>NW_028230450.1:9854965-10164861 GCF_043228905.1 Azolla caroliniana | reverse complement strand
GGTCTTATTTATAACGGTCATGTAATCGTTACATTGGATATATTATATAAACCCCCTATGGGGTATGTAATGAATAACTTTTTCCCTCTTATTTTGGTGTCATTCTTATTTTCACTCTCTCCTTCTCTCTCTCTATCGTAACCCCCTTCGGAGGGGGGTGAAGCCATTCTAAGCTTCACCCCCCACCCCAACAACACTTTTGGCACGCTTGAACGGACGACCTCCCTTGAGAAGAGGTCACTCTCTCCCTCCCTCACTCTCCCGCTCCATCACTAATCCCTAACTAGTCCCTCGTTCTCACCCTCTCTACATATAGATATCTGTGTTCGAGAGTGTGGTTTGTATGTGGATTCTTTGTGTGAGAGCCAAACTGTGATGGAGATCTCCACACTACCCCTTGAGAGGAAGCCTATCTATTTCTCTTTCCCATAACCCTAAATTTCTTGCTTGCTCTTGGTTGTTCAGTGTGATCAGGGAGCACAAGGTTTCTGTCCCGCATATGTGTGTTAATCCTCTTACAAAATGATTTCTGATTTTGCTTCTTCATTAACTACTACAGAAGCAAGCTACTATTGTGATTCTAATTGTCATCATCTCATCCAACTACCTACACCCCCTTACTGGTTCTCTTCTCGCTTTGAAGATCAACATGCATGATCATTTTACCTTGCTGCAACACATTGCTACCACAAGTTGTATTTTGGTCATCGTCGAAGGAGACAGACTCAGTCATTCAGACCCATGGTATATCCCACTCCTTCTCTTCCTCTATTCTTGTGTGTAATCAATGTCAATGGCCTCGTCTTCAGCACTAAAGCAGAAAAGATGAACTCTTTCCTATACGGACCTATGCCTTTTACAAAAACGAGGGTAGTATCTAGGTGTGGACATGGCGGCCTTCATCCTTATGCTATTGTGGGCAATCAACTATTGCCTCTTCTATCAACCTCTGTCACTCTCACCTGTGGTAATCAACAAGTACAAAATGGGATCAAACTACAAGTCCTTCAACATCTATTGCATAGGGTGTGTGGCGTATCTCCTATTAGTGGACATGATGAAGCACCTGTTATTCTATCAATAGAGAAACGTATGCACTCATTGTGAGCTCTGACAACATGCCAGGGCTCAGGGATGGCCAACAACCGAGTATTGGCTGAGAGAGGACCGGCGAATGAAAAAGGCCGACAGACGGCCAGACAACCGGTGTCTAGCAACCATAGATGACACCAAATAGCGACGACCGTTGTACAACGGATGGACCCGGACCGGCCAGGAGCGGTGGCCAACAGATAGACGGCGACAGCCAGTGCCAACAGCCAGTGCCAACAGCCAACCGGACAGCCGACCGGCTAGGCGTTCATATAACCGGCCAGACCGAGTACGGCCGAAAGATGCGTGGCCGAGAGTACGACCAAGCCGCATGGCCGAGAGTACGGCCAAGTGATGGCCGAGAAACGACGGCCAAGACGCACGGCAAAGAGCATAGTCGAGATGCGCAGCCGAAAGCACGATCAAGATGCACGTCTTAGAAGACGGTGGAGACGCGTGGCCTAGAGTATGGCCGAGAGTGGCCGACAGTACGGCGGAGACACGCGGTCGAGACAGATGGCTGAGAGTACGGCCAAAACGTGGCTGAGAGTACAACCAAGTGATGGCCGAAAAACGACGGCTGAGACGCGCGGCCAAGAATATGGCCGAGATGCGTAGCTGAGAGTATGGCCAAACAACCACTCAAGAGAGACAACCAAAAAGACACTGGCCGAACAGACACGACCACCGACGACTCACCCGGCCGAACTGAGAGATGGCCATTAGACAACCGGTGACGGCAACAATCGACAGTCGATAGATGACCAACGGACAGGCCCGACCGACGGCCGACGAACATAAACGACCTAAACAGACATAGACACAGATACAGACACAAACCAAGACAAAGTAGAGAGAGAGCTGCACCGAGCTCTGCCATGGCTAAAGAAGGAGAAACATATGAAGGTGAAGAAGAAACCGAAGAAAGGAAGGAGAAGAACATAGGAAGAAGACAGAAAGAAAGAAAGAAAGAAAGAAAGAAAGATGTATTAACGTCTTCTAAGGCCAAATTTGGCCCATGAGACAATTGGTTTACAACAATAGAGTATTTATCCAGTCATCATAACTAAAAATAAAATTAAGTAAAAAAAAATAGAACTTAAACTAAAAGAGTTCTAGTAGTGTACAATATGTAGTATACTCGAAAGTGACTATACACTAAGCCTAATTTTATTTCCACCCAAGCCTCTCGAAAAGAAGTGGGGGGTCAAAGGGTCTTGATGTGGGTTCCAATGGAGAGAGTGCCCTAGTCATGGCTTCTAGGCGGTGTAGCTCACGTTCCCTTATTTTCAATATTGCTTCCACATCACGTTGAGTTGCTTTGAAACTCGGCACCCGAGGACGTCTGGTTCTTCTCTGGTTTTCTGCCTCATCAATGGAAAGGCCGAGTGGTGCAAGTGTGTCGGCATTCGTTGTCTCCTCAGGTTCCTGAAAAACTGCATTTGTTACATGTTCGTGATCATTAGCAACATTATTGTCAACATTTTGTAATTTATTCTCTTTGTGTTGTTTTAGCTCTAGAATGTATTTGCCTAATTTCTTTATATCTAGAGTATCTAATAGTTTGGGGAGGGTGGGAGACGGACCAAGTATGTCTTGGTATTTTGCCCTTATCTCGGCATAGGTTGGACACTTGCATGTAAAGTGGTACTCATCCTCTATCTCTATGTGACATAACCTACATATCCTTTCCTCCCTAGGGACTCCACTAGTACGGCCATTTTCAATCTCAAGTTGGTGAGATGATATTCTAAGTTGTCCAATGGCAACCCTTAGTGCATGTGGTAAGAATACATCTAGATATTTTGGCTGCGTGATAAAACCTAACTCAGAGAAGTGCATGAAGTGTTTCTTATAGTACGACATTTTAGATGGGAGTGGCTCTAGTGGGGTGATCCATTTACACCGAGTGTAAATTTGCCATATTTCTTGGCGTATTACTTTATTGCGGTTCTCATGAGAGATTAAGGTGTTATCACTCGTGTGGTTGTACCTAAGGGGAGCTAGGTTATTAATGTCTAGACCATTCGCAAGAAGCCAAGTCACCATCATGCCATACCATGAGCTAGTATAGCCGGACTCATACAATGATCGAGAGGCCTTAAAGGCTTGATGAGATATTCTATCATGTGGTTGGCTATGTATCCTATCAATAAAGACTACAAGTTGAAAAAGTGCCTCTACTAGCATTGGGGGTAACGTGAACTCGGCCCTAATAATGTCATGTGGTACAGTCGATTTGCTTCGGAGTTGGCGTGATAGCATCATCACCAATGGTCTCTCTAATTGCGTCCACATGAAGGATGGTAATCCTGGAGCCCAAACCGCTGATGCATACATGAGGGAGGGGGTCACTAATGAGTCAAAGAGCCACCCTTTAGTCCGTGGCTCTTGAAAGTGTGCTTGGTGGCATTGTCTCTCTAGGAGTGAGAGGGATGCATGTCCTCTCGTGAGTCTATCCTTCACTGCCTGTGTCATCGAAAATTTACCTGAGCGGGCACTAAAAGTGACTCCGAGATATACGTACGATCCAACCACCTCGACTGGGCTATGGGAGATAGTTAGGTGACACGTAGCTCTAACTTGGGCCGATGTGTGGAAGATAAGGACTTTCGTTTTCCCTAGATTCACTACCAATCCTCGTTGTACACAAAAGTCATCTAAGGCATTGAGGTGCCTCTGTAGGTCGTGTTCGGATTCAGAGAGCAAAACTATGTCATCCGCATAGAGCAAGATACGAACCTGCGTATCCCCAAGGACCACTCCGGTGCCTCCCTCACGAGCAATAAAATCTGTGATCTCATCAATGTAGATCCCAAAAAGCGTCGGTGATAGGGGGCAACCTTGTTTTACACCAATAGTGCTAGTGAAACGATTGGATAGGCCACCTGGGCATCGGACACACCCGGACACTTGTTCATATAGTGCGTAGATGGCCCATACCATATCATCTGGTATCCTCAAGCTTTTAAGTCTATCAGACAACCGATCTCTAGGGACTGTGTCAAAGGCTTTGCGGAATTCCACAAAACAACAATATAATCTCTTCTTGTGAGCCCTAGTTTGGTCAATTAGGCATCTAAGTGTGAAGATGTGATCAATAGTGGAGAAGGCTCGTCGAAAGCCAGCTTGTTCAGGTGCACGAAGGTTTAGGGTCTCCATGTAGTCGCTAAGCTCTGCTTCCATTACTGCACCATATAACTTAGCAAGGGTATGGCCTATCATAATGGTCCTATATGTATTTGGGTCCATGGGATCCCCCCCTTTATGTATGGGGGTCACTGTATTCATAGTCCACTGTGGTGGAAAACCCTCCGCAAGGGCACGATTGAAGATTAGAGTTAGCAAGGGAGCTAGGCACTCTCTGGCATATATAATGTGTTCTGCTCGCAATCCTGTGTGGTCCATGGACTTCCTATGTTGTAATTTCATTATGACCTTCATGACCCTAGAGGTCGTGAAAAGTGTCCCCGTGGTAGGCCGGGGTGTGGAAGGCATTGGAAAAGGTGGTTGGTTTGGGATTTGGTAAAGTCTCTCTGTATATGTGTGCCAAGTTTCGGGATCTTTGATGGGTGTTTGTGGTCTTGGCTCCCGTAGTCTCTTCCATGCCATGGCGCAATTGCTACTCATGAGCATATGGTAGAGTTCCCAGTATTGGGATGCCTCCCACGCTCGTCTCTTACAACGTGTCATCTTACGCATTTCTTTGCGAGCTTGTGTGGAGGTAATACTACCATTGAGTTGCGATACTGTAAGTTGTCTATGTAGGTCCCTACAATCCTCGTCATACCATTTATTTTGTGGCATTGATCCTGATCTACCTTGATTTGAGTGTTTTGTATATGGGAAACTGCTAGCTGCTGCGGAGTGAAGGATGTGTGTGAGTTTTGTACTAAGGCTTTCTAACGGTAGAGAGGGATCAATGGAGGGGAGATGGGCCTGAACATGTTGAGAGTATATGTCAGAGAGCTCATGTGTGAAATGTATTGTGGTGTGATGGCATGGTTGACTAGACTTGGTGACCTTAGAGATATCACATTTTAGCTCGAAGTATAAGAAGCTATGGTCTGCACCAATAGGGCATGGGGCCACTCGGAAGGAGTTAATCATGTGGGTAGCTGCCGGGCGCCCTATTAGATAGTCAACTGTGCTTTCCCCTCCTCCATGTGGGAAACATGTGAGCTCTTCCGAGCCCGGCCACTTAGCTAAACCATTATATATGACCATCTGGTGCCGACTGCCAAGTTCGAGCAGATGATGGCCAAAGCTCATGGCGTCCGCACCTTGATCCTTTGATCTACATGTGGTGCCTATGTCTAAAGGATCAACATTTACCATTTCTAGGTTTCTATTCATCTGAAATACTGTGCATTGTCGGGATTGGGTTCTCGCATTGAAGTCTCCTACAAGAAATACTTCTCCTTGGGAAGAATATCGGATTATGTCATCCGATAGGGGTTCGTATGGAGAAGGCCCATGTGGCATTCCTTCATCGACTAATCTCGTCAAGCCACTAATATTATAACGGGATCCTTTTGGGGGAAAGTAACAAATGGCGAAAAATACTGCATGGTCTTTGCTTGTGGAGACTTTCACCCACATAAAACGAGCTTCTGGGTCTATCTTCATTATTTCTATCCTATTATGTAGCTCTCTACGAAATAGTATCGCGACACCTCCAGATCCCCTAGTAGTGTGTCGACGTGAGGTTTGTCTAAAAGCGGTCTCCCAACGGAATCCTTCGACCAGTGGGAGTCCTCTATTTGGGCTCTGATGTGTTTCTACCAAGAAAAGTATATTAGATACCTTTAGTATCTCCTCTAGGCGGCCGGGGTGTGCCCAGAGTGCGCCATTACAATTCCATAGGGTCATCCTAAGTGCATTTTTTGTCACATGGGCCACACGCCGTTAGTTAGTAGTGCGATCATTTATGATCACTCGCCCGTCTCGGTAAAAGGCGTGATGGCCTTCTTTACGAGCTTGCATAACTCGTGGCATACAACTCTTGCGATGCTCAATTTGCATCTTAGTGAGGTCTTCATCGAGATAGATGGGGTCCCCATCCATTCCTCGAAGGATTGGTCTCTTCTTAAAGAAAGTGATTCTAGATTCTAAGTCTTTAAATTGAAGGACTAAGGCTCTCTTCCTAGTTGTGTCACGCCCGGCCCTCCATGCTTTGGTGATAGGTAGGGCCTCTGTGTACCCTAACATATTCCCAAGTGTTTGTGCGTCCTCATTTGGGGATGCACCTTCCTGGAGCCCAGTGACACGTACATTTAAGCGTCAGGCCTGACGCATTTTCTCTTCTTCAAGGGTGGTGTTAACAATATTTTCATCTTTTATTTCTTTTTTAATGTTTCTTTTAACCACATCTACCCAACCCGTTTTAGCTAACTCTATGTTATTATTAACTTCCTCTTTAACTTTTTTAATTTCGTCCTTTATATCCTCTATAGAGGATATTTCACCGTCTTCTTGAGATACCTCGATGTCCTTAAGTTGTTTTTTAAGGTCGATGTTTTCTACTTTAAGTTGTTCTATTTCGGCCTTGAGGGCGTCTTTTTCCTCTCTATCTTTTTTCTTGTGGGTTTCGGTGTCTTTCACCCATTTTTTCATATCCATCTCTATTTTTGTTAAACGATTAAACATATCTAAAAAGTCCTCCTTACTTATAGCCTCGTCTTGTATATCCTTAAGTTCCTTAGTCCGTCTAGACGTCATTGTGGTGTCAATAAGAAAAAAAAGGTAAAATAAATGGGTTCGAGACTTAGCCGAGTTTGTGTGTGTGTCGCAATCACATCGGCATTTTGTAGCACGGGACGAGCACACCAAAAGAACCCACCCACGAACTCGTCGAGAAAAAGGCACTTCACCACATCAAGAGAAAACGGAGAACAAAACACCCCGTGACGGCGACGGTGACGGTGGCAGTCGTCAAACGACGGCAGATGGCGGCAGCAGACGGTAGACGGCGGCAGCAACAGACGGTAGACGTGACGACACTAGCCGGCGACAGAGAGAGACGAGGAAGCGAGCAAGAGAGAGAGAGAGCAGACGGCGACGGCTGCAGATGACGGCGACGGTGACGGCGACGGCGACGACAGCGACAGAGAGAGCCGTTAGAGCAAGAGAGAGAGAGAGAGAGAGAGCAACGGCAACAAATACAGAGAAGAAAATAGAAAGGAAGAAAAAGACAAAGAAGTAAAATAAAAGCTTGAGAGTGGGATAAAAATTACAATAATGCGAGGGCATGCAACCGAACTTCAGAAACACAAGGGCAGAGAGGAAAATTTCAATAATTCGAGGGCATACCATCGACTTTCAAAAGCTCGAGTGTAGAAGACAAAATTTCAAAAGCTCAAGGATATGAGATGAAATTTCAAAAGCTCAAGGGCAGAATGTAGAATTTTGAAAACTCAAGGGCCAAAATTAAAATTTCAAAAAAAAAACACTTGAGGGTAAAAATTCGATAGACCAAGGTGTATAAAACATAAAACCCAACTCACATGAATGAACTAGAGAATACACAAACGCACAACACGATTTCATGACCCATGCCACATTGAACTAGCAAATTGGTGTATGATCCAATCGCGACTTGTGTTGACCGAACGAGAAGGTTCGAGTCAAGCAAAGCTCCGATCGAAGTTATCGATCGTAGAGCAGTGATCCAGTCGAGGGATTTCCGACCGTTGAGACGACCGATGGAGTTCTGGTCGAGAAGAATTGCCATGGCGAGTGGGTTCACCGTGCAATGCACTGTCCCACAGGCGTGCCATGTGTTACCCGTAAGAATATACAGGGAAGCATAAGGGTATGTGTAATGATGTGGTTGATGTGTATGTGTAAAGTAAATGAGTGTGTGAGGATGAGTATGTGTATGGAAACATGCACAATTATGTGCATGTGTACAAGAATGTGTAACGGTCTTATTTATGACGGTCATGTAATCGTTACATTGGATGTATTATATAAACCCCCTATGGGGTATATAATGAATAACTTTTTCCCTCTTATTTTGGTGTCATTCTTATTTTCACTCTCTCCTTCTCTCTCTCTATTGTAACCCCCTTCGGAGGGGGGTGAAGCCATTCTAGGCTTCACCCCCCACCCCAACAACATTTCTGTTGGACAGATAGTAGAGCAAGGAATGCAAGTTAAGTTTATTAAGCAAAGTGGATGCTTTATAGAGAAAAGGGAAAACTTATTGCAAAAGGAAAATGTCAAGGAAGGATGTTTGTATTAGATGCGGATATCCCTAAAAAGATTACAACCATGTTTGCAGAAGGAATGAGTGTAATCTCAGATGTGGAAATGTGGCATAAAAGAATCGGTCACATAAGTATGCAAACCTTGAAAAACATGTGAGAAAAAATGCAGTGGCTGGACTGCCTAAGTTGAAAGACTAAGATGAGCAAAATATGTTAAGCATGCCAATATGGGATGTAAAACAGGTTGCCATTCCCTCATGAAAGACATGTAAGCAAACATTTGCTGGATTTGGTACATACAGATGTATGGGGACCAACAAAAAATGCATCAATTAGTGGATGTAAGTTTTATGTAACATTTATTGATGATTGCACAAGGAAAACATGGGTTTACTTCATGAAAGAAAAAAGTGAAGTATTTGATTGCTTTCGTAAGTTTAAATGTATGGTGGAAAAGCAAGCTGGAACTAGAATAAAATGCTTAAGATCTGATGGATGAGGAGAATACCTCTCAAATGAATTTTCTGATTTTCTATGCAATCAAGGACTAAGAAGACAGTTCACATGTAGATATACTCCACAACAAAATGGATTTGCTGAGAGAAAAAACTGAACTTTGGTGAACATAGCAAGGTCTTTAATGACAGAAAAAAATATGTCATTGTATTACTGGGTAGAAGCTGTAAACAGAACAAATTATATAAATAGATGTATAACATCTGGAGTACATGAAGTAAATCCTTAAGAATGTTTCTATGGTAGGTGTCCCGGATGTAGACGAGGGCAAGGACAAGTAGGCGAGCTCAATATTAAGAAAGAGAGAAAGATAGATATATAGATAGAGAGGAGCATAGACAAGAGAACAAGAGAGAGAGGGGGGGTAGACAAAAGAGTGAGAACTAAATTATGCTTCCGTAATTGGTGTTGTTCACCTTGATTGCACTGAAGTATTTATACAAGAATGTGGTGGTATGCATGTAAGCTAGGAAACATCTAGAGAATGCATGGAAACTTCTAGAGAGTGCATGTCTATGCATTCTCTAGAAGTTTCTTGAAAGTTCTAGTGATTAACTTACAATGTAATTAGTTGAAACTTATACAATGCAATAATGCATAGATGGAATGTAGCTAAATTGGTAAGGTTGCCCAATAAGACCAAGGGGTCATGGGTTCAACCCCCTACATTCCATTGTGTCTATGACATTATCTTCCCTCTAAGGCCGCCTCTCGGGACTCACGGCTGGTTTATGTGGGTATCGTTGATGAAAATCGCGAATGGCCTTCGGAGCATTTTGTAAATGTGTAACTAGTTCCCATGTGGCGTCCAAAATGGGGTACCCTTTCCATAAGACCAAATATTGGAGCTGTCGACGATGACATCGAGAGTCGAGGATTTGGCCAACCTCATATTCTTCGCCCTTCGACAATTCCACAGGTGGCGGTGGAGGAGGGTGTCATCCTGGAATTCTAGAAGGATGGTAGAGTTCGAGGAGGGAAACGTGAAAAACATCGTGAATTCTGAATGTTGGAGGAAATGCTAACCGGAAGGCGACTGGGTTGATCCGCTTGATGATACGAAAGGGGCCTAGTCTTTTGTAGTCCAATTTTGCACAAGGACGTGCGGTGTCGATGTGACGATGTAACCGCCAAACCATGTCCCCGATTCCAAACGTTAGTGTAGCTAAGCGATGTGGGTCCGCATAATCTTTATAGTGGTCACCAGCAACACGGAGCTCCAAGGAGAGGTCACGATGGACATCATGTAAAGTGCAGGCACGCGTCTCTGCTGAAGGATTGACCGAATTTGTAGGTATGGAAATGCTGAAACGAGGGTGAAATCCATAGTTTGCGAAGAAGGGGGAAACCTTAGTCGAAGCATGGATACTATTATTGTAAGAAAATTCCGCTATTGCAAGGAAGTCTACCCAATCCTCCTGTTGGTAGATCACAGTACACTGAAGGTATTGTTCGAGGATTTGGTTGACTCATTCCGTTTGTCCATTAGTTTGAGGATGGTATGTTGAGGACAAGTTGACAGAAGTCCCGAATGTTTGTAGAAGTCATCGCCAAAAGTGGGAAATGAACTGAGAACCTCGATCAGAGGTGATATCCTCGGGTAAGCCATGTAATCGAACAACATTTTTAAGAAAAAGATCAACAGTCTCTTCCCCGGAAATGGTTTTGGAACATTGAATAGAGTGAGCCATCTTTGAAAACCGATCGACAATGACTAGCACCGTATCATGTCCACCAACTAGAGGGAGGTCAGTGATAAAGTCCATGGATAGAGAGACCCATGGTCGATGGTTTGGCGTTTTGGACCGAGCACATACATCACATGTCTTGATAAGGTTGGGGCCACCAAAACCCTTGAGATAGCAATTCCAGTGTTGTCGTAACCCCAAAGTGGCCGGCAAGAGGATCATCATGACAGTTTTGTAGAACCCATGTATGACATGATCCTCCGGGAACGTACAAGAGATGATTATGATATAGTAACCCATCCTGGGTTGTAAATTGGTTGAGATATGAGCTTTTCATGTCCGGAGATGGGTCATCAATGCGGCCCATGATTTCTTTGGCGAATGGGTCTGACACGGTTGTCGTGGCGATCTCGTTGAGCAAAGAATCATCATGTAACATGCAGGTGGCGAACATCTGAAGTTGATCGGGCCGCAACAAACAATGGGATTGTTGTGAATATGCATCATCTCCTGGGCGCAATGCGAAATCAGGTCGCCAAGAGAGGGCATCAGCTTTCCCATGTTGAACTCCGGGTCGAAACAAGATCTCAAAGTCGTAGTTGGCAAGAAAAAATGATCATCGGGCGTCCCTCCGATTCAATGTATGACTAGTGTTGAAGTAAATTAGATTTTTGTGGTCGGTCAGTACCTGGATGTGATGTTGGGCCCTAGCCAAATAGGGTCACCATTCGGTGAAGGCAAATATGATTGCTGCCAACTCCTTGTCGTAGATTGGATAATTGATTTCCGGGGTGGGAAACTTCTGAGACTAGAAGGCAACAGGACGTAGTGTGCCCTCGTCATCTGGTTGGGATAGGACAGCTCCAAGGGCAAAGTCGGAGTCATCGGTTTTGACTTGGAAGGGCCTTGTGGGGTCGGGGTGAACCAACACTAGGGCTATGAGAAAAGTTGCCTTGAGGGCATCAAAAGCACGTTGCGCCACAGAGGTCCAAAGAAATGGAGTATCTTTTCTTGTAAGGATGATTAGAGTTTGTACTAAAGACGAAAAACCATTGATAAATCGTCGATAGAAATTTTCAAAACCAAGAAATGATTGTACCTCTTTCAACCTAGTAGGGACAAGCCAATCAGTGATTGCCGCTACCTTGCGTGCATCCATTGTGATTCCGGAGGGTGAAATCACGTAGCCGAGGAATTCGACAAAGGTCCGATTGAATTCACATTTCTCACTTTTGGCGCAATCGTATAGGAGCAATCGGACGTGTCGGGTGTGCTCCTCTATGTTGGAAGAGAAAACTAGAATGTCGTCAAGGTAGATCACCACGAAGTGATCGAGATACTCCCGAAATATTTTGTTCATCATGTGCTGAAAGACCCCATGGGCGTTGGTGAGACCAAAAGGCATCACCTTGTACTCGAAATGTCCATAGTGTGTTCAGAAGACCGTTTTCCACTCGTCTCATGGCTTGATACGCACCAGATTGTAGGCTCCCCAAACGTCGATTTTGGAGAAGATACGCCCGATTTGAAGTCGGTCAAGAAGTGTTGGAATTAAAGGCAAGGGGTAACGATTACGTACCTTAGTTTTGTTGAGACCCCGATAATCCACACATAGGTGTAATGAGTCGTCCTTCTTCTTGACAAATAAGATTGGGGCTCCAACTGGTGATTTGGAGGGTTGAATGAAGCCCTTGGCAAGGTTTTCTTCCAGATATGTGTGAAAGGCCTCAAGTTCGGGTTCTAATAGCCCATAGATGGGCCCAAATGGTGGGTGTGCGCCATCTTGGAGTTCGATTGGGCAATCATAGGGGCGATGTGTCGACAACCGGTCTGCATTTCGCTTTTTGAACACGTCCAAAAAATCGCTATATCTTGCGGGCAAATTGGTGACAGGAGTAGGGACATCCTGTGACACAACAAGCATGGAAGTGACCACGCTAGAATCGGCCACAACGGAATCGGAAACGTCAGAGATTGAGTTGAAATCAAAAGAATGTGCACCCAAGCTGAAAGCAGCCCCGACACAAGTAACAATGTTCGTGAAAAGGGCCCGCGCTGGTGTTTGTGGAAAAGTGATGGAACGGCTACACCAATCCACCATCGGATTGTGTGTTTCCAACCAGGAGAGCCCTAAAACAATCGGATGACGAGGGGTTGCAATGAGGTAGAATGTTAATACCACCTGGTGGAACCCAACTTGAAATACCAATGGGACAGTCACTTCGGTAACCGCCCCTGAAGAGAGAACCCTTCCGTCGATAGCTTCAACGGATATGGGTTGTGTTGTGCGGACGGTTGGAATTTTATCTACTCGGACGAACACGATATGGGTGAAACAAGTAGATGCACCAGAATCATGCAAGGCATGGGATTTTATTGAAATAGACCCAAAACAAAGACTTACTTGCAAAGTAAAACCTCTGATGGCGTGACTGAATTGTAGGAGCACAAAGAACTAGGGCAACGGAAAGGGTCCAGCGGCATGGCTCCTACTGCAGCTGGACTTGCTCGTTTTCCTGTTGTCCAGAAACCTCTGCAAGACGTGCACGATTGTTTTCTTGTTGTCGAGAAACCTCTACAAGATGTGCACGGTGGAATTGAGGACAAGGGCTTCGCATCGGGCAGTGGGGGATGACATGGCCAGGGGTACCACAGTAGAGGCAGAGGCCATTGTCACATCGATGTTGTCATTGGGCATTGGTTAATGGTTGGAACCGAGCATGGTCGATCTCCATTGGGGTACGGGGATCGACCTCCATCGGGGTATGAGCACTATTGGAAGAAGACAACCATGGCGTGCTTGGCGAAACTGATATATATGGCTGTGTGAATGGAGCATTGCGAGAGGAAGATGGAAAACCTCGAGTCCCCCGTTCCTTTTGTCGAAGCTCAAAAATACGATTATCACATTGAACGGGTTGGGAGATTACCTAGGACAATGATGTGGGCTACGGAAAGTTTAAGAGAAGAGTCTTGATATCATTTCGGAGGCCTTGACGAAACTGGTCGCATAAAGCTTGCTCATCCCAGCTGACATCGCACGCGATCTGACAAAACTCTAAAGCATAAACAGAAGCTGCACGAGAGCCTTGTTGTAAGCAATAGAGTTTCGTGAGTGCCGTTCGTCGCCGATCTGTCTCTCCGAATGTGGCTTCGAGCTCCGCAAGGAAGGTAGGAAAGTTGTCTAGGAGGGGTGATGAGGTCTTGATCAATGGTGCAAACCACACTTGTGCCAGCCCCGAGAGAAGGCTGCCAACGAGGCGAACCCGAGAGAAATCACTAGCATAACGTTGGGGTTGTAAGCGGATGATAAGCCGAATTTGATTGATGAAGCCACAAAGATGCGCTCTCGAGTCGTTGAATTTGTCAGGTAGGCTAACGTTAGGTTTGAGGACATATGAATGGGAAGAGGAAGGGGTTGGCTTAGATGCTGACGGAAGGTGACGCTCAATGGGTGAAGGATTGTTGGTTGTGCTATTTTGAAGCTCTCACAATGACTGATGAAGGCTTTCACTTTCTAATTGAAGTTGCTCCAAGGTTGCCATTACTTGGTTTAAGGCCGAGTTGGACATGGTAACAAGAAGGGAAGGTGAAGAAACTATCATGTGTTGGGAAATCAGTCCCTCCGGATGGGATCCGGTGATGAATAAAGAGGACCCGGTGAGAACCGGAAGAGATCCGGAAATCGGTGAGAATTGGAACTGAGGACAGATTTGTAAATATGTCTTGAATAAGCCCATTGAGGCTATATTTTGTAAATAGCCCTAAGTTCATATAACAATAAATATGACTTAGGGCAATCACTTTAGTATGTGTGATTGTGTTGTTGTCATATTGCTGCAATTGTTGTACAAAGAGTGAGTGAGTGAGAGAGAGAGAGAGAGAGATACAGAGTGATACTCTGTTGTGACCGCCACTATGCGAAGAAACAGAGCTCGAAGTCGTTGCCTCCGAGTCTCTGATTGTACCCCTTCTCTTCATAGTGATAGTTCGGAGTCTGTGGGCTCTTGTGGTTTTTCCCTATTAGGGTTTTCCATGTAAACATCCCGTGTAAATTTTCTTGTGTACACACCACTTCCCATTTCTGTGTTTGATTCCTATAGAAGTGATTTACTACTCGGTTGTGGCCGAGTGATATTCCACGGATTTCTGTTCAAACTGGTATCAGAGTGAACAACATAGGAAATGGAAGAATCGTTCGGTGGCATGTTCAAGCTCACCGGCTCCAACTACTCAGTGTGGAAGTCGAAGATGAGGGATATGCTAGTGGTCAAAGATCTTTGGTTGCCAGTTTAGTTCGGGGACAAGAGACCGGACAATCTCGATGCCATAGCGTGGGAGGTGATGCACATGAAGACGATGACATACATCCGGTGCCTCATCGACATGAGCCTGTACAATAACTTCAACGAAGAGAGCAAGGCTCATGAAATTTGGGAGAAGATCGACATTATGTTCCAAAACAAAAATGCCGTTAATCGGGTTTCAGTATTCCGGAAGCCAGTGAGGCTCCGGTACCAAGATGGCTCCAATACGGTGGAGTACATGAATTCCTTCCAAGGACTGATCCATCAAGCAACCTCATTGGAAGTACCTCTTGCCGATGAGGTACTCACATTACTCCTGCTCGGTTCCCTCCCGGATAGCTGGGAGATGTTAGTTGTCACGTTGGGCAACGCCAAGCTGGAAGGAAAGTAGTTGTCCCTAGCAAGGGTAAAATCAAGCTTGCTAGATGAAGAAGCTCGCCAGAAGGACCGGGAGTCCGAAACCGATCCGAATTCCTTGGTCATAGAAGATGACCACAATCGGGGAAGAGGCCGGTATCGGAGTCCCCAAAACCGGGACAAATCGGGGACAAGGTCGAAGTCAAGGGGGAGGCCTACTTGCTTCTACTGTGGGAAGTCGGGGCACTTCGAGAAGAAATGTCAGCATTTCCAGAAAGAAGGAAACCGGCATCACTGATTCGAAGAAAAGTTCGGACAGAAACGACTTTGACCGAAGAGGCCCGGATCGGAAAGGAATGTCGATGATTGCGACAAGTGAAGAGGAATTGATGCTCATCAATGAATAGAATGAGTTAGACCTTGTCGGCGATGAAACAACGTGGGTTGTCGATTCTGGAGCGTCGTTCCACTTGACACTGGATCGGAAATTCTTTTCATCCTACAAAGCCAGTGATCACGGTTCTGTCTGTATGGGGAATGAAGGTACATGCAGAATTGTTGGCATAGGAGATGTGTCATTGACAATATCAACTGGATGCAAGTTGTTGTTGAAGGATGTCCGACACATTCCGGAGGTTAGACTGAACCTGATATCAGTCGGTCGGCTAGATGATGAAGGCTACACAGGTAGCATCTGAAACAGAGTCATGAAGTTCAGCAAAGGAAGCCTGATTGTGGCTAGAGCCTGGAAGATCAACACGTTGTAGCTTATGCATGCCCGGATTTTCCGGGAATAAGTGAACGTTACATCGGACACTGCCGTTGAGCTGTGGCACATGAGTGAGAAGGAGATGAAGAGACTTGCCGGAGACAATCTCATTCCAATGAAGGACGTGCAACTTGAGAAGTCCACCGATTGACTTGCCAGCAAGCAAAACCGAACCTCCTTCCAGTCAAGACCACCAATGAGATGGAATGCACCATTGGAGCTGGTGTATACAGATGTGTGTCAAGTGGACACGAAGTCACATGCCGGATCACAGTACTTCGTGACATTCATAGATGACCACATTCGGAAGTCGTGGGTCTCATCGCTGAATACGAAGGATCAAGTGCTATCCATCTTCAAGGAACTCCACGCGAGAGTGGAAAGAGAAACCGGCCGGAAGTTGAAAGTAGTTCAAGCAAATAATGGAGGAGAATACTGGGGGCAGTTCGAGGAGTACGGTCGGTTGAAGGGAATCCGGCTCGAATTCACTATGATGAAGACGCCGGCCGAAAGGATGACCCAGACCATAATGGAGAGAGTCCGGAGCATGCTCACACATGCCAAGTTACCCAATATGTTTTGGGCTGAGGTGCTGATGACGGCAACCTATGTGATAAATAGATCACACTCAGTACCCCTGGACGGAGACTCACCACAGAAAGTATGGACCAATAAGGATGTGTCTTACCCACATCAGAAGGTGTTCGGGTGTCTCCATACGTGCATGTGGCGAAGGACAAGAGAGCAAAGCTGGATCCGAAGTCCAGGCCATGCATATTCCTTGGATACGGCAATGATGAGTTCGGTTACCGGGTTTGGGATTTGGTCGATAGAAAGGTGTTCCGCAGTCGGGACATAGTGTTCATGGAAGACAGGACCATTGCCAACTGGGAGTCAGAGAAGAAGGTAACAAACTCCGGATCATCCATTGAAAACTAGATGTTAGTCGATAACCAAATCACACTCGACGAACCAGCTGGATACGGACATGAAACCGAACCAACCGAAGAAGAAGAAGAAGAAGACATCGGAATTGGACAAGATCCCGAATCGGATTTGGATGAAGAACATATGGAGGAACCGTCAGTCAGAAACCAAGGATGGAGATATCCTCTCTAGGAGAGAAGAGCCCCCCGAAGATTTCTAGATGCAGAGCATGTGTTGCTAACCGATGAGGGGGAGCCAGAAAGCTTTGAAGAAGCAAGGGGAGACACCCACAGCCGCAAGTGGTTGAATGCCATGCAGGATGAGATGGATTCCCTGCATGAAAACCACACATACGAATTGGTGGACTTGCCGAAAGGAAAGAGGGCACTCCGGAACAAGTGGGTGTACAAGCTGTAACCGGGAGATGTCGGAAATCCACCAAGGTATAAGGCCCGAATCGTAGTGAAGGGCTTCCAGCAAACGAAAGGAGTGGACTTCGATGAGATCTTTGCCCTAGTAGTAAAGATGACATCCATCGGGATAGTCTTGAGCATAACGGCAAGCATGGACCTTGAGGTAGAGCAACTGGATGTCAAGACGGCATTCCTACATGGAGACCTCGAAGAAGAGATCTACCTGCATCAACCAGAAGGATTTGTGAAGAAGGGGAAGGAGCACTTGGTGTGCCGGCTGAAGAAGAGCTTATACGGACTAAAGCAAGCTCCTCGGCAATGGTATCGGAAGTTTGAATCCTTCATGACCGATCAAGGGTACCACAAGACGCAAGCCGATCACTATGTGTTTGTGAAGAAATTTGATGGAGGAGATTTCCTGATATTGCTCTTGTATGTGGATGACATGTTGATCGTCAGACGAGACCAAGTCAAGATACGGATGCTGAAGAAGGCCCTTAACCGAACCTTCTCCATGAAATACTTGGGTCTGGCAAGATAGATACTAGGGATGCACATCCGGGACCGGTCGAAGAAGCAATTGTGGTTGTTATAGGAAAGGTACATGACAAAGGTGCTTCAACGGTTTAACATGTTAGAAGCAAAACCGGTCGGATCGACGCTCTTGACAAATTGCAGACTATTAGGTAAGCAAAGCCCGAAGACAAAGGCAAAGAAGGCGGATATGATGAAGATTCCATATGCCTCTGCGGTCGGGAGCTTGATGTACGCAATGGTGTGTACTCGACCGGATATTGGATACGTAGTCGGAGTGGTGAGTTGGTTCATGACCAAGCTCAGAAAAGAGCACTGGAATGCGGTAAAATGGATACTCTGGTACCTGAAGGGCACGTCGCGTGTGTGCCTCCGATTCGGCTCCTGTAAACCCCTCATGTAAGGATTTACCAATTCGGATATGCTGGTTGATGTGGACACCAGCCAGTCAACTTCCGGATGTGTCATGACCTATGCAGGGGGAGTTGTTTCGTGGCAGTCGAGGCTGCAGAAGACGGCTGCGTTGTCAACGCCAGAGGCGGAGTACATGGCAGCTGTGGAAGCCAGCAAGGAAATATTATGGATGAAGGACTTCATCGGAGAGCTAGGGACCCAACAAGAGGAATACCGGCTCTACTACGACAGTGAATGTTGTCGTGAAGAATTTCGGCCAGAGGCGGAAACCGGGAAACATTGGCTACATCGACGGGGTGCAGCGTGTATACGCACCCATGTACATTTAGTGTGAATATCGAGGGCGCCTTTATGGGTATACCGTTAGGTTTAGAGTTGGGATGCCCCGGAAACGGTGAAGTGCGACTTCCTACGCTCCGTCGCTCCCTAGTCCAAGACCCCCTTCGTCCCGCCTTTCTCCACGCACGCGCGTAACAACGCGACAACATGCCATCCACCTTGCAAAGAACGTGGCATATCATTCCAGAACGAAGCACATCCAATGCAGGTACCACTAGATCCGGGAGCAAGTTGAAGATCGAGAGTTCGTGCTTAAGAAGATCCACACGGAGGAGAACGGGTCAGACATGTTGACCAAGGTGATGACAACCAACAAGTTGGACGCATGCCGAAAGTGGATCGGGCTGGTGAGACATCCCATGCCGGAGTGAAGGGGGAGATTGTTGTGAAATCAGTCCCTCCGGATGGGATCCGGTGATGAATAATGAGGACTCGGTGAGAACCGGAAGAGATCCGAAAACCGGATCGGTGGACCTGGTGAGAACCGGAACAAAGGACAGATTTATAAATATGTCTTGAATAAGCCCATTGAGGCTATATTTTTTAAATAGCCCTAAGTTCATATAACTATAAATATGACTTAGGGCAATCAATTTAGTATGTGTGATTGTGTTGTTGTCATATTGCTGCAATTGTTGTATAGAGAGAGAGTGAGAGAGAGAGAGAGAGATACAGAGTGATACTCTGTTGTAACCTCCACTATGCGAAGAAACAGAGCTCTAGGTCGTTGCCTCCGAGTCTCTGATTGTACCCCTTCTCTTCATAGTGATAGTTCGGAGTCTGTGGACTCTCGTGGTTTTTCCCTATTAGGGTTTTCCACGTAAACATCCTGTGTAATTTTTCTTGTGTACTCTCCACTTCCCATTTCTGTGTTTGATTCCGATAGAAGTGATTTACTACTCGGTTGTGTCCGAGCGATATTCCGCGCATTTCTCTTCATCACGGACGTAGACGAGGGCAAGGACAAGTAGACGAGCTCAGTATTAAGAAAGAGAGAAAGATAGATATATATAAAGAGAGGAACATAGACAAGTGAACAAGAGAGAGAGAGGGGTTAGACAAAAGAGCGAGAACTAAATTATGCTTCCGTAAATGGTGTTATTCACCTTGATTGTAATCAAGGTGCACCGAAGTATTTATACAAGAATGTGGTGGTATGCATGTAAGCTAGGAAACATCTAGAGAATGCATGGAAACTTCTAGTGATTAACTTACAATGTAATAAGTTGAAACTTATACAATATAATAATGCATAGATGGAATGTAGCTCAATTGGCAAGGTTGCCCAATAAGACCAAGAGGTCATGGGTTCAACCCCCTACATTCCATCGTGTTTATGACAACAGGAAGCCTAGTTTAGAACACTTAAAAGTGTTTGGATGCCTTGCTTATGTTCATGTACCTGTTGAAGTAAAAAGTAAGCTTGATCCAAAAGCTGAAAAATGTGTTCTTGTTGGATATTCAGAAGAGGAAAAATGGTATAGATGCTATAACCCTTTTGTTGAGAGACAAGCTCAACATCGGCCGGATCGGCTGAAGAAGCCGAGGACCGGATCGGTTGGGACCGATCGGTTAGGCCGTTAGGAAAGATATTCCGTGAGGAATATATTTGGGAATTAGTGTAAGAGCTCTTAATGAGCATTGAAGTACTGTCAGTACTTCGGTCAATCCTCCACAGACTTGTACAAAGTGGTCATTGAACACATATGTTTGGTCGTTGTTGTTTTTCTCTTTAGAGAAATACACACATTCTTTTTTGGTGTCTTCTCTCTTTCACTCTCTCTCACTCTCCCGCGTATACTGTGTAAACTCAAGCTCTCCATTAAACCTGAGTGTTCTTCCTTCTGTTCAGTCTTTATACTTGCTTCCGCACGCTAGTTTCTACATGGTATCAAAGCGTGAGGGTTGAGAACCTCTCTGCAGCCGACATAGCTTGACGAAGAAGAACGATGGATAGAGGCATGGAGAGCTCGCTTCCAACAGAGAAGCTCGACAAAACCAACTACACGTCTTGGTCCTACAAGATGCACCAGTATCTGCTCGGACACGGCTACTAGAGTTATGTCGAAGGAGCTAATGACGCGGCACCCGTATCGACACACAGAGACTTTCCGTCATGCGAGCAATTGGCGAGCAGGGTATTATACTGCTTCGCGTCATGTGTGGGCGAACAACTATTGAGCTATGTTCGGGATGCAAAGACGCCGAAGGGTGCGTGGGAGAATCTGAAGAAGATTTTCGCCGCGAGCACCACAACCAGGAAGCTTCAGCTCCGACAGGAGTTGTGCAACTTACGACAATGCGACTTGTCCGTGGCGGCCTATACCTCGAAGATCAAGGATATCTGCGACTCCCTCGCCTCCATAGAGGTGAACATCGAGGAGAGCGAGATGGTCCAGATCTGTCTCGGAGGTTTGGCGTCGAAGTTCGGAGCGTTCCGAACGGCTGTGTGTACCCAAGAGAATACGCCGTCCTTTTTTGACTTACAGTCAATGCTCCTGGTAGAGGAGAACCACGCGGGTGCGTCTAGAAGCACGCACACTGACAACATAATGTTGTACACGGAGGGAGATAGGCCTCGTAGACGTGGAGGACGAGGCGAGTCGGCGCGCAATGGAGGCGGCCGACGAGATCAAGGAAGAAGGCACCAAACTGATGCCGACATCAACTCTGGACCCTCCGGAAACAGGGAGAGTCGAAGCAATGAGAACCGGCAAGGGAAGGCCATCGCGGAGTGCTGGTACTGTGGCAAGAAAGGCCACAGGGAAACTGAGTGCTGGAAGAAGCGCGCCAATTCGGAGAGAACCGGTTCCGGAAACGGCTCCAGACATACCGACAAGGGAGATCGGCAGTGATCGCACTACACCGAAGACTCCGGGAGAGCCGGAGAAGGTTCTGCCTTCGTGACGAGACACGAAGCAGACTCGATGAAACAGAGCACCCCGAGATCGGACGAGGTGTGGTACGTAGACTCCGGCGCGTCAAACCACATGACGAGCCATAAGGAGTGGTTCTCGTACCTTGAAAAACTGATACAACCTGGAGTAGTCGCAATAGGAGACGACACTCCGCATCCGATCGCGAATATCGGAGAAGTTCCCCTTAGCCATGTCGGGCAGAAAGGGAAACTTATGAACGTGCTACAGGTCCCGACAATCACGAAAAACTTGGTCTCGGTCGGATAGATCGTCGACCAAGGGATGGAGGTTCAGTTTACACACCTCGGGTGCTTCATTGAGGAAGAAGGCCGTGTGATTGCGCAAGGGCGCAGAGACGGGAGGATGTTCATCCTCGACTCCACTGATGGCGGCACCACAATGTTCGCAAAGGGACAAAAAACCGAGTCGGACATCAACTTGTGGCACAAGCGGATAGGCCACGTCAACCACCAACGGCTTCAAGATCTGCAATCGAAACAGGTAGTGTTCGGATTGCCCAAATTTAGTGGCCGAAAGGCACAAATTTGTGAAGCCCGCCAGCTCGGGAAGCAACACCGACTTCCTTTCCCAAACGAACGAAACCGGAGCCGGAACAAGCTCGACCTTATACACTCCGATTTATGCGGGCCGGCACAAAACGTTAGTCTTGGCGGGAGCCGATATTTCGTCTCCTTCATCGACGACCACATGCGGCACACGTGGATCTACCTCATTGAGAGGAAGAGCGAAGTCTTCGACTGTTTCCAGGACCTCAAAGGGTTCGTGGAAACGGAAACGGGACGAAAGATCAAGTGTCTGCGGTCGGATGGTGGGAAAGAGTACTTTTCCGGTCAATTCAACGGTTACCTACAACAAATGGGAATTCGCCGCGAATTCAGTTGTAGATACACGCCGGAGCAGAACAGCGTGGCCGAGAGAAAGAATCGGTCAGTTGTGGAAGCGGCACGGGCAATGCTGGAGGAGAAGAGCTTGCCCAAGTTCTACTGGGCCAAGGCGGTAAGGACCACGGTATACATCCAGAACCGGATCGAAGACAAGGTGTTAGCACACAAGCTATACTTCGGAACGAAGCCGAACTTACGACACTTGAGGGTGTTCGGTAGCATTGCGTATGTGCATATACCGAAGGAGAAAAGGAGGAAGCTGGACACAAAGGCCGAGAAATGCATCTTGGTCGGTTACTCAGATGAGCAGAAGGGTTATAAGTGCTATAACCCTCACACCAAACAAGCGCGTGTTAGCCGCAATGTTGTGTTTGACGAGTCCGCGTCCTGGTACCTGCCCCCGACTACGAACCCCGACTACGAAACCCGACTCTAATCCGAGCTCTGACGATGAGGTCAGCGAGTCCGAGATGCCTCCGGATGAACGCAAAATCGAGACCCGCGAAGAGAGTCCGATTTCACTCCGGTTAAGTGGACCGATTGGACGGCTGAGTCGGTACGACCTGTTCGATAAAGAGTCGGCAAGTAGTGGAGACTCGGCCGTGCATTCCCCGTGCAGGAAGCCGAGGAGACGTCTTACACGCAAAGAGAAAGGGAAGAAGAAGGTGTCGGATTCCGGCATGGATAGGAACGAGTCAGACCCACGCGAGTCCGACTCTGAGGGAACCGGTGACGGGTCTTTAAAAGTGAAGTCCACGTCGATCGAGAAGGCCTCGACATCGGCTACTGCGAGATTACGCCGATCTACCCGCCAGAAGAATCTTGTTTTGCGGTTGGTATACAACGACTACATGGCGCATCATTATGCGTACATGACCCGTGTAGCAGAAGTGCGTGAGCCGGAGAGCTACGCAGAAGCGGCTAAAGACGCGAATTGGCGTGCCGCGATGGAGGAAGAGATGCACGCATTGGCGGAGAACGAGACCTGGGACCTGGTTGACGTACCAAGAGGGGTAAAACCGATCGGGTGTAGGTGGGTGTACAAAGTCAAGTACAACACCGATGGCTCGGTCAACCGGTACAAGCCTCGGCTAGTGGCAAAAGGCTACACACAGAAGCACGACATCGACTAAGATGAGACATTTGCGCCGGTCGCGAAAATAACGACCGTCCGTGTTTTGCTCGCAGTAGCCGTGGCCAAGGGGTGGCACCTACATCAAATGGATGTAAAGAATGCGTTCCTGCAAGGTGACCATGAGGAACAAGTGTACATGGTACAGCCCCCCGGATTTCCCTCCGGAACAAACTCCTCGGCAGTATGCCGACTGAAGAAGTCCCTTTACGAACTGAAGCAAGCCCTGCGTGCCTGGAACGTGAAGATCACGCAACAACTCCGTCGGATGGGCTTCGTCACGTCAAAATCGGACTCTTCCCTGTTCATCCGGAAAGGTCGACTCGGACCGGTTAGTATTCTAGTATATGTCGATGACTTGGTCATCACCGGCGCCGACCTAGGCGAAATCGACCGCGTGAAGCTCCAGCTTGCGGCATCGTTCGACATGAAGGATCTGGGGGACCTTCATTACTTCCTCGGGATCGAAGTGATCCGTACCCCCGAACGCATATTGATCAGCCAACGTCATTACGTGTTGGGTATGATCTTCAAACTCGGGATGGACGACTGTAAGTCCGTCTCGACTCCACTGGATAGAACCATCAAGCTTCGTCCCGATACGGGAGAGGTATGCGACCCGACGAGGTTCCGACAAATTGTCGGAAGCCTCATATACTTGACCATCACCCGACCCGACCTCAGTTATCCGGTTGGGGTGATCCGTAAGTTCATGGCGCGACCTACCGAGGAGCACCTTCAGTGTGCGCAACGCGTACTGCGGTACGTAAGTGGCACTAAGGACCGAGGACTGCTATATCGGACCGGTGCAGCCGCGCAGTTAGTCGGCTACACCGATGCTGATTGGGCTGGCAACGCCGCCAATCGCCGATCCATGTCCAGATACGCGTTCTACCTCGAGAGTGCCGCGATCGTGTGGAGCAGTAAGAAGCAGCCGACAGTTGCACTGTCGAGCACCGAAGCTGAGTACCGAGGAGCCGCTGTCGCGACATGTGAAGCCATATGGTTGAAGCGGCTACTTAAGGACCTGCAAGTGGAGGTGTAAGATCCGACGACGATCTACTGCGACAACCTCAGCAGCATCCAGCTCGCGAAGAACCCCGTTTTCCATTTCGTCCGTGAGCGTGTCCTTTCCGGTGAAGTCGAACTTTAGTACGTGCCGACGGATCGGCAGACTGCCGACATCTTCACAAAGCCTCTTGGTCTGGACAAGTTGTGGCAATTCTCAGGTGCGCTCGGGTTGCGTCACCTCGATGTGCCGAACTTGAGGGGGAGAACAGTCCCGAACGACCAAGCAAGGCAGTAGGAAAGGAGCGGAGACCGCAACATCGAGTCGGTTGACAAGTTCGACTTCGGATCGGCTGAAGAAGCCAAGGGCGGACCCGCGGAAAAGTCCGGAAGTGGACAGAAGGGGAGCAACCGAAGGAGAGAGCCGAAGCCAACCACGCATGGGGGAGATGACGCCATCGAGGGCGAGAAGACTGAAGACAAGTTGGAGACAGCCAACTCGGACGAGAGCGAAAACCGATCGGAGGTAGCCGAGTCAGTTCAGATGTTTGATTCAGACACATTGAATCAACCGAGGCCCAAGCGGAAGAAAAGGCAGCAAAAGAAGTGTCGACACCGTAACAGCAGAAGAGCTGATAAGGGCCACATGAGCAGACAAGCCGACCGGAAGGGTTGAAGCGCGCGGAGTCGAACAGGTCGAGGAGCGCGAGCGAGGCGTGAAGCCAGGAGGAACCGGAGTTGTGAAGATCCCGAAGAGCCTCAAGTTGAGCTTGAGGGGGAGTGTTGAGAGACAAGCTCAACATCGGCCGGATCGGTTGGGACAGATCGGTTAGGCCGTTAGGAAAGATATTCCGTGAGGAATATATTTGGGAATTAGTGTAAGAGCTCTTAATGAGCATTGAAGTACTGTCAGTACTTCGGTCAATCCTCCACAGACTTGTACAAAGTGGTCATTGAACACATATATGTTTGGTCGTTGTTTTTTTTTTCTTTAGAGAAATACACACATTCTTTTTTGGTGTCTTCTCTTTCTCACTCTCTCTCACTCTCCCGCGTATACTGTGTAAGCTCAAGCTCTCCATTAAACCTGAGTGTTCTTCCTTCTGTTCTGTCTTTATACTTGCTTCCGCACGCTACTTTCCACACCTTTGACAGAAAAGATTGTGGTAAGCCGTGATGTAATATTTCATGAGCTGGGCAGTTGGTATAACCCAAAACAAAATGTAGAAACTTATGAAGACAATGAAAATAAAGATAGGGATAAATCTGAAAATGTAAGAGATAACAACAGAGATGGAAACAATGTTGGACAGCAAAGTTCCACATGAATAGAATGTACCGGACCATCTGGAAGCTCAGGTAGTAAATCTGAATCTAATGCATAGAGTGGAAAAAATGCAAGACAAAAAATATCATGATAAAAAGGGAAAACAGAAGATGCTAGAATATGAAATGCTTGATGATGGGTCTAGAAACATGAAAGATGTAGATTTAGATACATCATTGGATGATGAGCTTGGTATAGGAGCCTGAAAATCCCTGGTATGGAAAACGATGCAAATCAGAAACTGAGAAGATCAAATAGAGAGAAAAAGACTGTTGAAAGATTTGGTTATGACACATATATGGCTATGCATTATGCATACATGTCTAAAGTGGTACAAATCCCTAATCCAGATAGTTTTGATGAAGCAAAATCTGATAAGAAATGGGTGAATGCAATGCAAGAAGAAATAGATGCATTGGCTGAAAAACAGAACATGGGATTTGCTAAAGTTACCGAAAGGAAAAAAGGTTATAGGTTGCAAATGGGTCTACAAGACAAAGCATGATTCCAATGGAAATGTTAGTAGACATAAAGCAAGACTTGTGGCAAAGGGATATACCTAGATGCAAGGTATTGATTATGATGAAACATTTGCACCGGTTGCAAAAATGGCAAACTTGAGAACACCACTTGTTGTGAGTGCAGCCAAAAGATGGGTTCTACACCATATGGATTTAAAAAATGTTTTTTTACATGTTAACTTAGAAGAAGAAGTGTATATGGGTCAACCACCATGTTTTGAAGATAAGAAGCATCCAAAATATGTATGTGGGCTGAAAAAGGCTCTCTATGGACTGAAACAAGCACCAAGAGCATGGCATAAAAAACTTTCAGAATCTCTGAAAAAATTTGCTTTCAAAATGTCAAAGGTTGATCCATCATTATATGTAAAAATGATAAATGATTGCATTGTTGTGATTTTGATTTATGTAGATGATTTAATCATCGGAGGTGATTCTATGGATGAAATAAGGAAGCTGAAAAACATTCTTGAAATGCAATTTCATATGAAGGATTTGGGAGAGCTAAGATACTTTCTTGGCATTGACATAATCAGATCTGAAAGTGGTGTATATATGTTGCAATAACAGTATGCAAGAACTATGTTGAAGAAGTATGGTATGCTTGGATGCAAACCTATTGGTGTACCATTGGATAAGAACTACAAATTGAGGGCTGATTTGGGAACCAAAATAGAAGATGTAAACATATACAGGTCTATAGTGGGCAACCTCATATATTTGACCATAACAAGACCTTATTTGAGTTATGCTGTTGAATTAGTCAGCCAGTTTATGCTATAGCCAACAAAGCCACATTTGGATTGCATTAGAAGAATTTTGAGGTATATAAAAGCTACTCAAAATTATGGACTGTTTTACATGGCTGATCTAGAAGTAAAGCTAGAAGGATATACAGATGTTGATTGGGCTGGAAGCCAAACTGACAAAAGATCCACAAGTGGATATATGTTTACATTGGGAAATGCAGCTATTTCATGGAGTAGCAAGAAACAATCTATTGTTGCTCTATCAAGTATTGAAGCTGAATATAAAGGAGCTACAATAGCCACCTGTGAAGAGGTATGGATCAGAAGATTGCTTTCTGATTTGGGAGAGTATATAGATGGTGTAGTCACAATTTGGTGTGACAATATGAGCAACATTCAACTGGCAAAAACCCAGTGTTCCATGCAAGAAAAAGGCACATTGAAGTGCATTATCACTTTGTTAGAGAAAAAGTGATTGATGGAGAAGTGGATTTGTTGTATGTAACTACAAATCAACAAATTCGTGATATTCTTACGAAGGGATTGAGCATGGAAAAACATACACAATTTAGAGACATGATGGGAGTTATAACCATTGGCATGATAGCTGAAAATCATGAAGAAAAGAAGATTGAAGATGATCCCAAGAAAGGATAAGTTGAGCTTGAGGGGGAGTGTTGAGAAGCACGCTCAACTAAGGTATGCGATGCTTATTGAGAAATAAGCTATAGTAGCTATTAGCTAATTAGCTACTAGTGGACATAAAGGTGAAACAACTATTTAGCTACTGGCAGCTAATTAGCTACATATATAAGTCACTTATAACTTAGGTAAAAAGTAAGTAGAGTAAGAGTGAGAGTAGAGAAGAAAAATAGAAAAACAGAAAACAGACGAGAGCAAGTTGATCTCTATGTGTAATGAAATAGAAGAAGCTTTTGGTTTGCTACACAGAGGTAAGTCTCCTTCCCCTTCCCTTTTCTGTCTTGAGCACTAAACGATCTAGCACATCACGATCCATTGTGCACAAAGAAGAGCCAGAGCAAAGCACCTTCGTAACAGTTTACCTATGATGTAACACTTCCGTGTAGACTATTTTTTCGTATTGAGTGGGCATCATGTCGTTTTTTGAATGATTTTTTCCAACAACTCAACTAGGTTTAGCTCATATTATCGAGTCTTTGAACTCGAGTAAAACCACATGAGTTCCCCTATTGATGTTTTACTCATAAATTTGAGTACTACATCTTTGCGCCCAACACCACCACCATTTGTATCAACTTGTGGCTTATGTCACAATTGTGCACATTACAATCGCCATATTGGGATGGATATGTGCATACCTTGCACAATCCATTTATTGGTGGTATTTTTTTGTAGTAAACAACGCATTGTTTTTTAACCTTGTTTTCGTCAGTTCTTTACTCTTATAGATAGTGACTTCTTTTTCTCTTTTTTTCATAGCATTTGCTTGCTACTCGCAAGACTAGAATATTATTTGTGAGTGCACTTGTTTTTTCACGTAATACACTTTCTCAACCATATCAATACTAATATAAGGCTAACTAGGAAAGTACATTGATGTTAGAACCATGGTTGAGCCTCAGGGAACCGCCATGATTATTCAAGATAGAGATCCACGAAAGACATCTTAGCTATGTTTTCCCCCATGGTTTTTAAAACACCATAGTGTTACTATAGTTATCCGATCTCGAATCACATCTCATATGTCTAGAGGGGTAAAGACGTGAGATGCTTTCTTGGTAAAGTTCTTACAATCAAAATTTCAAGCATTCATTTTGCTTGTGTATTTTCTGAACTTCCTTTTTTATATTGCATACCCACAGCTTGCTGTTGTCCGCCGAAATAGTAACCGACGGACAAGAGCACAGAAATATAGAATATAGTAAAAACATAACGCATGTAACGGGTCATGCGGGAAGAGTGAACGGCTAAAAGAAACTGTGTATATAAAGGGCAGAAATCCTCTATAACAGGGAGCGTGTAAGTTTTGGTGCATAGAGCGTATCTTAATAGAGTTTTATCTTCTCTGATCCTCTGTGTTTATCTATGGTTAGTCTACTGCGTGACTGTGATTCTTCGTGGCGTATTGTAATCGTAAGAAGTGTAGGCGTGAGTACAAGTGTTGTTACTAGTGCAATGTCTAGGGAGTTCGGTTTCCCGCTCACCAAATACCCCGGCAACAGGCAGGAAGTTCACTCACCACACAAGCACTGTGGTCTTTCCCTACCCGCTATGGCGTCAAAGATGGCCTTCTCTTATCCCCGCTTCAACGGCAAAACAGACGCTGCAACCCACATTCGCTTGTTCCTAAATATTTGGAATGCAAATCAGATGACGCAAAACCTTCCCAAAAAAGTCGCGCACCAGTCCAAAATGACAGAGTTCGGATTAAGTCTGGATGGCAGAGTGGCGTTTTGGCATTCGCAGATGGATTTGCCAGCAATCAAGACCTTCGACCAGTTGCAGTGGGCCTTTTTGCGTTTCTTTCATCGGAAGGTGCCGCAACGTGAAATCCTCGGGCAGTTTTATACAATTAAACAGTTGTCGGCCGAGACGATAGCGGATTTCAGTTTACACTTCCAAAATCTACGACGGAAATTAGAACGGGGCCCGATGGAGGACGAGGCTCGGGAGACATTCCTGGCAGCTCTACGACGACCGATACAGACGACGCTCAACAACAATAGCGTGAAAGGAGAAATGGCCGACATGGTCATGGAATGAGCGCTACAGCTCGAGCTGGACGAAGAAGAGGAAAGGTTTTCCATGTCCTCATTACGGCAAGCGTTACCTCAGGACAAGGAATGACACTTTCGCCAGGCAATCCACTACACGATTTGCTTGAATTCTGGGCATTCCGCAGTTGAATGCAACATGCGAATCCACTGCCCAATCTGTCACTCGAAAGCACACACGGTCGAGCAGTGTGAGTACAATATGTTGAACAGATCCACACCCACAGTACGAAGCGTGGAAACACAACGCCCCCCTCGCCGTAATGAGCAAAGGCGCCAAGAAGAACTACCCCGGTATATGAATCGGAACCCACACGATGACCACCACTACCGGAATCGCCGGAATAACAACGATTCCGAGGAAGGCGAGCTGGAGGATGAAGACTACCGTGGCAACCACAAAAATACTAAAGGGGGCCGATGCTACGAGAATTACCGTCCGACGAACAAACGTGGCGGCTTCATGGGCCTCACGGAAAACATCGTCAGTATCGGGACCAACGGCGGTACAACAAAAGTTCGGACGATGACCGGCACTAGGAACTGCGCGGAGACCAACAACAACCATGGCGTACGCTCCGAAGAACAAACCAGCAGAAAGGCGAATCTAGCGTCCATTGTTTTGTTTGCCAACAACCCGGACATTATGCCACGCAATGCCCATTACGCAAGAGAAAGGGGCCCGCTGCCGTCAATACAATTATGGTGGAAGTGCAACAAGTCACGACACGACAGCAAACAAAAATTGTTGATTGGGCCGCGCAAGATGAGATACGTCAGACGGCCCAAGCATGGGTTGAAAAAGCAAACGTGGCAAATACAGAACACATGCGGAAGGAGTCTGCGAACACGGTGGAGCCTTTAGAGGAAGATGTAATATCTCCGGATCTCATGTGGCAAGCACTGGCAGGTTGTGAGATAACTCTAACCATGGAGAAGCTACTTCAACTAGTCCCACGGTTCCGCCAAGCCGTGGAGGATCGTATAACGGGCAGACCTAGGGTGAGCATCTCCGCCAATTTTATAGACATCAGCGCCAGACCAACAGTTGTGGATCACCACAATCCGGCTATTAAATTGATATTACACGGTTAGGAGATCACAGGATGTGTAATCGACAGAGGCTCTGGCGTCAATGTAATTAGCGTGAAGACATGCGAACAATTGGGAATTTTAGAATGGGATGCTTGCCCGTTTTGGCTTCGCATGGCTGATACCTGCTCAGTACGGCCATTGGGTTTAATACGCAAGCTAGGCATTGTTGTGGGAGGACATCACTTCGATGTCTCGGCAGTAGTCCTCGTCCTCGACGCCCCAGTAGCGTATCCTATGCTGCTGGGCAGACCATGGCTTCGTTTAGCGAATATCAAGCAGAGCTGGCAACATAAGTGCATCAGCTTTCAACGCGGATGCACCAAGGTTCGCATACCAACAGAGGAAATGACGGCACAACCCAAGGGCATAACACCGTTATACGCGGAAGATATAAATATGATGGCTGGGGTGGATGATACAGAATTAGAAGTATAACTAGACAAGCACCCCCGGATCATTCCTCTATTCGAAATCGACGTCATAGAAACCGCGACAGAGTATGCCACGCCCGCTACGCTCCACGACGAGGCTTACAAACCAGACCCAGAGTCAATATTAGAACTAAGCAGTGTATGGACAACGTTCAAGAGGGAAATGGAAATTTCACGACGAGTCACTGCCTCAACCCTAGAAGAAGTAAACGTGGGTACGACGTCAGAACCCCAATTCCTCTGCATCGCAAAAGAATTACTGCCAGATCAGAGAGACTGATGATAGCACTGCTCAAGAAGTATAAAGATGTGTTCGCCTGGTCCCACGAGGACATGAAGGGGTTAGATCCGAAGTTCTATCAACATAAGATCAATTTAGCGACCGATGCGAAACCAGTCCAACACTGTCAATACCGCATGAACCCAAACTATGCAGCTCACGTAAAAGAAGAAATTGACAAACTCCTCAAGGCCGGATTCATTCGACCAGTCAAACAAGCTACGTGGTTAAGCCCGATAGTAGTGTACCGAAGGAAAATGGCAAAATACGTGTATGCGTGGACTACCGGAAATTGAACGCCGTAACCATTACCGACGCATTCCCTTTACCGTTCACGGACAACGTACTGGACGCCGTCGCAGGGCATGACATGTACAACTCTTTAGATGGCTTCAGTGGGTACAATCAAGTACACATGCACCCCGACGACCAAGAGAAGACGGTGTTTGTCACGGACTGGGGAGTCTATGTCGCAGTCGTCATGATGTTTGGGCTAAAAACGGCGCCGGCTACATTTAAACGGACAATCACGGAGATTTTTCGGGAATATATACCGGCCTTCATGCAGGTTTCTTTAGACAATTTTGCGGTATATGGGACAACAACCGACCATTTTTCGCATCTACAGCTTTTCTTGGAGCGTTGCCGAACAACGCGCTTAAGTCTGAATCCCACCAAATGCGCCTTCGACGTTACCAACGGGGCTCTTCTCGGCCACATAGTCAGTAAGGGATAGTAGTCGATCCGAACAAAATCTCCGTGATTACTCACGCGAAAACATCGACAAATGCGAAAGCACTCAGCCGGTTTCTAGGACAAATACGATGGCACAGTCAGATGATACGCTATTTGGCAAACTTCACCATGCCATTACATGCCGCCGTTCACCGTACTCCTTTCAAATGGATAGCAACAAAAGAGAAGGAACTTCACCATGCCATTACAGGCCACCGTTCACCATACTCCTTTCAAATGGACAACAATAGAAGAGAAGGCGTATGATGCGCTAAAGATAATGCTAACACAGGCACCCGTCGTACAACCACCAGTTTGGGAAAACCATTCCATGTGTTTGTGGATACCTTAGACATAGCAATAGGTAGTGCGCTAATGCAGCTCACGGAGTCGAATTGGTACCGACCAGTGTACTACGCTAGTCAGAAACTATCAACGGTTGAGCGTAACTATTCCACAATGGAACGTGAGGCATTGCGTATGATATCCAGCATCAATAAGTTCCGACATTATCTGCTAGGGAGCAAATTCACATTTCACATGGATCATACGACATTACTATATTTGGTAGGGAAACAGGCTCTGACGGGGAAATTGGCTAGATGGATGCTGCTGCTCCAAGAATTTGACTTTGTAATTCAGCACTGACCGAGTATGCAACACGTGGTGGCAGATTTCTTGAGCAGACTAGATAATGGAGAAACGGCGCAAATGGATGATGACAACTTTCCGGATGCGGACATTCTACGTGTAGTAACTCTACCAGAACGAATGGAAAAGACTTTTCCGGATCGGTGGCTGATGGAAATGACCTACTTCTAGACGACGGGATTACCACCACCCCAATTATGGATGGATGAGAAAAAACGGCTAGCCGTATGGAGTCAAAATTTCTGTTTAGTCGAAGACATCCTATACCACAAAGGCAATGACGGCATCTGGAGGCGCGGAATACGGCAGAATGAGAAGGCTGCAGTTCTACCCGAAGCCCATTGAGGTACGGTGGGAGGACATTATGCGGGCGATGTTACGGCCCAGATGATCTGGGAAACGGGACTTTGGTGGCCGACTACGCAAAAGGATGCGTATGAATATTGCAGATAGTGCGATTTATGTCAACGACTGGGCCAACCCACGGAAGTCGCAAGAATGCCACACCAACCAGTGTTGCCACTGGATCCTTTCCAAAAGTGGGGGCTAGATTTTGTGGAACCCTTTATCCTAGCGGCTGCTCGAACAGGCAATAAGTATATCCTGGTGGCCACGGATTACTGTACCAAGTGGGTAGAAGCGAAACCACTACGCGAGAATACCGCGGTAGTCACGGCGAAATTCCTTTATGAACACATCTGGTGTCATTTCGGTTGCCCTATCCAGCTCATTAGTGACCAAGGGAGACACTTTCTGAATACAGTCATCAGCGAACTGACCCAACATTACGTTGTGGTTCACAAAAAAAGTACGTCATATTACCCACAGGCAAATGGCTTGGCAGAATCCACAAACAAAACCCTAAAACTATTCTTAAAAAGATAGTCAATGAGAACAGAATGGATACCAAATTGTACAGCGCATTATAGGCATACTGTACCAGCTATAAGACCAACATACAATCAACACCTTTCAGGCTAGCATTTGGGTTGGCGGCCATGATGCCAGTCAAATTCGAGGTACCCAATCTGCGGATTCAAGTACGAGCTCAGCTACCAAAGGGCAAATCCGAGCAAATACGGCTACAACAACAGCTCGAGCTAGGCGAAACATGGTTAGGCAGTATGGCCATATTGGAGTAGGAACAGCGGTGGCGCAAAGCATTCGTGGACCGACACCGGCATGCGCGAGAAAAAGATTTTATGGTTGGGAAAGCGGTCTTAGTTTTTCAAACATGCATGGGGCATATGCCAGGAAAATTAAGATTCTGCTGGACAGGCCCGTATTGGATAGTGGGAGCGGAATAGGGTATGTTTCAACTTGGCACGTTGGCCAGGGAAGTGTTACGACAAAAAGTGAATGGGTTTTGCCTTAAACCTTATCTAGGACCTACACCACCTAACCCGTTCCTCGCCGAACAGGACAAAGCCGGGGCATCTGCGGAGTAAGTATAGGGCTCCACTTGTACTATAGTGTAAACAGAATATTGTATCTAACCGTTCCGGGAAAAAGAAGAAGTGAGAAGATAGCGACGCTATTAAAAGGACTTAAGGCATGCACAGACTTCTAGGCCAAGAACACGCGGCACCATGATGGCTCACCAACCAATGAACCCTAGGCCACAAAAAGAAAGAAATAGAAGTTTTTCTGGACATTACAGAAACCAACATTCTAACTCTCATTGCTTTCATCGCTCCCCTCCCTCACCCTCTTCTCCATCCTTTCACAGAAATCAAGTTCGCCATAGCCAATAGTCCTCACCCATTAGCCACGAGCCTAACCATCTGACTATCCCGATACCCATTTCTGACGCCTTGCATCGATGACTCGTGGAGAAATGCTTGGATGGATACATCAAAGTCACCGAGGCACCTCCCCACCCTGAAGCACTGGACATCGCCAGGAAGCTCAATATCGACACAGTCACCAACACATCCATCTGGAAAAAGCTTGACCTGTCATCACTAGGAGAAAGGCATTTCAAAATCCCTCCTGCGGAAACTTTGCAGAGATATTTCGGGCCATATTCGGCGTCCGCCAAGGCATACAGAACGAAGGAAATCCCCGACCCCTTTTTTTGCGAAATAGCCAAGTTTCTGTTGGAGATTAGATGCGTACATATAAACACATATGGGATGCCCAAGCAGAAGGTAGGTATCATCATTGATACCTTTGAAGGGCGCACGATCGATTGGGGGGCCATTATGGGACCAACGTTATGGGAAGGCCTGCACACGTATCAAGGAGGCCAAAAGCTAAGGCCTATCATACAACAATATCTGACGATACTACTCCTACCCCGAGGACTGCCGGCACCGCAGCACAACAACCCCACACCACCGTCACGATCCGCGAAGTGAAGGTTAGCGGAGTTGGCCACCACAAAGTGGGAGGATGAACCCCAATCAACCCAAACCAACACGCGAACAACACAGGAAGAACGGGCGGAGCGCAGCGAGGAAGCTGTGTCGGAGCCGGAAGCCGAACCAAGTCAAGGAAGCCTGAGGCTGAAACGGCGGAGGCTGGACCGGAAAGATGGTTGCGGGTTAGTTAAAGACACACTCATGGCCACAGCGATGACGACCGTGGTCGATAGCTCCGTAGCCACGGAGCCCAACACCACCTTCGAATTAATCCAGGAACCACGACCGATTATTTCGGCCTAGTCACAACGGGGGAAAGGCATATTTACGGTGGAAAGCGACGTCTTGGTGTATCCGGACATTCCGGACACGGCCCATGAGTTTGGCGCACTATTACAGTTCGGAACTACTTTTGAACTCATGGAATTTTTGGCAACACAACAAATAAAAGTCTCACAACGACTAACCGAGGAGCAAGCGGAGCGCCAAATGATCGAGCGCGCGCTAACACAAACGGAGGAAAGCGATGATGAGGAGTAGATAGCCAGAGTCGGCAGACAACAGAACGTGGGTGTATGTTGAATGGGGATGAAACTACCCCCATTAAACGCGACCCTGGTTGAAGTACATAGGGAACTGGCTAAGGTCAGTATTGGCGCCAAGGATATGGCAATTAAAAATAAAAATCTCTCGAAAAATGTTAAATTGACCCAAGCCGAGCTACAAAAGGCCAATGAACGCATCGCGGAGTTGGAACGTCACGCGACTACGCCGCAGCAGGCAGCTCAACCAACAACCAACGCCGCCGAGGCCCTAAGAGAGGAAATTGAAGCCCAGACCGCCATTGCCTTGAAAGCAAAACGGGCCATGCAACTGGCGGAATCGGAGATTGACCGTCTCCGCTCCGAACATAGCCAGTCCTCGGACAGAGAAAAGGACATCCGGGCCAATGGCTGAAAGGCAGTAAAGACCCTTGAAGAGAAACTCGTAGCGGAGGCAACATAACACATCCGGACAAAAGAAGAGAACGCCAAATTACAGGAGGAAGCGCAGAAATTAGATGCAACGATCACGGGACTTCGGGCCTTATTGGAGAAGAAGAAAGCATGGTTCAACGAGCAACTTGTAGGGGAACAGGAAAGGAGGCATCAGCTCGAAATCTGTCTAAACAATGAAATGGGCAGGCTCGAGGAATTACATTCGAAGGAATCTCAGCTATGGGCAAGAATGAGGAGCACTTATGAGTGTTGAGAGACAAGCTCAACATCGGCCGGATCGGCTGAAGAAGCCGAGGACCGGATCGGTTGGGACCGATCGGTTAGGTTGTTAGGAAAGATATTCCTCACGGAATATATTTGGGAGTTAGTGTAGGGGATCTAGATGAGCATTGAAGTACTGTCAGTACTTCGGTCAGTCCTTCTAGGACTTGTATAAAAGTGCTCATTGAGCACGTCTTATGTACAGAGATTGAGTATTACTGTTGAATATAATTTTTTGTGTTTCTCTCTCTGTCTCTCCCGCATATACCGTGTAAGTCCAAGCTCTCCATTAAACCTGTGTTTCCTTCCTCTGTTCTGTCTTCATACTTGCTTCCGCACGCTACTTTCTACATGGTATCAGAGCGCGAGGGTTGAGAACCTCTCTACAGCCAACATAGCTTGACGAAGAAGAACGATGGATAGAGGCATGGCGAGCTCGCTTCCAACTGAGAAGCTCGACAGAACCAACTACGCGTCTTGGTCCTACAAGATGCACCAGTACTTGCTCGGGTATGGCTACTGGAGTTATGTTGAAGGAGCTAATGACGCGGCACCCGAATCGACACACAGAGACTTTCTGTCATGGGAGGAATCAGCGGGCAGGGTACTATACTGCTTCGCGTCGTATGTGTGCGAACAACTATTGAGCTATGTTCGGGATGCAAAGACGCCGAAGGGTGCGTGGGAAAATCTGAAGAAGATTTTCGCCGCGAGCACCACAGCCAGGAAGCTTCAGCTCCGACAAGAGTTGAGCAACCTACGACAACGCGACTTGTCGGTGGTGGACTATACCTCGAAGATCAAGGATATCTGTGACTCCCTCGCCTCCATAGAGGTGAACATCGAGGAGAGCGAGATGGTCCAGATCTGTCTCGGAGGTTTGGCGTCGAAGTTCAGAGCGTTCCGAATGGCTGTGTGTACCCGGGAGAATACGCCGTCCTTTTTCGACTTACAGTCGATGCTCCTGGTAGAGGAGAACCACGCGGGTGCGTCGAGAAGCACGCACACCTACAACAAGATGTTGTACACGGAGGGAGAAAGGCCCCATGGTCGTGGCGGACGAGGCGAGTCGGTACGCAATGGAAGCGGCCGACGAGATCAAGGAAGAAGGCACCGATGTGATGCTGACAACAACTCCGGATCCTCCGGAAACAGGGGGAGTCGAAGCAATGAGAACCGGCAAGGGAAGGCCATCGCGGAGTGCTGGTACTGTGGCTAGAAAGGCCACAGGGAATGTGAGTGCTGGAAGAAGCGCGCCGATTCGGAGAGAACTGGTTCCGGGAACAGCTCCAGACATACCGACAAGGGAAATCGGCAGCGATCGCAGTACGCCAAAGACTCCGGGAGAGCTGGAGAAGGGTCTGTCTTCGTGACAAGACACGAAGCAAACTCAATGAAACAAAGCACCCCGAGATCGGACGAGGTGTGGTACGTAGACTCCGGTGCGTCAAACCACATGACGAGCCATAAGGAGTGGTTCTCGTACCTTGAAAAACCGACACAACCGGGAGTAGTCTCAACAGGAGACGACACTCCACATCCAATCGCGAATGTCGGAGAAGCTCCCCTTAGCCATATCGGGCAGAAAGGGAAACTCAAGAACGTGTTGCACATTCCGACAATCACGAAGAACTTGGTATCGGTCGGACAGATCGTCGACCAAGGGATGGAGGTTCGGTTTACACACCTCGGGTGCTTCATTGAGGAAGAAGGCTGTGTGATTGCGCAAGGGCGCAAAGACGGGAGGATGTTCATCCTCGACTCCACTGATGGCGGCACCGCAATGTTCGCGAAGGGACAAAAGACCGAGTCAGACATCGACTTGTGGCACAAGCGGATAGGCCACGTCAACTACCAGCGGCTTCAAGATCTGCAAACGAAACAGGTAGTGTTTGGTTTGCCCAAATTTAGTGGCCGAAAGGCACAAGTTTGTGAAGCCTGCCAGCTCGGGAAGCAACACCGACTTCCCTTCCCCAACGAGCGAAACCGGAGCCGGAACAAGCTCGACCTTATACACTCCGAAGTGTGGGGGCCGGCACAAAACGTTAGTCTTGGCGGGAGCCGATATTTCGTCTCCTTCATCGACGACCACACGCGGCACACGTGGATCTACCTCATTGAGAGGAAGAGCGAAGTCTTCGACTGTTTCCGGGACCTCAAAGGGTTCGTGGAAACCGAAACGGGACGAAAGATCAAGTGCCTGCGGTCAGATGGCTGGAAAGAGTACTTTTCCGGTCAATTCAACGGTTACCTACAACAAATGGGAATTCACCGCGAATTCAGTTGTAGATACACGCCAGAGCAGAACGGCGTGGCCGAGAGAAAGAATCGGTCGATTGTGGAAGCGGCACGGGCAATGTTGGAGGAGAAGAGCTTGCCCAAGTTCTACTGGGCCGAGGCGGTAAGGACCGCGGTATACATCCAGAACCGGATTGGAGACAAAGTGTCGGCGCACGAGCTATATTTCGGAACGAAGCCGAACTTGCGACACTTGAGGGTGTTCGGTAACATGGTGTATGTGCATGTACCGAAGGAGAAAAGGAGGAAGCTGGACGCAAAGGCCGAGAAGTGCATCTTGGTCGGTTACTCAGACGAGCAGATGGGTTATAAGTGCTATAACCCTCGCACCAAACAAGCGCGTGTCAGCCGCGACGTTGTGTTTGACGAGTACGCGTCCTGGTACCTGCCCTCGCCTCAGAACCCCGACTCGAATACGAGACCTGACGATGGGGTCAGCGAGGCCGAGATGCCTCCGGATGAGCCCGAAATCGAGACCCGCGAAGAGAGTCCGATTTCACTCCGGTTAAGTGGACCGATTGGACGACTGAGTCGGTACGACCAGTCCGATGAAGAGCCGGCGAGTAGTGGAGACTCGGCCATGCATTCCCCGTGCAGGAAGACGAGGAGACGGCTTATGCGCAAAGAGAAAGGGAAGAAGAAGGTGTCGGATTCCGGCACGGATAGGAACGAGTCAGGCCGACGCGAGTCCAACTCCGAGGGAACCGGTGACGGGTCTTTAAAGGTGAAGACCGCGTCGGCCGAGAAGGCTTCGACATCGGCTGATGTGAGATTACGGCGATCTACCTGCCAAAAGAACCCAGTTGTGCGGTTCGGATACAATGAGTACCTGGCGCATCATTATGCGTACATGACTCGTGTAGCGGAAGTGCGTGAGCCGGAGAGCTACGCAGACGCGGCGGAAGACGCAAATTGGCGTGCCGCAATGGAGGAAGAGATGCACGCATTGGCGGAGAACGAGACCTGGATCTGGTTAACGCACCGAAGGGTGTGAAGCCGATCGGGTGTAGATGGGTGTACAAAATCAAGTACAACACCGATGGCTCGGTCAACCGGTACAAGGCTCAGCTAGTGGCAAAGGGCTACGCGCCGAAACATGGCATCGACTACGATGAGACGTTTGCGCCGGTCGCGAAAATGACGACCGTCCATGTTTTGCTTGTAGTAGCCGTGGCCAAGGGGTGGCACCTACATCAGATGGATGTGAAGAATGAGTTCCTGCAAGGTGACCTTGAGGATCAGGTGTACATGGTACAACCCCTCGGATTTCACACTAGAACGAACTCCTCGGCAATATGCCGACTGAAGAAGTCGCTTTACGGACTGAAGCAAGCCCCGCGTGCCTGGAACGTGAAGATCACGCAACAACTGCGTCGGATGGTCTTCGTCACGTCAAAATCGGACTCTTCCCTGTTCATCCGGAAAGGTCGACTCGGACCGGTTAGTATTTTACTGTATGTTGATGACTTGGTCATCACCGGCGCCGACCTAGGTGAAATCGACCGCGTGAAGCTCCAACTTGCGGCATCGTTCGACATGAAGGATCTGGGGGACCTTCATTACTTCCTCGGGATCGAAGTGATCCGTACCCCTAAAGGCATATTGATCAGCCAACGTCACTACGTGTTGAGTATGCTCTTCAAATTTGGGATGGCCGACTGTAAGACCGTCTCGACTCCTCTCGATAGAACCGTGTAGCTTCGTTCTGATACGGGAAAGGTATGCGACCCGACGAGGTTCCGACAAATTGTCGGAAGCCTCATATACTTGACCATCACCCGACCTGACCTCAGTTATCTGGTCGGGTCGGGGTGATCAGTAAGTTCATGGCGCGACCTACCGAGGAGCACCTTCAGTGTGCGCAACGCATACTTCGGTATGTCAACGGCACTAAGGACCGGGGATTGCTATATCAGACCAGTGTAGCCGCGCAGTTAGTCGGCTACACCGATGCTGATTGGGCTGGCAACGCCGCCGATCGCCGATCCACGTCTGGATACGCGTTTTCCCTCAGGAGTGTCGTGATCGCGTGGAGCAGTAAGAAGCATCCGACAGTTGCACTGTGGAGCACTGAAGCTGAGTACTGAGGAGCGGCTGTCGCGACATGCGAAGCCATATGGTTGAAGTGGAAGACGAGGTGTCCGATCCAACGACGATCTACTGCGACAACCTCAGCAGCATCCAACTCGCGAAGAACCCCGTCTTCCATGCATGGACCAAGCACATTGAGGTGCACTACCATTTCGTCGGTGAGCGTGTCCTTTCCGGTGAAATCGAACTTCAGTACGTTCCGACGGATCGGCAGGCTGCCGACATCTTCACCAATCCTCTTGGTCTGGACAAGTTGCGGCAATTCTCAGGTGCGCTCGGATTGCGTCACCTCGATGTGCCGAACTTGAGGGGGAGAACAGTCCCGAACGACCAGGCAAAGCAACAGGAAAGGAGCGGAGACCGCGACACCGAGTCGGTTGACAAGTTCGACTTCGGATCGGCTGAAGAAGGCGAGAACGGACCCGCGGAGATGTTTGGAAGCAGACAGAAGGGGAGCAGCTGAAGGAGAGAGCTGAAGCTAACCAAGGATAGGGGAGATGACGCCATCGAGGGTGAGAAAACGGAAGACGAGTTGGAGACAGCCAACTCGGACGAGAGCGAAAACCGATCGGAGGTAGCCGAGTCGGTTCGGATGTTTGATTCAGCGTATCTGAATCAACCGAGGCCCAAGCGGAAGAAAAGGCAGCAGGAGAAGCGTCGACACCGCAACAGCAGAAGAGCTGATAAAGGCCGCATAAGCATACAAGCCGACCGCAAGGGTCGAAGCGCGCGGAGACGAACAGGTCGAGGAGCGTGAGCGAGGCGTGAAACCAGGAGGAACCGGAGCCGTGAGCCCGAGGATCCCAAAGAGCCTCGAGTTGAGCTTGAGGGGGAGTGTTGAGAGACAAGCTCAACATCGGCCGGATCGGCTGAAGAAGCCGAGGACCGGATCGGTTGGGACCGATCGGTTAGGTCGTTAGGAAAGATATTCCTCACGGAATATATTTGGGAGTTAGTGTAGGGGCTCTTGATGAGCATTGAAGTACTGTCAGTAGTTCGGTTAGTCCTTCTAGGACTTGTATAAAAGTGCTCACTGAGCACGTCTTATGTACAGAGATTGAGTATTACTGTTGAATATAGTTTTTTGTGTTTCTCTCTCTGTCTCTCCCGCGTATACCGTGTAAGTCCAAGCTCTCCATTAAACCTGTGTTTCCTTCCTCTGTTCTGTCTTCATACTTGCTTCCGCACACTACTTTCTACAATGAGGAAGCAGCGACGGTTAGTAAACAAGAAATTGAAAACCTCAAGAAAATCGTAGAAGAAGCACGCAACCATTGCCAAGCAATAACCGACAACGTGTGCATACTTCTTCAAACCAATCAGGAGAGGTTTACGGCACAATTAAAATCGGTGCTAGACAAAGGAAAGACGACCGAGGGTTGCATACATACCGGGCAGACTGGGAGAACCGAAGGAAAGACGACCAAGGGTTCTACAAACTCAATGAGGAAAGCATTGCGGCAGTATGCGAGGACCTACCGCAGGATTATCGCACGCTAGCGGACCAACACTCCGAGGAACTCACACAACTACTAGACAATTTTGGCGAAAGTCAAGAGGACCTATTTCACCACATCATGCAAACCGGCAGCACGTGAACAAATGAGGAATCCATCGTGATACCTATTCCAGATATTGCCAAACAAGAGGAACCTCAACCCATGTCACCGGAAATAACCACTACAGTGGAAAACATAGAATGGCAAGCGGAGCCTCCCGCGATACCAGAAAGCGAAACCGCCCACCAAGAGGAACCCCAGCCCCATTCACCGAAGTGTACGACTACGGCCGACACCACGGAGGAAGTGACGGACGAGACAGACGAGACAGAACCTCAACCTACCGCGAGCCTGCCCATGGCTGAACCAACCACAATAGCACAAGATGAGCTAGTAGAGCCTGGACCGCCCACACAAGAAGCCAACGACACCATGGGAAGCCCTACCGAGCAAGTAATGGAACCATGCAACGACGCGCCTACGGACACTACGTTGTCCCTGGACCTGGACACCGGAGCAGAGCCAAACATCCGGGCCATTTTGGAGGAAGATTAAAGGGGTGGGTCTGACGTGCCATGGCACTGTCCCAGAGGCGTGCCAGTTGTTGTCCGCCGGAATAGTAACCGACGGACAGGAGCGCAAAAATATAGAATATAGTAAAAACATAACGCATGTAACGGGTCACGCGAGAAGCGTGAACGGCCAAAAGACCCTGTGTATATAAAGGGAAAAAATCCTCTATAAGAAGGAGCGTGTAAGTTTTGGTGCATAGAGCGTATCTTAATAGAGTTTTATCTTCTCTGATCCTCTGTGTTTATCTGTGGTTAATCCACTGTGTATCTGTGATTCTTCGTGGCGTATTGTAATAGTAAGAAGTGTGGGCGTGAGTACGAGTGTTGTTACTACTGCAATGTCTAGGGAGTTCGGTTGTAGGCGTCTCTCTTATACGCTACTAGGATACGCAGAGATATCCCATTACGTATTACGGTACGACTGTACCATTCATGGCAACGCAATCACCTTGAGGTCTAGGTCAAAGGACTGACTGAGGACCGTGTTCCTAATCGGTAACACTTGCATCAAGGAACAAGTTCTGAACGTTGTTGGAGTGATATCTCCGACCGAGACCTCTCAACTCCAATCCGCATCTCGCACACAAGCTGAGATCACTACTGAACAATTTCTCACTACTAACTTGAATCAATTGGCCAAAATGAGGCAAGCCAATATGACATTGGAAAAGAAATTCCAAGAATTGACTATTGAGTCCAAGAAAGAAGGTGAACCTTCTTTTGTAGTAACGCCATTCAAGGGAGATAAGAAAGAAAGAACCGATGAGCCAATATGACATTGGAAAAGAAATTCCAAGAATTGACTATTGAGTCCAAGAAAGAAGGTGAACCTTCTTTTGTAGTAACGCCATTCAAGGGAGATAAGAAAGAAAGAACCGATGAGGCAATTAGCACTTGGCTTGGTCATTGGGAGTCTCACTTTGAGCTCCACCCCAAGGCTGATGCTGTAAAAATTGGTTATGTCGGTTGTGAGTTAGGTGGCTGAGTTGTTGCTTGGTGGCGCAGTCTATGGACTGCAAAGAATTTACCCACAACTTGGGAAGGTTTCGTTTAAGTTTTTAAGAAACATTTTCCACCGTCTCAAACTGAACAAGTGCAAGATTTGCTCACATTGTCGAGTGAGTCATTTACCTCTATCAAGGATTATGTGCATCGTGCTCGGACCCAGATCCAAAAATCGGAACTTACAGGTGAGAAATGGTTTGTTGCTTGCTTTTTGAATGGTATTCCCAATGGGGATTACCATTGGATTATCCATGACTAGGACCCCAAAACTTTTGAGGAAACCGCAAACATTGTACTATGGTACCATAGGAATTCCAAGAAAGATCACAATAAACCTAAGTTTGCCAAAATTCCGAATGTCAAGTTCATTGGAAAATGTAAGCAATCTAGTGACACTCTTGACCGTGACTCCAAGAAACCGAACTTCTTTTGTGCATATTGCAAGAAGCAGGGCCACACAAAGGATACATGTCGTCGTCTTGAGAGGAAGTCAATGAACACCCCTCCTCAAGACAAATCTACGAGTCACACAGGTGATTCTTTTCATGTTGTTGAAGTTCATACCAACCACTTAAGTTCATGTGAATGCACTTTTCCTTCACAGTTACTCCGAGCAATCGCGTATATCAATGGAACACAAGCACATTTCTTGTTTGATTCCGGTGGTTCTCACAATTTTCTTAATGATCACTTTGTGCAGCAAATGGAACTCCACATAAACGCAAGTGATCATATCTATCAAGTTTACATGGCAAATGGAAGCGTTCAATACATCAGTGGCATTGTTTGTCAACTACCAATTCAAATAGATACCTATTTGGAGAGGCTAGACTTTCATCTTATGAAACTACAATCTGCAAATGTCATTTTAGGATACCCTTGGTTTTTTAATAAAAACCCTTCTTTGTTCATTGATTGGGTTAATCACTCAATCACATTTGAATTTAATAATTGTAAACATTTTATTCAATGTTCCAAACTTCCTTCTCGTTCACTTGTGTCTTCTAAATCTTTAAGTGAGTATTCTAGTTCATTAATTTATTCGTGTAATTGATCCTGTGCTTCAATTTTATTATTTTAATATTGACGCCACACAATTACCACATTATGAACAACGATTACTCAACTCTATTTTAGACGATTTTCAATACGTGTTTCGTAACGATTTGTCGCTTACTTTACCACCAAAATGTAATGTGGACCATCAAATTGAACTCATCCCTAGTGCTGCCCCTATGAGTATTCCACCTTACCAACTTAGTCGATTAGAAGAGGATGAGATTGCTAAACAACTTAAGGAATACTTGAGTATGGTCCACATTAGGTATAGTAAATCACCTTAGGGTGCGCCAGTTCTATTAGTTAAGAAGAAGGAAGGTTCATGGCAAATGTGTATCAATTATCGGTGTTTGAATAAAATGACAATTAAAAATGCATATCCGTTACCTCATGCCGATGATTTGATTGATCGTTTGCATGGGGCCCAATTTTTTACGAAAATTGAATTACGAATAGGTTATAATCAGATTTGCATTGCCGCAAATGATATTCCTAAAACCGCTTTTTGTACGCGCTATGGCCATTATGAGTTTTTAGTCATGCCTTTCGGGTTTACTAATGCTCCAGCCACATTCCAACAAGCGATGAATGACGTTTTCTGAGATCAACTTGGTGATTTTGTTGCAGTCTTCTTGGATGATATTTTGATATATAGCCGTACCTCATATTCAACATGTTCGATTTGTTTTGCAAAAGTTGCATGACAACTCTTTCTATGCAAAACATTCAAAATGTGATTTTTTCCAAAAATCTATTGTGTATCTAGGTCATTTAATTACAAAAAATAGCGTTTAAATTGAATCTTCTCGTATTCAAAAGGTTAAACTTTGGCCCATTCCTCGTAATATTCGTGAATTGTGATCATTCTTAGGGCTTTTTGGAATTTTACAAAAATCAATTCGTAACTATTCCAAATTGACTACGCTATTAATTGACCTTTTAAAAGTTCATCCACGTAAGTCTGTCAAACCGATTGCATGGAATGATTAACTTGACAAATCATTTGAGACACTCAAAGAGCATGTGTGTCAGGCTGGCACTCTTCTATTACCGGACCTTTCTCAATCGAAACCGATGTTAGTGATTATGATATTGGTGTCATTCTTTATGAAGAACCTTGATGCTGCTCAATCTCGGTATTCGGTTCAAGAGAAAGAGTTGTTTGCGGTAATACATGCACTTAAAACATGGAGGCACTATCTCTATGGAAATAAATTTGTGGTTACAACACACCATCAATCATTCAAGTATTTTGAGACCGGCTAGATCTTCTTGGTCGTTAAGGCCGTTGGGCTGACCTTATGCAAGATTTTGATTTTTCCATATGGTATCGCAAGGGTTCTATGAACACCGTTGCAGGTGCTCTTAGTCATATTAAAGAAGTTAACATGCTTACCTTCACGGAAATAAAATCTGATCTTTTAGATCACCTTCGAGGGAAATACCTTGATGACAGTTATTTCTCAAAATACCGGACGAAAGCTGAATCTTGTTTAGATGCCGTTACTAGCACCCTACCCTCGAAGGCGACCTTTCACATTACAAATGGTTTGCTCTACCATAGTGGAAAGGTCTGTGTTCCAGATTTACCAAACATAAAACAGAAAATTCTTCATGAATGTCATGATGCACCATCTACGGGTCATCTTGGAATACAACACATATTCGTTCTCATCTCGAGTACTTTTTTTTGGCCTAAGCTGCGCTCTGACGTGCATAACTATGTAACTCAATGCTTACAATGTCAGATTAATAAGTCGGAACAACTTAAAGTTGCTGGTCTTTTACATCCTTTAGATATTCCCAACAACAAATGGGAAAGTATCACGATGGATTTTATTGTTAGTTTACCTTGTACAAAGAGGGGTAATGATGCCATTTGGCTTATCATTGACAAACAAACAAAATTGGCTAGATTTATTCCTACAAAAACCATGATAACTGCTCACAAATTGGCTTATCAATTTCTTGATGAGTTATTTCATTTTTATAGATTACCGATGGATATTGTTAGTGATCAAAATTACAAGTTTACTAGTGACTTTTGACTGAGGTCTTTAAGAAACTAGAAACTACGTTGAGCATGAGTTCCGCAGATCATCCTCAGTCTGATGGCCAAACTGAGCGAGTTAATCAAATTATTGAGGACATGCTTCAAGCTTATGTAGCAAAAACCCCTTCTAAGTGGGAGCAATACCTTCCTATCTTAGAATTTTCCTATAATAGCTCTAAACATACATCCACTGGATATAGTCCTTTTATGTTGTTGTATGGTTTTCAGCCACTTGGCCCGGTCGATGTCACGATTCATCGTAATACATTAGACAATACGCGCAATTTTTTGCGAGACATGAACCAAATGTTACATATTGCCAAACAAATGTCAAGACAGCTCAAGATCGTGCTCGCTTTTATGCTGATCAGGAGAGAAGTCCTCCTGCATTTACTATTGGTCAATTTTTTTTTTTGTGAGTCCGACTTACTCTACGTCATTGTCTACGAGCAAGTGCGCTAAGTTAGCCCCACGATATTGTGGCCCATTTGAAATCCTTAAGTGAGTTGGGTCATCTGCTTATCACCTTGCCTTACCTTGTCACATTGGTATTCATCCTGTTTTTCACGTGAATCGTCTAAAACCATTTTTCGGCTCTGGTGATAACACCATCACAATCCAAGAACTTGTAACATTAGAGGATTTTTCTTACAAACCTCATGTTCCTGAACGAATTCTTGATTCTCGTAGTAAACATTTACGTTCTAAAGAGATTCGGCTAGTCAAGATCAAATGGATGGATAAACCTACTGATGATGCCACATGGGAACGCGAACATACTCTTAAGGCACAATTTCCTCACTTCATATTGCAAGAGTGCAATCTTTTAAAGTAGGGGAATATGTTATGGACACATAACATTTGTGAGGGTAGGTTACTAATATATACATTAGTGAAGGGTATGCTCACTAATGTTAAAAAGGGGCTAATGTAATTGGATAGAAGGAATGATAGGTGCATGCACTACCATGATTTGGGCAACCAATGAATGGAGACCCTTTTAGAAAGGCGCATCTATTCAAGGGGCCTAGGAAAAGGTATAAATTTGAGGCTTAGCTACCCTCATAAGCACATTACGTCGAAAGGCTGTTGTCTTAGACACCGGTGGTGTGGGCATCTTTATCTCTTCCAAGGTATTAGTTATCCTAATATCCGGTGGTATGGGACGTCGATGGTAGGTTGGCTATGTCTAGATCATAGCTCGGGGGTGGTCGGGTGGAATGGGTTCTTCTATCCAATCTATTTTCCTTCTTTTACTTTACTTTGGTCTATTGATTAGTAATAGACTCTGAACATTGACAACAGGTGGAAGGAGATACCCACTTAGCGAAAGGAGAGCCCCGACCACATATGCTAGTCAATACATCCAGTTGACTAATGAAGGTGAACCTGAGTGCTATGATGAAGGCATTGCTAATGAGCACAAGGAGGAATGGCAGAGTGCAATGCAAGACGAGATGGACTCCTTGCACGAAAATTATACTTACGACTTGGTGGAGCTACCGAAAGGTAAGAGAGCACTCAAAATTAAATGGTTCTAGAAGGTGAAGACCGGAGAAGTCGACATCACACCCAGATATAAAGCCCATATTGTGGTGAAGGGGTCTCAATAAAAGAAGGGTGTCAACTTTGACGAGATATTCGCTCCATTGGTAAAGATGACATCCATCCGTACTGTTCTGAGCATAACTGCCAGTCTAGATCTGGAGATCGAACAATTCGATGTCGAAACAACCTTCTTGCATGGGGCGCTGGATGAGGAGATCTACATGCAACGACCCGAAGGCTTTATGGAGAAAGGGAAAGAGAACCTAAAAGCTTGTATAGTCTGAAACAAGCTCCACACCAATGGTATAAGAAGTTCGAATCCTTCATGCTAGAACATAGGTTCCAGAAAACACAGGTTGATCATTGTGTGTTCATGAAAAGGTACGATGAAGGTGACTTCTTGATTCTCTTATTATATGTGGATGACATGTTGATAGTCAGACAAGACATGAAGAGGATCGTGAGCTTAAAGAAAGCATTAGGCAAGTCATTTTCCATGAAAGATCTTGGACCGGCTAAACAGATTTTATGGATGCACATAGTTCGGGACAGAACTAAGAAAGTGTTGTGGTTGTCACAAGAGAAGTATTTGACAAAGAGCTTGGAGAGATTCAACATGTCAAAAGTGAAGTCGATTGGCTCTATGTTGCCGACCAACTGCAAGGTGAATGCAAAGCAATGCCCAAGATGGGAGAAACAAAGGGTTGAGATGAGAAAAGTATCATATGCCTCGGCCTTCGGCAGCTTAATGTCTGCTATGGTCTACACGAGACTAGACATAGCATTTGTTGTGGGGAGAGTAAGCCGATATATGAGTAATCCAGGACAATAACACTGGGCAACTGTTAAATGGACACTCAAGTACTTGAAAGACACCTCAGGGGTATGCCTAAGGTATGGTGTCGGAAAACCCATGCTCAAAGGGTTTACCGACTCAGACATATCAAGGGACACAAACTCAAGTCGATCCAAATCGGGATATGTGATGACCTATGCATGGGGATCAGTGTCGTGGCAGGCACAACTACAGAAGTTTGTGGCTTTGTCGACCATAGAAGCAAGGGGAGTTCTTACTTCATTGTGATAGTCAGAGCACCATACATCTAGCCAAGAATGTTGTGTACCACTCCTGGACCAAACATATATAGAGGACGTATCACTTGTTGTAGGAGAAAGTGGAAGAAGGAGAGTTTACCCTTCTGAAGATACATAATGATGACAATGGATCCAACATTCTCACGAAAAATCTACTGATGGACAGACTCAGAGTTTGTCGACAGAAGACAAGGCTAACCGACTCCACGCACAGGAGTGAAGGGGGATTTTGTTAGGTATATGTCCCTCCTATGGGAGGAGCTGACTATTCGGCTAAGTAAGAGTTCACAATTGAAGACAAGGAGTAGTCGACTATTTGGGCTATAAGAGTCGATAGTGGAAGACAGAGAATCGATTGAGGGAGAGTCGACTATATATATATATATATATATATATATATATATATATATATATATATATATATATATATATATGATCCAAGTCGATGACCGACTAGTCGGGCCAACCATATGGTTGACGACAAGGATGACTAGTTGGGCCAACTGGGCAGTTGACATAGGAGTCGGTTGATTAACTTCTATTATTATTAGTATAATAATAGAAGTGAGAGTAGTAAGGATTACATCTGTAAATAACCCATATGGTATATAAGTATAAATACACTTATGGCAAAGCTTTAGTATGTAGAACTATGTGGAACAAAAAGAATAGAATATAGCTAAGTGTTGTGCAGAGAGTGTGTGTGACAGAGCGGCGGCAAAGTTCGACGAACTTGCCAAGAACACTAAGAGGTTATCCTCAGAGCATTAGAGAAGAGTTGTAACCATTTTGTATACTCTCTATTTGTATAGTGGAAGATATGTTCTCCCGTGGTTTTCCCCTAATTTAGGGTTTCCACGTAAAACATTGTGTACTTTGTGTATTTAGTTGTTCTCTTTGTTCTACGTTGTGTACTTTCAGCACATTTGTCTCACAAATCTACGATCGGATCCCGTCAAATACAACCAAATCTAAGTTGGTCGACTTGAAGCAACCGACTAATATATATGAGTCGGAGTTGGCTGCCCTACAGAGATTGATTGAGGCATATAAGTCGGAGTCGGTCAACCTTCAGAAACCGTTCGACATGTATGAACCCGAGCCAAGTGAAGAGTCGCGAAATACATCCAAACTTGAGCCAACCATGGGAGGTAGAAGATATCCACTCAGACAGAGGAAAGCACCCTCTCGATACTCTAGTTAGTATGTTTTAGTGACTAATGAAGATGACCGAGAATGTTATGAAGACGCCATAGGAGATGAACACAAGGAGAAGTGGCAGAGACCAATGCAAGATGAAATGGACTCCTTCCATGAAAATTACACTTACAACTTGGTAAAGTTACCGAAAGGTAAGAGAGCCCTAAGAAACAAATGGGTCTTTAGGCTGAAAAATGGGAAAGATAGTAGCTCACCCAGATACAAGGCCCAAATTATAGGAAAGGGATTTCAACAAAAAAAGGGGGTCGACTTTGATGAGATTTTTGCACCAGTCATAAAGATGACCTCCATTTGAACAGTATTAAGCATTGTTGCTAGAAGGAATCTGGAAATAGAGCAATTGGATGTCAAAACAACATTCTTGCATGGGGAATTAGATGAAGAAATGTATATGCAGCAGCCTGAAGGTTTTGTGGAGAAAGGAAAATAGAATCTGGTGTGTCGACTAAAGAAGGGCTTGTATGGACTCAAGCAAGCTCCACGCCAATGGTATAAGAAGTTCAAATCCTTCATGTTGGAACATGGGTTCCATAAAACACAAGTTGATCACTGTGTGTTTGTCAAAAGGTACAATGAAGGTGACTTCTTGATTCTCTTGCTATATGTGGATGACATGTTAATGGTCGGACAAGACACCAAGAAGATTTTGAGCTTGAAGAAAGCACTAGGCAGGTTGTTTGCCATGAAAGATCTTGGACTGGCCAAACAAATCTTGGGAATGCACATAGTTCGAGAAAGAACTATGAATGTGCTATGGTTGTCACAAGAGAAGTATGTGACAAAGGTTTTGGAAAGATTTAACATTTCGGAAGCAAAGCCAATAGGGTCTGCATTGCAAACTAAATGCTAGACAATCTCCAAAAACCGAAAAAGGACAAGGCTGATATGAAGGACTACATGCATCAATAATTGGAAGCTTGATGTATGTTATGGTCTATACGAGAACAAACGTAGCATTTGTGGTTGGAACAGCCAGCCGATATATGAGTAATCCAGGAAGAGAACACTGGGCCATTGTAAAATGGATACTCAGGCACTTGAAAGGTGCCTCAAGGGTATGCCTTAGGTATGGTTTTAGAATACCTATGCTTGAAGGTTTTACTAACTCAGACATGTCGGGGAATGTAGACTCTAGTCAATCCACATCAGGTGATGTGATGACCTATGCATGGTGAGCAATGTGATGGTAGTCGAGATTGCAAAAGGTTGTAGATTTGTCGCCCACAGAAGTAGAATATATGGATGTAGTAGAGGCTGGAAAGAAGAATTTTCTTAGTGAATTAGGAATGAAACAAGAAAAATTCCTACTTCTCTGTGATAATCAGAGTGCCATACATCTAGCCAAGAACGCTGCTTACCACTTTGGGACCAAGGATATACAAAGAAGGTATCATTGGTTACGAGAGAAAGTGGAAGAGTATAAGAGTTTACCCTTGTGAAGATCAATACTGATGATAATGGATCTGACATGCACACGAAAATCCTACCTATGGACAAACTCAGAGCTTGTCGATAGAAGAAAGGATTGGCTAATTCTCCCTACAAGAGTGAAGGGGGATTTTGTTAGGATTATGCGCCTCCTAATGGGAGAAGTTGGCAATCGAAATCTGCTTAGTCAGCCAGATCGACCAAAGAGAGAAGAGTTGGAGGTTGACTATATTGGATGGATCATCCAAGTGAAAGACTAGGCCAACTAGTCGGGCTGACCGGATGATCGAAGACAAGGCCGACTAGTCGAGCCGATTGGATGGTCAATGACAAAGTCTGCCAACCGGACTGACTGGATAGCCGACATAGGAGTCAACTAATTGAATCGACTAGACTGTCAACTTGTGGGTCGGATAGTCGAGTTGATCAGTCGACTAATTAACTGCTATTATTATCTGTTAATAATAACTTGTTCCCATGTATACATATGTAGAGCTAGGGCAAACTTTATATGTAGGGTGTAGATGAACACTACCCCGACACGTGGCATTGAAAGCATTGGTGGTATTAGAGATCTTGGCAACCCAGTCATCTCGTCTTCACCAAAAGCCAAATCCTTCTTCTCCTATTCTTTCATCATTCTCTATTGCTTGATTAATGGTTCACATTTCCACCACTATTGTAATAGCCCGATGTTATGTACACAGAACGTAGGTGAGGGTAGGTCACTAATATGTACATAAGTGAAGGGTATGTTCACTAATGTTAGAAAGGGACTCATGTGATTGGATAAACAGAATGATATGTGCATGCACTATCATGGCTTGACAGCCAATGAATGTAGAGTCTTTTAAAAAGGCACATCTATTCAAGGGACCTAGGAAGAGGTATAAATGTGAGGCTTAGCTACCCTCATAAGCATTACGTCGGAATATTGTTGTCTTAGACACTAGTGGTGTGGGCTAGGCTTTCGCCACGATGATCGTGTTAATCTCTTTCAAGGTATTAGTCATCCTAATATCCGACGGTATGGGACGTCGGTGGTAGGTTGGCTATCTTGATCATAGTCGGGGAGTGGTTAGGTGGAACCGTTCTTCTATCCAATATATTTACTAAACGTAAAACAAAAAATTCTTCACGAATGTCATGGTGTAGCATCTGTTGATCATTCTGGAATAGAAAGCACACTCATTGTCATCTCGAGTACCTTTTCTAGCCTAAGATGCGCTCAAACGTGCATAAATACGTGACTCAATGCTTACAATTCAGATTAATAAGTCAGAACGACTTAAAGTTGTTGGTCTTTTGTGTCCCTTAGATATTCCCCGTAACAAGTGGGAAAGTATCTCAATGGATTTATTGTTAGTTTATCTCGTACATAGAGGGGTCATGATGCCATTTGGATTATCGTTGACTTAATTACAAAATTGGTTAGATTTATTCCTGCCAAAACCACGGTCACTGCTCAACAACTGGCTTATCAATTTGTTGATGAGTTATTTTGTTTTTATGGCTTACCGATGGATATTGTGAGTGATTGACATTCCAAGTTTACTAGTGACTTTTGAACTCAGGTCTTTAAGAAGTTAGAAACTACGTTGAGCATGAGTTCCGCAGATCATCCTTAATCTGATGGCCAAACTAAACAAGTTAATCAAATTATTGAGGACATGCTTCAAGCGTATGTAGCAAAAACCCCTTATAAGTGGTAGAAATACCTTCCTATCTTAGAATTTTCCTATAACAGTTCAAAACATACATCCATTAGATATAGTCCTCCTATGTTGATGTATGGTTTTCAGCCAAGTGCCCAAGTCGATGTCACAATTCATCGCGTTACATTAGACAATACACGCAATTTTTTCCAAGACATGAACCAAATTTTGCATGGTGCCAAAATGTTCAGACAACTCAAGATCATTCCCGATTTTATGTTGATCAGGATAGACGTCCTTGTGGATTACTATTGGTCAAAAAGTTATTTTGTGTGTCCCTACTGACTCTACGTCATTGTCTACGGGCAAGTGTGCTAAGTTAGCCCAATGATATTGTGGCCCATTTGAAATCCTAAAGCAAGTTGGATCATTTGCTTATCACCTTGCCTTACCCCGTAACATTGGTATTCATCTTGTTTTTCCCTTCGGTCGTCTAAAACCAGTTTTAGGCTCTAGTGATAACAACATCACAGTGCAAGATCTTGTAACATTAGAGGATTTTTCTTACAAGACTCATGTTCTTGAACGAATTCTTGACTCTCGTACTAAAGTTTTACGCTCTAAAGAGATTCGGCTATTTAAGACCAAATGGATGGATAAACCAATTGATGATGCCACATGGGAATGTGAGCATACTCTTAAGGCACAATTTCCTCACTTTATATTGCAAGAGTGCAATCTTTTGAAGTAGGGGAGTATGTTATGTACACATAACGTAGGTAAGGGTAGTTCACTAATATGTACATAAGTGACGGGTATGTTCACTAATGTTCGAAAGGGACTAATGTGATTGAATACAAGGAATGATATGTGCATGCACTATCATGGTCTTGACAACCAATCAATGGAGAGTCTTTTAAAAATGGCACATCTATTCAAGGGGCCTAAGAAGAGGTAAAAATATGAGGCTTAGTTACCCTCATAAGCACATTACGTTGGAAGGTTGTTGTCTTAGACACAAGTGGTGTGGGCTAGGCTTTCATCAGGACAATCATGTTAATCTCTTCCAAGGTATTAGTCATCCTAATATCTGACAGTATGGGATGTCAGTGGTAGGTTGGCTATGTCTTGGTCATAGCTTGGGGGTTGTAAGGTGGAACGGGGTCTTCTATCCAAGATATTTACCTTATATTTATTTCATTGGTCTATGGATTAGTGTTGAGAGATCAAGTTCAACTTAGTTTAGTTAGTTTGTCAACCATGTAACTTCGTAGTTACCTAGATAGAATCTAGTTAGAAGTATTTTTGTATTTGATGATGATGATGCTAATTTAATATAAAGTTAATCATCCCCCATCTTGTGTTGTTCATAACTATTAACTTCATGTCTCTCTCTCTATATATATATTGTTGTTATATTGTTACTTTGTGGACTTCCGCAAAACCTTTGACACAGTTCCTAGGGAGAGGTTGTTTGATAGACTTAAGAGCTTGGAGATACCAAATGACATGATCTGGGCCATTTATGCCCTATATGAGCAAGTCTCTAGGTGCGTAAGATGCCCAAGTGGCCTATCCGATTGTTTCACTAGCACCATTGGTGTGAAACTGGGTTGCCCCCTATCACTGACACTTTTTGGGATCTACGTTGATGAGATCACAAAATTTATTGCTCATAAGGGAGGCAAGGGAGTAGCTATTGGGGATACACAAGTTAGCCTCTTACTTTACGCAAACGACATCGTCTTGCTCTCGGAGTCAGAACATGACCTACAAAAGCATCTTAATGCCCTAGATGACTTTTGTACACAATGAGGACTGGTAGTGAATCTAGCGAAAACTAAAGTCCTTATCTTTCATACATCGTCCCCATTTAGGAGTAAATGTCACCTAACCCTCTCTCATAAACTAGTTGAGGTAGTTGGATCATATGTATACTTGGGAGTCACTTTTAGTGCTCGCTCAGGTAAATTCTCGATGACCTAGGCAGCCAAAGATAGGCTAACGATAACGTATGCATCCATCTCACTCTTAGAGAGACAATGCCACCAAGCATATTTTCAAGAGCCACGGACCAAGGGATGGCTCTTCGACTCATTAGTGACCCCTTCCCTCATGTATGCATCAGTAGTATGGGCTCTGGGTCTACCATCTTTCATGTGGACACAATTAGACAGACCTTTGGTGACGATGTTATCACGTCAACTCCGAAGCAAATCAACAGTACCACAGGACATTATTAGAGCAAAGTTCAGTCTACCCCCGATGTTAGTAGAAGCACTCTTTCAAGTGGTAGTTTTTATTCATCGGATACATAGCCAACCACAAGATAGGATATCCTGTCAAGCCTTTGAGGCATCCTGATCCCTACATGCGTCTGGAGACACTAGCTCTTGGTATAGCACTGTGGTAAGTTGGTTACTTGCAAACGGCATAGATATTAATAACCTACCCCCCCTTAAATACAACCATGGGACTGATCAAAATCTCTCTCATGAAGATAGTAATAAAGTGATACGCCAAGAAATATGGCAAATTTACACTCGATATAAATGGATCACTCCACGAGAGCCACTCCCATCTAAAATGTTTTACTATAAGAAACACTTCTTGCACTTCTCTAAGTTAGGTTTTATTACACGACCAAGATATCTCGATACATTCTTATCAAATGCACTAAGGGTGTCCATTGGACAACTTAGGATATCATCTCAACTTGAGATTGAGAATGGTTGGCCTAATAGAGTCCCTAGAGAGGAAAGGCTATGTAGGTTATGCCACATAGAGATAGAGGATGAGCATCACTTCACATGCAAGTGCCCAACTTATGCCGAGATACGGGTAGAATACCAAGACATATTAGGACCCTCTCCCACCCTCTCCAAACTATTAGATACCCCGAGTGTAAAGAGACTAGGTAGGTATATTTTAGAGCTGAAACAACATAGGGAGAATAAATTACAAAGTGTTAACCATAACCTTTTTACTATTCATCAACATGTAACTAGTGTAAATTTTCAGGAACAAGGGGAGACGATGTATGTGGATACACTTACGCCGCTCGGCCTCTCTCTTGAGGAAGTAGAAATGCAAAGAACAACTAAACGCCCTCGGATGTTGGGTTTCAAAACCAGTTGGCGTGGAGTAGAAAAGATTAAGAAGATAAGGGAACGTGAGCTACGTTGACTAGAAGCTATGGTTGGGGTACCTTTTACATTGACATCACGGGCCACATCCACATCACAACCCTTTGACCTACCACTTCTCTTCGAGAGACTTGGATGGAAATGAAATTAGGCCTAGTATAAGATTTTCATTGTAGAACATGTTTATTATTTTACTAGAACTATTTAGCTTAACCTCTATTTTATCTTATTTTTATTTATTTATTACTCTCGATGAATGGGTAAATATCCCCTTTTTTGTTGTAAACCATTTGTCTCATGGGCCAATTTTGGCCTTAGAAGATGTTAATATATCTTTCTTTCTTTCTCTCTCTCTCTCCCTCTCACACACATATCGCTTAATCTTCCGCTTATCAACTAATCACATAATTAGGTACTAATTAACCCTTGCTTAATTACCTAATTATTAACATGGTATCAGAGTGTGTGGTTTAGCACATCCACTAAGCCCATCCGCCTCTTCATAATTGTGTGTTTGAAACGCCGGCGACAAATTCCGCCTATCCGCTACCGTAGTGCCGCTACATAGCACGAGTAAGTAATCGAGCGAAGGAAATCGAAAAAGGAAGACACTACATCAAAATGAACACACAAATGGGTAGCTCGCTCCTTAGTGAAAAGCTAGACCAGAGAAATTATTCATCTTGGGAGTACAAGATGACCTAATACCTTGTCAGCTAAAAGGTATTGGAGCTACATCACTGGCGCACAAGAAAATAGACCCGATTCAAAGAACGCCGACTACGCAACATGGGAGCAAGTGGCGAGTCGAGTCATGTATTGCTTGGCAACATGTGTCCATGACCACATGTTTAGCCACATTTGAGACGCCAAGACTCCTAAAGAAGTGTGGGTGAACTTAAAGAAACTGTTCACCGCCAACACAACCGCTCGAAAGCTTCAACTCCGACAAGAGTTGAACAACATTCGGCAAAAAGACATGTTCCTGTCAGACTACACCACCAAGATCAAGAGCATTTGCGGCTTGCTTGGCTCCATCAACATAATCGTCGACAAAGAAAAGATGGTTCAAGTATGCTTGGGCAGCCTCGCACAACGATTCAACTCGTTGAGGACGGCAATCTTGGTGACAGAAAACCCTCCTTCGTTCTTCATTCTTCGACCTTCAATTGATGCTAATGGTTGAAGAGAACCACGTCCAAACCAAAACCAAGACATTGGAAGGACAAATTTTCTTCTCGAATTTGGCACCTCACATCCTATGACATCCCACGAAGAGTGGTTCAGTGATTTGCGCACATCGACCTGGTGTCATAGAGACAGGTGATGGCACCACACATCCGATTCGGCACATCGACAACGTTCCATTTGGAAATGTCCGCCAAAACAATTGCATCAATAATGTCTTACACGTGCCCACAATAACAAAGAATTTGGTCTCGGTTGGCCAAATCGTGGAGCAAGGCATGCAAGTCCGCTTCAACAATGAAGGTTGTTTCATCGATAAAGATGGGCAACTCTTAGCCAAGGTACGGAGAGATGGTCGAATGTTCATCCTTGATTCGAACGAGGTGAAATCGGCCATGTATGCCAATGGTCTCAAAACCGAGACAAGCATCGAGTCATGGCACAAAAGAATCGGCCACATAAACCTCCAATGGCTTCGAGCAATGCAATCAAAGGGAGTTGTTATCGGACTTCCGGCATTAGAGTCAAAACGAGTCGACCGAATATGCAAAGCATGCCAACTTGGCAAACAACATCAACTCCCATTCCCGAAGGAGAGCCACGCGAGCAAAGTCCTCCTCGACAGCATACACTTGGATGTATGGGGACCAGCTCAAACGCCGACGATCGGCGGATGCCAATTCTACGTCACCTTCATCGACGACTACTCTCGCTACGCATGGATCTTCCCGACGAAGAAGAAGAGCGATGTGTTCTCCCACTTCCAAAAGCTCAAGGGCCAAGTCGAAAAAGAAACTGGCCGGCACATTCGATGCATACGATCGGATGGAGGCAAGGAGTACTTTTCCGATGAATTCACCTCATACCTCCAAAGTGAAGGCATTCGGAGAGAATTCTCATGCTAACACACGCCCCAACAAAATGGAATAGCGGAAAAGGAAGAATCGGCAAATACTCGAGGTAGCACGTGCCATGATGCATGAGAAGCACATGCCAAACTTCTAGTGGGCCGAAGCGGCATCCACGGTTGTCTATCTCATGAATCAATGCACCACTAATGGAGTGCAAGAGCTAACTCCATTCAAGCTCCTCATTGGAAGGAAGCCGATCCTGTCATACCTCAAGGTGTTTGGAAGCATTGCGAATGTACGCATCCCAAATGAAAGCAAACAGAAGCCTGATGCGAAGTCGGCAGAATGTATCCTCATAGGATACTCGTCCAAGATGAAGGCATACAAGTGCGATAACCTTTTGACCCGAGCGGTTCAGGTGAGTCGAGACGTAGTCTTCAACGAATTGGCATCTTGGTATAAGCCCGATTCAGCTCCACCCGACATGACCAAGGAAGAGTTGAACGTCAACTCGGAGGATGATATTCGGCCAAGCCCTTCACCAAAGGACCGTCCAAGCTCTACCAAGCTAAGTGGATGACACGAGCCTTCAAGCCTTCCAAGCACGTTGTGGCCAAGTTTGAACTTCGACAAAGGCAAAGGTAAGATACCCGAATACGAAGTCGACCATCCCAACGACAGTGATTTGGATGTGTCAACTCGCTCACTAGACAATGAGATTGGTGTACCCATCATGCGGACACTTGGAGCAAAAAGCGCTCACATCGGCGAGCGAAAAACTTCGACGCTCATCTAGAGCAAATAACCTCATCACTCAGCTCGGCTACAACGAGTACGTGGTCCATCACTATGCCTTCGTGATGAAGGTAGCGGCCGAACAAGAGCCCAAGTGCTCCACCGAAACTGCTCGTAACCCACAATGGGTGGAAGTAGTCGACCTTCAGCCACACACTACAAGCCTTCGTCACCAGCTTGAGGGGGAGGAACCGAGATTGGAGCAAAAAGCGCTCACATCGGCGAGCGAAAAACTTCGACGCTCATCTAGAGCAAATAACCTCATCACTCAGCTCGGCTACAACGAGTATGTGGTCCATCACTATGCCTTCACGATGAAGGTAGCGGCCGAACAAGAGCCCAAGTGCTCCACCGAAACTGCTCGTAACCCAGAATGGGTGGAAGTAGTCGACCTTTAGCCACACACTACAAGCCTTCGTCACCGGCTTGAGGGGGAGGAACCGAGATTGCCACGACGAAGAAAGTTGAAGGCCAGACAGAAGCACATGAAGCCGACGAAAGCCAAATCGGATGTCGGACACATCACACTTGAGCTTGAGGGGGCGTGTTGAGAGATCAAGCTCAACTTAGTTTAGTTAGTTTGTCAACCATGTAACTCCGTAGTTACCTAGATAGAATCTAGTTAGAAATATTTTTGTATTTGATGATGATAATGCTAATTTAATATAGAGTTAATCATCCCCCATCTTGTGTTGTTCATAAGTGTTGTCTGCTGGAATAGTAACCGACGGACAAAAGCGTAGGAATAAGAAATAATATAAGATCATAACCCATGTAACGGTTCACACATGAAGCGTGAATGGCTAAATAGACCCTACGTATATAAAGGGCAGAAAACCTCTGATAGAGGTAGCGTGTAATTTTGGGAATGTAAGAAACGCCTCATAATAGAATTCTATCTTCTCTAATTCTATCTCCTCATAATAGAAAACGAGGTTTTGACATATTCAGATATCCCGGATACGGCCCACGAGTTCAGCGCCCTCTTACAGTTCGGCACTTCTTTTGAGCTGATGGAGTTCCTGGCAACATAACAGGTAAAAGCCGCACAACGAATGGCCGAAGAGCATGCAGAACGCCAGATGATTGAGCGCGCCCTAACACAAACCACAGAGAGCGACGATGAGGACCGGTTAGCCAGGGTCGGCAGACAGTGGAACGCCGGGGTATGCCGAGTGGGGATGGAGATACCCCCATTAAACACGACCCTAGTCGAAGTCCATCGGGAACTGGCAAAGGCTAGTAAGGGTGCCAAGGAGATGGCCATAAAAAATAAGAATGTCTGGAAGAAGGTGAAACTGACCCAAGTCGAACTACAAAAAGTCAGCGAACGCATCGGGAGTTGGAAGCGCACGTGGCTACGGCGCAACATGCAACTCCATCACCGAACCAAGCCATCGACGCTTTAAAGGAAGAAATTGAGGCTCAGACCACCATCGCCTCAAAAGCGAAAAGGGTTGTGCAACTAGCGGAATCATAAATTGACCGCCTTCGAGCGGAACTACGCCAATCCTCAGACAGAGAGAAGGAGATACGGGCGAACGGCCGGAAGGCAGTAAAAATCCTTGAAGAGAAACTTGCTATCGAGGTAGCTCAGCACATCCAGACAAAAGACGACAACGCCCAATTACGGGAGGATGCGAAGAAATCGGAGGCGGCTATCGCAAGACTCCGGGCCTTATTAGAAAAAAAGAAGGTATGGTTCGACGAGCAGTTGGTGGTCGAACAAGACATAAGGCATCAGCTCGAAATCCGCCTAAACAATGAAATGGGGAAATTAGAAGAACAACATGCAAAGGAATCCCAGCTATGGGTGGGCCCGAAGACCACGTACGAGGAAGCAGCAGCGGTTAAACAGTAAGAAATTGCAAATCTCCAGAAGTCGATGGAAGACGCACGCAACCGTTGCGAGGCCATCACAGATAACATGCGTATCCTTCTCCAAACAAATCGGGAGAGGATTACAACACAATTGAAAACGACGTTGGACAAAGGATGGATGGCGTGGGCAACCCAAGCAGCGGAATTGCACGTGTATCGTGCGGACTGGGAGAACCGGCGAAAAGTCGGTCAAGGGTTCTATAAACTAAATGAGGAGAGCATTGCGGCCGTCCGAGAGGACCTAGCGTAAGACTATCGTGCGCTAGCAGACCAACACTCCGAAGAACTCACGTAGCTCTTAGATGATTTTGGTGAAAACCAGGAGGAGCTATTTCACCAGATCACACAAGCCGGCAACACACGCACAAACGAGGAATCCAGCGCGACGCCAATTACGGGCACGACTGAAGAAGAGGAACCTCAGGCCCGATCACCAGAAATGACAATGATGGAGAACAACAGGGACCGACGAGCGGAGTTCCCCATAGGACCAGACAGCGAAACCACTGCACAAAAAGAGGTTCATCTGCACGAGCCCACGCTAGCATCAGACCACACGGAGAACGGTGCGGGCTAGGCGGAATCTCCGCCCCACTCTCCGGAACGTACAAAAACGGTTGAGACCACGGAGGACGTTACAATGGAGGCAGAGCCGCAACCGACTACAAGGACGACAACGGCGTAGCCCAACCCACTAGCTCAAGAAGAGCCCACCGTACCCGAACCGCCCACACATGGCGACTGCGACTCCGGGGGAAACCAGCCCGACCAAATAGGGGAGCCACACCACGATGCACCTACTGGACCTACATCACCGACGGATGCGGACACCGCAACAGAGCCAAACATCCGGGCCATTTTGGAAGAGGATTAACAGGATGGGTCCGACGTGCCATGGCACTGTCCCACATGCGTGCCAGGTGTTGTCCGCCGGAATAGTAACCGATGGACAAAAGCATAGGAATAAGAAATAATATAAGATCATAATGCATGTAACGGTTCACCCAGGAAGCATGAACGGCTAAATAGACCCTGCGTATATAAAGGGCAGAAAACCCATGATAGAGGTAGCGTGTAATTTTGGGAATGTAAGAAACGCCTCATAATAGAATTCTATCTTCTCTGATTCTCTGTGTATAACTACAGCTAATCCAGTGTGTGTATCTTGAAGACCTAAGCGTGTAAGAACGTAAGTGTAACCTTTGCTACAGATTCAGTTGTAGCCGTCTCTCTTATACGCTGATAGGTTACAGGGAACATTCCCCTACGCATTACGCTTAGACGGCTATTCATTGTTCCACACCCACTTGGAGGTTTAGGTCGAAGGACTGACTGGGGACCGTGTTCCTAATCGGCAACACTTTTGGCACGCTTGGTGATCTGTGTCTTCTCACAGACGAACAACGACGAATGGATGTTTAGCTGCAGACACCCAAGAGAACCAACGCGACAAGACCTGCCAATAACAAGGTCCAACACACGCTAGGCAGAAGAACGCGCAAGTCAAAAGCCGCGCCTCAACAACCTCAGTACTACCTGCCGTGAGTACAAAGGTGATTCCTCGCTCTCCAAATACCTCGACGAGACGCGGAGACTACGCTCACGATAGCCACCTGGTGGTCTTTCCCGACCCACCGTAGCCCCCATCATGGCCTTTGCCGACCCCCGCTTTAACGGCAAAACCGACGCCGCAACGCATATTCACATGTTCCTGAATGTCTGGAATGCGAAGCACATGGCGTAGAGCCTTTCGGACGCGGCAACACACCAATAAAAAATGACGGAGTTCGGGTTAACATTAGATGGGCAAGCGGCGTTTTGGCATTCCCAGATGGATTTACCAGCAATAACAACCTTCGATCAGCTGCAGTCCACGTTCTTGTGATTCTTCCATCGGAGGGTTCCACAACGCGAAATCCTCGGACAGTTTTATACGATTAAGCAACTGCCGATGCAGACGATAGCAGACTTCAGCTTACGTTTCCAAAACTTACGACGGAAACTGGAACAGAGCCCCGCGGAAGACGAGGCTCGGGCAACGCTCAACAACAATAGCGTGAAAGAGGAAACGGCGGATATGGTAATTGAACGACGGATGATGACAAGCGTTACCTCAGGATGAGGAACGCCAGTTTCGTCAAGCAATCCAGTGCACGATTTGCTTGAACTCGGGGCATTCCGTAGTGGACTGCAATATGTGAATGCACTGCCCAATCTGCCACTCGAAGGCTCACACAGTCGACCAATGCGAGTACAATATGTTAAACAGAGCCACTCCCGCAGTCCGCAGCATGGACACACAACATCAACCACTGTTACCCGGACCCGGACAGTCAGTTTTACCGAACAAGTGGGAAAGCGTCGAAAACGGAGTCGGTTCGGATCGACTGTTCGGATCAATGACTCAGCAGTAAACGAAGAGAACTAAGTTAGTTAGATAATTTTGTAATTCTTGATAGTAAGTAGGAATAGTTCTTGATGAGAAAAGACCTTCGGTATACCTATAAAAGGGAACCGAAGGCATTGTAAGAAAGGTCGTTTTATTTAGTAATATAAGTTTAAGTTAGGAATATCCTGTACGGATTCTGTGTTCTCTCTATTGTCTATGTTCTTAAGTGCAAGCTTCCTAATTTATAACTAAGTAACGATCACGGTAATTACCGATTAATACAGTATAATTCCGTTCGTAAAACACAATTCCTTGTTAGAACGTTGAGTAGCGACGTTCACTCTTCTATATCGGTAGTAGTTAGTAATTAGCCGATTAACACAGAAGAATTTTGGCACGCCCGGTTACATCTGCAATTAAGCAGAGAACAATTCGAATGGATGTCGTATGAAGAGGAGGCACCGGTCAGTTGTAAGCGCCCTCGTACAAGGTCAGTTACGAAGGTAGTGCAGCAAGCGTTCATTGCGCAAGAACAGCCGGAATCAAGCACAAAGTGGTCGAAACTTCCTGACTTATCCGATCAATTACCTTCAGACGAAAAACAGACGGAAGAGGTATCGTTTTACGACATTTGGGACGATATGCCTTATACTTATTCTAAGTTCCGGGAAGGAACAGATGCGGAAGCACATGTTAGGGATTTCTTAACGACATGGGAGATTAACCATGGAGCTCAGCGATTGTCGGCAGATGCCGAAGATAAGTCAAAAATCGCTGAGTTCGTCTTATCATTAGACGGATATTCCGCCAATTGGTTTGCGCAGAACGGTCTTCAAGGATTTCCATCCTTTGAAGTGTTAACTAGTAAATTTTTACAATTATTTCATCAACAAATTCCGCAGAAGGATTTGATTGCGCAATTTTATGCGTTATATCAAGAAAAAAATGAAACAGTATCTCAGTTTGTGATACGATTTCAGAACTTACAGCTTCAGATTTCAAGGCCGATTCCGGATAAGGAATTAAAAGAGGTCTTTCTAGAAGCTGTAAAAGAACCATTAAGGACGACATTGAAAGTGTTCGATTTTCGAAATCAGACTATCGAACAAGTAATTGATAAAGCAATAGAAATGGGTCGACCACCGGTCAATGTTCAGAGTATGGACATGTCGGCATTACACCGTACATTACCAACAATAGAGGAGTTACAATTTCGACAAGCAGTTCAATGCACCACTTGTTTAAATACGGGGCATTCGGCAATTGAATGTACGTTAAGAACACATTGTACAATATGTCATTCAAAATTACATTTAGTAGAACAATGTGAATATAATCTGCTTAATAAGACTACGGCGTCAGTACGACAAATTTTTACTGACAATGGTTACCAAAATAACACTAATCTGTTCAATGGTTATCAAAATAATAATTTTTCACAAAATCAGCAAAATGTACAACAGAATCCAGTTCTACAGCCAAATCAGATCTTTTCACAACAAAATATGCAACCCACTCAAGTGACTCAAGCATTTCAACCAGGTTTTGCTCAATCCAACCCACCATTCGTACAGAATCCGAATCAATATTTTCAACAAAATAATCAAAGTTTCCAACAAGGTAACCCACCATTTCAAGGGTTTCAACAGAACTGTCCGAATGTGCAACCGAATTCTACATTTCAACCAAATCCGGCATTTCAACCGGGTAATATGACCTTTCAACATAATACTCAAACCGTTCCACAAAATAATCAAATGTTTCAACAGAGTAATTTTCCGCCAAATCAGGAGTTCGGGATACCACACAATATAGCACAACCAAATGATAATACTGAACAATTTAGGCAGAATCGGTATAAAAACAAGAGATTTTACAAACCAAAAGCTACACGTCAATACCAACAAAACCCGAATGGTAATGAAGAGCAGCAATTTAATAACGGCCAATTTGCACATGGAGAGACCAGTGCAACATTTGTACCCACTTGTTACATTTGTCGACAACTAGGCCATTATGCTAATCAATGTCCGGTTAAAGGAAAGGGTCCAGCAGTTAATATGGTAATACCGGAAGTTCAGCAAGTAACGACACGCAGCAAAAGCAAACAATCAGAGTGAGAAATTCAGGAAGAAGTTCGGAAGGTGGCAAAAGAATGGGTGGACGAAACAAATCAAAGTAATGTGAATCGAATGTTACAAGACAATAACATTGACCAGGACATCGCTGTACAACAGTCATTGGGGAATAAGGAACAGGAAGAAACTTGGAAACTGTTGGCTGATTGCCAAGTGTCATTGCCACTTACGGGCTTACTTAAGTTAGTACCAAGGTTTACAGAAAAAGTGGCAGCATTAATTGCATATAAAGGTTCCGAACAAATAGCAGTACACTACAATTAGCCAAGTAATAACCCTTCGATCATGGATGAACAGAATCCGTCGATTAAGGTAATACTTTACGGGCAAGAAATCGGAAATGTGATTATAGATGGAGGCTCGGGTGTTAATGTGATTAACAAAACTACATGTGAAAAACTGGGAATCACGGAATGGGAAGCATGTCCGTTTTGGTTACGAATGGCAGATACAAGTACGGTACGACCGATTGGTTTGCTTCGACAACTGGATGTAATAATCGGGGGACACAGTTTTCAGATTTCGGCAGTAATTTTGCAGTTAGAAACACAGGGAGCATACCCCTTGTTATTGGGGAGACCATGGTTAAAGACAGCTAATATTAAACAAAATTGGAAACAAAATGTGCTAACATTTAGGAAAGGAAAAACTAAGGTCAGGATTCCGACGCACAACAAAGTGACAACAAGCAAACAGAGTTTACCTGTACATGCAGAAGCAGTTAACATGATGGAAGGATTGGACGAGGAAGAAGAAAGTCAGTATTTCAATGATAATCAGAAAATCATCCCTCTATTTGAGGTAGATATTTTGCAAGCATTAACACCATATGTAGACTCACACGAAGAAGTGCCAATAGATGAGCAAACAATGAAAGAAATACGAATGCAACAAGAAGCTACAGATAAGGAATGAAGGTATCTCAGAGAGTGCAAGCCTCAGCATTGGAGGAGATCGATTTGGCAGGAGTAGAGGATGCTGAAAGAAAAACAGTCTTGATTGCTAGAGATTTGGCGGAAAATGACAAACGGACATTAACAACATTACTATTACAATATAAAGATGTTTTTGCATGGTCGTTTGACGATATGAAAGGCCTGGATCCTGCTTTTTGTCAACATCAAATCAATTTGCATAAAGATGCAAAGTCAGTACAACAACGCAAGTACAGGTTGAATCCGAATTATGCTATCAAAGTAAAAGAAGAAATCGATAAACTCTTAAAAGTAGGATTTATTCGACCCGTCAAAAAATCAACATGGCTGAGTCCGATAGTAGTAGTCCCGAAAAAGAATGGGAAAATTCGCGTATGTGTGGATTACAGAAAATTGAATGCAGCGACAATTACGGATGCGTTTCCGTTGCCATTCACAGATGGGATATTAGATGCAGTAGCGGGACATGAAATTTATAGTTTCTTGGATGGGTTCAGTGGTTACAACCAAGTACGGATGAATCCGGAAGATCAGGAAAAGACAGCTTTCGTCACAGAATGGGGTGTCTTTGTGGCAGTAGTAATGATGTTCGGTTTAAAAACAGCTCCAGCTACATTTCAGCGGGTAATACAGGAAATATTCAGGGAATATATTCCAGCTTTCATGCAGGTGTTTTTAGATGATTTTGCGGTATATAGTCGGAAAGCTGATCATTTTGAGCATTTACGGCTATGCTTAGAAAAATGTCGAAAAGGGCGTCTTAGCTTAAATCCAGCCAAATGCGCATTCGGAGTAATGAGTGGTACGTTACTTGGGCATATTGTCAGTCAAGAAGGAATTGCAGTGGACCCAGACAAAGTTAAAGCAATTATTGAGGCAACACCACCAACAAATGCTAAAGCTCTAAGTAGATTTTTGGGTCAAATTCGGTGGCACAGTAGAATGATGAGATATCTAGCAGACATTGCTATTCCGTTACACACAGCAGTACACAAAGTTCCTTTTATATGGACAAGTATAGAACAAGATGCATACGAATGTCTCAAGGAGATGCTGACAAAGGTTCCGGTAGTTCAACCACCGGACTGGAACAAACCATTTCATGTTTTCGTCGATGCGTCGGACATTGCCATAGGCAGTGCTTTAATGCAATTATCCGAACCAAACTGGTATAGGCCGGTATACTATGCCAGTAGGAAACTTTCGTCGGCCGAAAGAAACTATTCAACAACCGAAAGAGAAGCTTTGGGAATGATATATAGTGTGAACAAATTTCGACATTACCTTTTGGGTAAGAAATTTACATTTCATGTGGATCATTCGGCTCTACTGTATCTAGTTTCCAAACAAGAATTGACAGGCAAGTTAGCCAGATGGACGTTATTGCTTCAAGAGTTTGAATTCGACATTATACATCGACCAGGAGCACAGCACGCGATTGCTGACTATCTCAGTCGGCTTGAATCTGGAGAAGAAGCGGTTGGTGTTAAAGATAATTTTCCAGATACTCAATTATTTCGGGTTGAGGCAGTAAAAGCACAAGAAATGAATGAGGAAAAAGAGGATGAATGGATTTCCGAAATGACGATATTTCTATCAACAGGAATTCCGGCCGAACACATGTCGACAGATGAAAGAAAAAGAATTGCAGTACGAAGTCGAAATTTTTGTTTGTTTAATGACATGTTGTATCATAAAGGAGCGGATGGAATATGGCGAAGGGCAGTACGGAAATTTGAAAAATCAGTCATATTAACAGAGTCACATTGTGGAATTGTTGGCGGTCATTACGCAGGAGAAGCAACAGCCAGAAAAATATGGAATAGCGGGTTATGGTGGCCAACGGTGATGAAAGATGCTAACGAATACTGTAAGAAATGCGATTTGTGTCAAAGAATGGGGCAACCGACCGAAAAGGATCGAATGCCTTTTCAACCGGTTTTACCTCTTGAGCCATTTCAGAAATGGGGCTTAGATTTGGTTGGCCCATTCAAACCAGCAGCTGCAAGAACCGGTAATCGATATATCATAATTGCGACTGACTATTGCACAAAATGGGTTGAAGCAAAAGCTCTCAGGGACAATACAGCAGCATCCACAGCAAAATTCCTGTATGAAAATATATGGTGTCGATTCGGTTGCCCAATAGAATTGGTAAGCGATCAAGGCACTCATTTTATTAACAAGTTAATTAACGAATTAACCAATTACTATGTCGTAGTTCATAAGAAAAGTACGCCTTACTATCCCCAAGCTAATGGATTGGCAGAATCGACAAATAAAACAATTCAAACAATTTTAAAGAAGATAGTGAATGAAAATCGTACTGATTGGGATCAAAAGTTAAATAGTGCATTATGGGCATATCGTACTTCGTACAAAACATCCATTAAATCAACACCTTTTCGAATGGCATTCGGACTTGAAGCCGTTATGCCGATCGAATTTCAAATTCCGACACTTCGTATCCAAGCGACGAATAAGTTAAATGAGATAGAATCGGAGCAGATACGCAAAGAGGCTTTATTAGTATTAGAAGAAGAACGGATTCAATCAATGTCAGCACTAGAACACAAGCAGAGACAAATCAAGGCATTCGTAAATCGACATCGAAGGAAATCGGAAGAGCAATTCGAAATTGGGAAACCGGTATTGGTATTCCAGACGAGAATGGGACTTATGCCTGGGAAACTCCGGTATAGATGGACAGGTCCAGTATGGATAATTAATAGTAAAAATGGTACGTATCAGCTGGGATCATTAACCGGAGAGGTTTTACCGAAATGGGTAAATGGATTCCGGCTTAAACCGTATTTGGGAGATATGCCGGTAAATCCGTTTATTCAAACGGAAGAGTAAATAAATAAAAAAATAAAATAAAAAATAAAAAAACTAACTAACTCACTCAATAGTTCTTGTCAAATGCAGAAATACAATCTTGCCATAACAGTCTGAGTCGACTATAAATAGAAAGAGGAATTGCATGATTATTAGTAAGTAGTACAACCACTACACGTAGAGTTAATACTAATTAAATCCTACATTAAGAGCAATTACTATTCTTTAGTCATAATGCATAAATTAATATCTTTAAAGCATATTTCTGTATCGTCTGTGTCGCCAAAACAACAGAAACGAGTGAAGATATCGAAACAGTCTGAGCCTTGGTGCCCTATTTCGCCCAAACTCTCTTTTTCTGATTTTCATCGCTACAGAAGCTGTGCAGATCTCCAACCGTCATCGACAAGTGATTCAGAACAAGCAAACACAGAAGTCATGCCGATTCCTGTGTCTGAAGAACTGCGACTATGGCTTCATGAGAGAAACTTACAAGGTTTCATCAAAGTAGCAGAAGCGGAACCTCATCCGCAGGCGGAAGAATTGATACAACAGTTAGACATCACCAAGGTCACCACAAAGAAAATACGAAATGCATTACAGATGCCAAGAGGAGGCTTTGAGGCAGTTAAAAAACCTTCATCAGAAGCACTCCAATCGTATTTCGGGGAATACTCACCCTCGGCAAAAGCATATCAGACTTATGGAGGTCGGGATGAGTTTTTCCATGAAGTGGCTAGATTTTTACTAGAGGTGGGATTTGTCAGTCCCCGTTTTTATTGTATGCCGAAAAAAAGGGCTGGGTTTATCATAGCCGCATACGAAAAGGAGGATTTCAACTGGCCACTATTGTCGGGGGAAGCTCTGAGAGAGCAGCTACAAGGGGTGAAAGCAGGAAAACCAATGAAGCAAATTTTTGGTCGTTGGCTATCGGTATTGTTTCCGATTCAAGAATCGGAAATTCTTGTTCAGTCAAGAAGACCACCGATAGTACAAGCACCGCGAAGACACCGACAGGTAGTACATGAAGAATGGATAGAGGAAGAATCGGCACATGCCGATAATATACAAACGGATACGCCTCAATCGGAACCACCAAGACCAGAGAATTCCGAAAACAGGCAACCAGCAGCCGAACAAGAAACAGTTGACCATTTGATAAACAAGCAGCAGCCGACAGAAAATCGACAACAACCAGAGAAGATGTGACAACGGACAAGGGTTAAACAAAAGGCTAATAGGCAATTCCAACCAGAAAACAGTGATGGGTCAGCACCGAAAAGGCAACGCACAAAGGAAAATTCGAATACGCCTGTAGTAGCAGAAGTAATAAAACCAGGGAATGAGAACGTTTCGACACAACCTCAACAAGGCCAATCTTCAAAAGTAGCAATTCGGGAAGCACATGGGTACTTGGATATTCCACCAGCAGCACATGAATTAGCTGCCATTTTACAGTTCGGAACCTCATACGAACTGGTTGAATGGTTGGCTAAAAGATTGACAGAAGTATCAGAACGGCTGGCTCAAGAACATAATGACCGAATAATGATACAGAAAGCCTTACGAGGAGTGTTGGAACCTCAAGAAAAAGCAGAGATAGAGAAAATCGGCCGGAAAAGAAGTGCACAGAATAGGGGGGAGGCTATTGAAATGCCACCATTACATGAAGCATTGGTCAAAATTCATAAAGAATATGAAACGGCACGCAAAGCAGCCAGTGATATGGCTGAAAGATACAAAAGTGTATCAACATCGGCGGAGGTGCTGAAACATCAGTTTTGTAACATACAGGCAGAAAATAAAGAATTAAAAGAAAGTCTAAACAAATGGGAAACGCAGGCACGGCTTATGGCGTCGGAGTCAGAATGGTAGCAGAAATTGGAGGATGCTGAGAAAGCACGACAAGCAGAAACAACAAGGGCCAATAATGCTGTATTTCGAACTACAGAATTAGAAAAACAAATAGAAACCATTCAGAATGGCCAATACAAAGTTCTCGAAGAAAAAAATCAATTAATAAACGAATTACAGAAAAATTTGGAAGAAGCTAAGACGACCAATCATACATATACCGAACAAATTGAAGAATTCGAAAGGTATATAGTGTCACAGGAAAGTCAATTGACAGAAAAAGAGCGGAGTCTTGAAGAAGTCAACAGAAGAATTACGGAACAGCAGGAGGAATGGAGCAAAGAGAAATCTGCATTCGAACAACAACTGAACGAAATTCGGAAGATATCAGAACAAAGACGGCTGGACATATATGTAGTCGAATCCAAACTAATGCGAGCTGAAAGTGAAAACCGAGCCACTATTACGGATTTACGGAAAGAGTTGCAAACCGCCCAATACGTCGCAAGCATCACTAGGGACAAAGTGCAGCACATAATAGGGAAACATCGAAACCTAGCAAAGAAAATGATCGATGAATCCCTTGCGCAAGGATGGAAGTTATGGACGGCACAAGCGGCGGAACTACAGTTATTGCGTGCCGACAAAAATAACCGTCAGGTCCAAGGTGCAGGTTTTTCTAAAATGGCACAAAAGGATATTGACAATATCCAAGAGGATATCATGAAAGATATGGACGAAATTGCGGCATTTTACAGAGAAGAAATTCAACGTATTATGCAAGAATTCGACAAAAATGATATAGGCACTTCCGTCCAGTTGGATAAAATCGAAGCCGAAAGAACCAGCAACACTCCTGGTCTTCAAGCTCCCAAAAGAAGTGAACCAGAGCAGCCAACCGAGTCACAACATTCAAAACCTACTCCGAATGACAACTGTGACACAGATGAAGATGAAGAGGAAGATATAGATGGAATACATCCAAGGCCAGAAGAGCCTTCGATTTTTGATATTCTGAACGATTCGGATGAAGAGCTACAGGAATAGGCGTGGGTTCGCTGGACAAGGTCCTGGCCCACGGACGTGCCAAGTGTTACCCGGACCCGGACAGTCACTTTTACCGAACAAGTGGGAAAGCGTCGAAAACGGAGTCGGTTCGGATCGACTGTTCGGATCAATGACTCAGCAGTAAACGAAGAGAACTAAGTTAGTTAGATAATTTTGTAATTCTTGATAGTAAGTAGGAATAGTTCTTGATGAGAAAAGACCTTCGGTATACCTATAAAAGGGAACCGAAGGCATTGTAAGAAAGGTCGTTTTATTTAGTAATATAAGTTTAAGTTAGGAATATCCTATACGGATTCTGTGTTCTCTCTATTGTCTATGTTCTTAAGTGCAAGCTTCCTAATTTATAACTAAGTAACGATCACGGTAATTACCGATTAATACAGTATAATTCCGTTCGTAAAACACAATTCCTTGTTAGAACGTTGAGTAGCGACGTTCACTCTTCTGTATCGGTAGTAGTTAGTAATTAGCCGATTAACAACCACACCGGACTGAACAAAGGAGGCAAGAAGACCGATCCCGGTATAACGATCGCAACCCACGGGAGGACCGGTACCACCGGAATCGCCGAAATCACAACAAGTCTGAGGAGGACGAACCAGAGGACGAGGATTATCGTGGACATTCGAGTTACGCCAAAGGGGATCGGTGCTACGAGAATCAACGGCCGACAAACAAACGGGGCAGCTTCAATGGTTATCGTGGTAAGCCACAGCAATATCGGGATCACCGACGTTACGACGAAAGCTCGGGGGATGAGCGGCATCAGGAACAACGACGGGACCAACAGCAGCCACCACGTACGTTCCGACAAACGAGGCTGGACCACGAGGAGCAAGTAGCACCAGGGGAGCGACACACACCACCAGGAGCCGAGAAGGGTGAATCAAGCATCCATTGTTTTATTTTTCATCAACCCGGACATTATGCCACGCAATGCCTAACACGCAAGGGAAAGGGGCCCGCTGTCAATACGATTACGGCGGAGGTGCAGCAAGTCACGACACGCCAGCAAACAAAAACGGTTGATTGGGCTGCGCAAGACGAGGTACGCCGACAAGCCCAAGCGTGGGTGGAAAAAGCAAACGCGACAAATACGGAACGTATGCGGAAGGAGTCCGCGAACACAATGGAGCGAGCAGAGGACGAAAGACCGGTCCTAGACCCCATTTGGCAGGCGTTAGCGGGCTGTGAGATAACGTTAACTTTACAGACGTTAGCAGTGGACTGTCGGTAGTGGATCAACACAACCCGGCTATTACATTAATATTACACGAACAGGAAATTCCTGGATTTGTAATCGACAACAGCTCAGGCGTCAATGTAATTAGCGCGAAAACTTGCGAGCAGTTAGGCATTTCAGAATGGGAGGCTTGCCCATTCTAGCTCCGAATGGCAGATACCCGCTCAGTACGACCATTAGGGTTAATTCGCAAAATCGGCATTATCGTGGGCGGACACCGATTTGACATCTCGGCGGTCATCTTCACCTTGGACGCCCCAGGGGCGTACCCAATGCTTCTGGGCAGACCATGGCTTCGGGCAGCAAATATCAAGCAGAGCTGGCAACGCAAGTGTATTAGTTTTCGACAAGGACGCACCAAGGTTTGCGTACCTACGGAGGAAAGGCATTTCAGAATGGGAGGCTCGCCCATTCTATCTCCGAATGGCAGATACCCGCTCAGTACGACCATTAGGGTTAATTCGCAAAATCGGCATTATCATGGGCGGACACCGATTTGACATCTCGGCGGTCATCCTCACCTTGGACGCCCTAGGGGCGTACCCAATGCTTCTGGGCAGACCATGGCATCGGGCAGCAAATATCAAGTAGAGCTGGCAACGCAAGTGTATTAGTTTTCGACACGGACGCACCAAGGTTTGCGTACCTACGGAGGAAAGCAGGCCACAACCGAAGGGTATAACACCATTATATGCAGAAGATATAAATATGTTGGCTGGGGTGGAGGATGCAGAATTAGAGGCATACCTCGACGAGCACCCTCGGATTATTCCGCTGTTTGAAATAGACGTCATTGCAACTGCGGTAGAATATGCCACGACCACTGTTCTCCACGACGAGCCTTACGAACCAAACCCAGAGTCCATATTGGAACTCAGCAGAGCACGGGAGGCATTCGAAAGGGAAATGGAGATTTCACGACGAGTCATCGCTTCCGCCCTCGAAGAAGTAAATATGGGTACGGAATCAGAGCCTCGTTTCCTCTCCATCGCAAAGGAATTAAGGCCGGACCAGCGAAAAACGATGATCGCACTACTCATGGAATATAAGGATGTGTTCGCTTGGGCTCACGAGGACAAGAAGGGGTTAGATCCCAAGTTCTATCAGCATAAGATCAATTTAGCAACCGACGCGAAACCCGTCTAGCAGCGCCGCTACCACATGAACCCGAACTACGCGACCCGCGTGAAAGAAGAAATTGACAAGCTCTTGAAGGCGGGGTTCATACGACCAGTTAAACAAGTGACATGGTTAAGCCCGATAGTGGTTGTTCCAAAGAAAAACGGCAAAATACGGGTATGCGTAGATTACCGAAAATTAAACGTCGTCACCATTACGGATGCATTTCCCTTACCCTTCACCGATAGCGTACTGGACGTCGTCGCAGGCCATGAGATGTACAGTTTTTTAGATGGCTTCAGTGGCTATAACCAGGTACGCATGCATCCCAAGGACCAAGAAAAGACGGCATTTGTCACGGATTGGGGAGTATATGTGGTAGTCGTCATGATGTTCGGGCTAAAGACGGCATCGGCAACATTTCAACGGACAATTACGGAGATCTTTGGGGAATACATTCCGGCGTTCATGCAAGATTTTTTAGACGACTTTGCGGTATATGGGAGAACAATAGACCATTTTTTGCACTTACAATTGTGCCTAGAACGTTGCCGCACCGCACGATTAAGCCTAAATCCCGCGAAATGTGCTTTCAACGTGACCAACGGGACTCTCTTGGGCCATATAGTTAGCAAGGAGGGAATAGGAGTTGACCCGAACAAAATCTCCGCGATTACGCAAGCCAACACTCCGACAAACGCCAAATCACTCAACCGGTTTTTGGGACAAATACGGTGGCATAGTCGGATGATACGGTATTTGGCGGACTTCGCCATGCCGTTACACGCTACCGTACATCGGACTCCTTTCCAATGGACTGCAACGGAGGATAAAGCGTACGAGGCACTTAAGATAATGCTCACACAGGCTCCCGTCGTACAACCACCAGTTTGAGTGAAGCCATTCTATGTGTTCGTCGACGCCTCAGACATAGCAATAGGAAGTGCACTAATGCAACTCACCGAACCAAGCTGGTACCGACCAGTATACTACGTTAGTCGCAAATTATCAACAACAGAGCGTAACTACTCCACAACGGAGTGGGAGGCACTAGGGATGATCTATAGCTTCAATAAATTCCGGCACTATTTATTAGGAAGGAAATTCACGTTCCACGTGGATCATTCGGCAATACTGTATTTGGTGGAGAAAGAAGCCCTGACATGGAAATTGGCACGGTGGATGCTGTTGCTCCAGGAATTCGATTTCGTAATCCAACACCGACCAGGGACGCAACACGCAATGGCGGATTTTTTGAGCAGACTCGAGAACAGAGAAACAGTACATAAAGATGACGATGATTTTCCGGACGCCGATATCCTGCGGGTAGCGACACTAGCAGAAAGAATGGAGTCGACCTTTCTGGACCGGTGGCTTATGGAAATGACGTACTTTTTGACTACGGGACTGCCTCCACCACAATTACGCACAGACGAGAAGAAAGGACTAGCTGTCTGAAGCTGTCAGTTCTGCCTCGTCGAAAGCGTTTTATGTCACAAAGGAAGTGACGGCATTTGGCGACGTGGGGTATGGCAGGATGAGAAGGACGCAGTGTTACGGGAGGCACACTACGGACTTTTTGACTAAGGGACTGCCTCCACCACAATTACGCACAGACGAGAAGAAATGACTTATGGAAATGACGTACTTTTTGACTACGGGACTGCCTCCACCACAATTACGCACGGACGAGGAGAAATGACTAGCTGTCTGAAGCCGTCAGTTCTGCCTCGTCGAAAGCGTTTTATGTCACAAAGGAAGTGACGGCATTTGGCGACGTGGGGTATGGCAGGATGAGAAGGACACAGTGTTACGGCAGGCACACTACGGCACAGCAGGCGGCCATTACACGGGTGATGTTACAGACCGGAATGTAGGCAGGCGGGCCTATGGTGGCCAACAACGTAGAAGGACGCACCCGCGTATTGTAGAAAGTGTGATTTGTGTCAACAGATGGGACAGCCCGCGGAGGGCGCAAGGATGCCACACCAGCCCGTATTACCACTAGACCCCTTCCAAAAGTGGGGATTGGATTTTGTGGGGCCCTTCACACTGGCGGAAGCCCGTATGGGCAATAAATACATATTGGTAGCCATCGATTATTTCACAAAATGGGTAGAAGAAAAGGCACTACGTGAAAATACAGCGACTGTCACAACCAGATTCCTTTACGAGCACATCTGGTGCCGGTTCGGCTGTCCGATTGAGCTTATCAGTGACCAAGGGAGCCACTTTCTCAATACGGTTGTTCGAGAATTAACACGTCATTATGCCGTAGTCCATGAGAAGAGTGCGCCATATTATCCGCAGGCAAATGGATTAGCAGAATCCACCAACAAGACGTTGCAGACCATTTCGAAGAAAATCGTCAATGAAAATAGAACGGACTGGGATACCAAACTACAGATTGCGTTATGGGCGTACAAAACCAGCTACAAAACAAGCATATAGTCAACACCGTTTCGACTAGCATTTAGGCTGGAGGCTGTGATGCCGGTCGAATTTCAGGTACCTAGTTTGCGAATTCAGGTACGGAACCGATTATCAGAAGCCAAGTCGGAGGAGGTACGGCTCCACCAACTCCTCGAACTAGGGGAAAAACCCGTCCACAGCATGGCTGTGTTGGAACAGGAACAACGACGGCGTAAAGCGTTTGTGAATCGACATCGGAACGCAAGGGAAAGGAGTGTGTCGTGGGTCGAGCAGTGCTAGTTTTCCAAACTCGCATGGGCCATATGCCGGGGAAGTTACGATTCCGTTGGACCGGCCCATACAGGATAATTGGAGCGGAACAAGGCACGTTCCAACTAGGTACGCTGGCCGGGGAAGTAGTCGGGCAAAAGGTGAATGGGTTTCGGCTCAAACCTTACCTGGGCCCTACACCACCGAACCCATTCACCGCCGAACAGGACAGAGCCGGAGAACCTGCACCGTAAATGAGCGGCGCCCCACTTGTACCATAATGTAAAAATAGGTTGTAGATAACCATTACGAAAAAAAAATAAAAATGAGAAGATAGAGACAATTAAAACGACTAAAGACATGCACAAACTCCTAGTTCAAGAACACGTGGCACCACGATGGCTCACCGCCCAATGAACCCTAACCCACAAAAAGAAGGAAACAGAAGATTTTCTACACAAAACAGAAACTCATCTTCTAGCTATCAGCGCTTCCATCGCTCCTCCCCCTCACCTTCTCCTTCCCACGAACCTGCTCTAGCGATCACGATCTTCATCTCCACTGCCTTACGCCGATGGCTCGTGGAGAAACGCTTGGATGGATACATCCGAGTCGCAGAATCACCCCCACACCCTGATGCCATGGACATCGCCAGGAAGCTTAACATCGACACGATCACCAACTCCTCCATCCGGAAGAAGTTGGACCTGTCATCGCTAGGCGAAAGGCATTTCGACATCCTTCTTGCAGAGGCGTTGCAGCCATATTTCGGGCCATATTCCTCCTTTGCCAAGGCCTATAGAACCAAGCAGATTCCGGATCCCTTCTTCCGTGAAATTGCCAAGTTCCTGCTAGAAGTCGGCTGCGTACATGTCAACGCATATGGGATGCCTAAGCAGAAGACAGACATCATTATCGATACCTTTGAGGGGCGTGCGGTCGATTGGGAGGTCATCACAGGGCCGGCATTAAGGGAAGGCCTGCATGCGTACCATGCAGGCAAAAAGCTCAGGCCGATCATACAATAGTACCTTATGGTACTATTTCCACCTCGAGGCCTGCCGGCACCGCAGCCTAGCCGGCCCACGCCCCCGCCCCAATCCACGAAGCACAGGTTAGCGGAGTTATCGAACCTAGAGTGGGAAGAGGAACCCCAAACCACTCAGCCCAACCCAAGGACAACACCACCTACCGACCAGCCGGACACACGGACAACGCAAGAGGAACAGTCAGCACGTTCCATGGAGGCAGCCCTAGAGCCAAACACCGAAACACGGCAGGATAGCCCTAGACCGAAACGATGTTGATTGGATAGGAAAGATGGGCAAGGGTTGGTCAAAAACATTTCCACGGCGACAGAAACACCGACCGAAGGCGATGGCTCCACAGCTACGGAACCCAATACCACCGTCGAAATCATCCGGGAGCCATGGCCGATCATTACGACCCAGTCCCAACGAGGGCAAGCCGTATTGACGGTGGAAAACGGGGTTTTGGCATATCTGGATATCCCGGATGCGGCCCACGAGTTCAGCGTTGTCGTGTGAATCTTCACACACTATGTAAAAAAATAATGAAATATTTATTATAGATTAGATTAGTAGCTTACTATAGAAAGATGGATATACTCAAGAGCTTCAAAATGTATTTTACTATATACAAAATGGAGAAATACATATCAAGTTATGTGAAAATAAAGTTTGAGAAGATAGAGAAATTAGAACTATCCCACATAGATAGGAAACTTAAGGCCCTGACTATATAAGCACCTTGAGCTCCCTCATTTTTCATTTGTTCTAAGAGCACTTTGGCCACTTTGTCTTGATGGATGATGGTGGCCAAATTCCCTAAATCCGGAAACCGGCCGGTATGCAAACCAGAACCAGAAACCGGCCGGTATGCAAAACTGGAACCGACAAGCAAAACCGGAATCGAAACCGGCAAGCAAACTGGAACCGGCCGGTAAGCAAAACCAGAACCGGTCGGTAAGCAAAACCAGAACCGACCGGTAAGCAAAATCAGAACCGGAATCGGTATACAAACCGGAAACCGGCCAGTAAGCAAAACCGGAACCAGAACTGGCCGACAAGCAAAACCAGAACGGGCCGGCAAGCAAAACCAGAACCGGAACCGGAACTGGCCGGCAAGCAAAATGGAACCGGCCGGCGAGGGATTCGGCGATCGGGCGGAACCGGCAACCGTACGAGATTGGACGCAAATCGAACGGATAAAAGGATTATGTGGCTATTTAAAGAAAGGTAAAAGAGACTAAAGTAAAGGTCAAGTGGACGGTCACATGCAACTAAAGAAAAAGCCATGCAACTAAAAATAGATTCAACGAAAAGAAAAGCTATGCAACTAAAAGTAGAACCCATGCAACAAAAAGTGGAGGCATATGATCAACGAGGAACTCCATATATAATTCCATTCCATATGTTCTTCTTTTCCTTCGGAGCTCTCTTATCTTATCGAAGCCAAGAACCCTAAATTTCCTTACGGAAGTCATAAACCCTAATTTCCTAATCAAAGCCATATAACTCAAAAACCCTAATTTTCAAATTGAAGCTAAAACCCCTAATATTCTAATTAAATCCATATTTCATTTCTTCTAATCTATTACTCTAGTCATCTCCATTAGCAAATTTTTGTAATCCCAATCTTGGGAAAATTTGTAATCTTTCTTTCCCTTTATTAATGAAATTTGTGAATCTTTATCATTTTGTATTAATTGTTTAATATAATCATACGAATCTGATATCTTTCGGTCGGAGGCCCCGGGGTCCTGCCTCAAAGTTCACGTATCCTCGTCGTATTTTCGCGACAGCGCCCTCTTACAGTTCGGCACTTCTTTTGAGCTCATGGAGTTCCTAGCAACACAACAGGTAAAAGCCGCCCAACGAATGGCCGAAGAGCCTGTGGAACGCCAGATAATTGAGTGCGCCCTAACACAAACCATGGAGAGCGACGATGAGGACCGGTTAGCTAGGGTCGGCAATCAGAGGAACGCCGGGGTAGGCCGAGTGGGGATGGAGATACCCCCATTAAACACGGCCCTAGTCGAAGTCCATCGGGAACTGCCAAAGGTCAGCACGAGCGCTAAGGAGATGGCCATAAAAAATAAGAATGTCTAGAAGAAGGTGAAACTGACCCAAGTCGAACTACAAAAAGCCAACAAACGCATTGCGGAGTTGGAAGCCCACACGGCTACGGCGCAACATGCAACTCCGCCACCAAACCAAGCCATCTACGCTTTAAAGGAAGAAATTGAGGCTCAGACCGCCATCGCCTCAAAAGCGAAAAGGGGCGTGCAACTAGCGGAATCAGAAATTGACCGCCTTCGAGCGGAACTATGCCAATCCTCAAACAGAGAAAAGGAGATACGGGCTAAGCGCCGAAAGGCAGTAAAAACCCTTGAAGAGAAACTCGCTACGGCAGTAGCTCAGCACATCCGGACAAAAGACGACAATGCCCAATTACGGGAGGATGCGAAGAAATCGGAGGCGGCTATCGCGGGACTCCGGGCCTTATTAGAAAAAAAGAAGGTATGGTTCGACGAGCAGTTGGTGGTCGAACAAGACACAAGGCATCAGCTCGAAATCCACCTAAACAATGAAATGGGAAATTAGAAGAACCATATGCCTCAAGGCCACGTACGAGAAAGCGGCGGCAGTTAAACAGCAAGAAATCGCAAATCTCCAGAAGTCGATGGAAGACGCACGCAACCATTTCCAGGCCATCACAGATAACGTGCGTATCCTTATCCAAACAAATCGGGAGGGTTCACAGCGCAATTGAAAACGGCGCTGGACAAAGGATGGATGGCATGGGCAACCCAAGCAGCGGAATTGCACGCATATCGTGCGGACTGGGAGAACCGGCGAAAAGACGGTCGAGGGTTCTATAAACTAAATGAGGAGAGCATTGCGGTCATCCGAGAGGACCTAGCGCAAGACTATCGTGCGCTAGCAGACCAACACTCCGAAGAACAAGCGTAGCTCTTAGATGATTTTGGTGAAAACCAGGAGGAGCTATTTCACCAGATCAAAGAAGCCCGCAAAACGCGCACAAACGAGGAATCCAGCGCGACGCTAATTCCAGGCACGGCTGAAGAAGAGGAACCTCAGGCCCGATCACTAGAAATGACAACGATGGAGAACAACAAGGACCCACGAGCGGAGTTCCCCATAGGACCAGACAGCGAAACCACTGCACAAAAAGAGGTTCATCCACACGAGCCCACGCTAGCATCAGACAACACGGAGAACAGTGCGGGCCAAGCAGAATCTCCGCCCCACTCCCCAGAACGTACAAAAACGGTCGAGACCACGGAGGACGTAACAATGGAGGCAGAGCCGCAGCCGACTGCAAGCACGACAACGGCAGAGCCCAACCCACTAGCTCAAGAAGATCACACCGTACCCGGACCGCCCACACACGGCGACTGCGACTCCGAGGAAAACCAGCCCGACCAAACAGGGGAGCTACACCACGATGCACCCACGGGACCTACGTCACCGCCGGACGTGGACACCGCAACAGAGCCAAACATCCGGGCCATTTTGGAAGAGGATTAACAAGATGGGTCCGACGTCCTAGGGCACTGTCCCACAGGCGTGCTAGGTGTTGTCCACTAGAATAGTAACCGATGGACAAAAGCGTAGGAATAAGAAATAATATAAGAGCATAACGCATGTAACGGTTCACGCAGGAAGCGTGAACGGCTAAATAGACCTTGCGTATATAAAGGGCAGAAAACCTCTGATAGAGGTAGCGTGTAATTTTGGGAATGTAAGAAACGCCTCATAATAGAATTCTATCTTCTCTGATTCTCTGTGTATAGCTACGGCTAATCCAGTGTGTGTATCTTGAAGACCTAAGCGTGTAAGAATGTAAGTGTAACCTTTGCTAAGGATTCGGTTGTAGCCATCTCTCTTATACACTGATAGGTTACAGGGAACATTCCCCTACGCATTACGCTTAGATGCCTATTCGTTGTTCCACACCCACTTGGAGGTTTAGGTCGAAGGACTGACCGCGGACCGTGTTCCTAATCAGCAACAATAAGTGTTAACTTCCTCTCTCTCTCTCTCTCTCTATCTCTCTCTCTGTCCTCTCACACACATATCATTGAAGCTTCCGTTTATCAACTAATCACATAATTAGGTACTAAATAACCCTTGCTTAATTACCTAATTATTAACAATTAGTAATAGACTCTTAACACCCGCCTAGCTTAATCCTTATTCTTCTCTCATTATTTTTTTCTGTTACTTGATTAGTGGTTGACATTTCTACCACCATCAAAAAATCCGCATATATCATTGTTCACCGTAATATTTAAAGGGGTTTCCTTATTTAATTGAATGATTCGACCTATAAATCAAGCTCCTCGTTTTTTAATATCGCTTGTCGATTCTTGGTGTTTTCAATTGAACGCTCATGATCTAAGATTAGGCTCCTCTTTGGTAATCTCTCATTGTTTATCTAACCTCACGTACTAATTGCGGCTTCATGCAATAGAGGGAGAGGGAGTAAAATAAAGGACAACTCTCTCCGTTCGAGTCTGAGCTCCCTTTGACTCTAGGCTCCCTTTGACTCTAGGTTCCTTTCAAGTTTGAGCTCCCTATGACTTTGAGCTCTATTAGAGTTTGAGGATCCTCCCTAGTCCAAGACCCACATGGTTCCCCTTGGCTTGAGTAACACATGCACATGCATTTTCACGATAATGGGATTTAGCAAAAACGGGGCTCTCACTAACACCCCATTCAATTGTAGTGTCTTGTTCAAGTTCCTAGTGGTCACTCTCATGTTTTGCATAGGCACGTGTATGTTCATGAGAGCACCTCATCCCACCCAAGATAGAAACCTAACATACCCTTCTGATGATGATCCCTACATGGCTAAGCAAAATATAGTTGTGCAACAAACAATTTCATTTATAGTTATAGTTTTCCTACGAACAATTTTATTTATATGATTTGACTTTCCACATTGTTGATGATCATTGTATTTATATCTAATTTCAAATTTATGAAAATAACATACACACACATATGTGTTTGTAATGAACTTTGATCAACACATTCTAGAACCATTGATTAGGTTCAAACACGTGACTATATTGATGACCTTCTAAGCTCAATAAAGGAGGGATTATCGATGCCATAATTATAGTTATGCTACACACAATTTTGTTTATATTATTTGACCATTATATTGTTTTATTTATATTTTAGTATTTATGATAATAAAATATAGACAAATATGTGTTTGTGGTTGACTTTTATCACTCACAAATTCTAGAATCATTGATCAATAGATAAGCTAGTTGTACATTGCTCTCCCTTGTACATTTTAGTTTGATGGAGGCTTTTTTTCTATCACTCGCACGCTATATCATAACACAAAATTTTCATGAAACAATTGTAGTTCAACACTCTCTCTATGTCTAGGAGCCCTACTTGCTTTACTCATTTTATCACATATGGTATGGAATTCAAAGGCAACAAATCATACTAGCTAATTTTATCAAGGGAATACATTATTGATGCTTTGTATGATGTAAGAAGGCATCATTATAAGAATGTGTTGTCATCGTATTTCTAACTTGAACTTAGTTTTATGTGAGATGCATACAAATACATATACATATACTTGGATGTTTATTTCAATATGGCATGACATAAGCTCATAATAAGTCAGTTAGATACAATATTATTATATTTTAGAAAAATTCAAACCAATGAAATGAATGTTTATCAGAACTCGTAAAATGTGGCTACACTTGCAATTGGCATGATTGCATAAAAAACAAATGAATGATTGTTTTTAAGGGGATTTTATCAATGCCATAATTAATTTTGGGCTAAAGATAATTTTATTATTCTTTTGCTTTCAACATTGAGTCTATAAACACTGTATTGTTGACTATTACATACACACACACTTACAAGAAACATAGATGTGTAGTGGACTTTGATCACCAATGTACTCTAGAATTATTGGTCATGATATATGTTTTCATGAGTATTCCCTTTGGATGTTGGTTCCTAAAATAGCTCGTAGCCCAATCCACGAAGAACTACTGCTACACCCCCATATAGTGCTTCTTCCATAGGCATATCTTGTTTCGTTATTCGTATATATCTATATAATTTGTATCCTTTGATATGTATACGAAAATACATCATTATGTATGAGGAGATGCTTAAAATTCTAAAATCTCAAGTTAATACCTTGTACTTAATCATCAACAATCAAAGCTATTTAACTTATCAGGTGGTACTTAGTAGATATACATAGGAAGAGTCTGGGCCCTTTTAAGTAGGTGATCAATGGAGGATAGAGGGTAGTTATCATGAGTCTTGGCTTTATTTATGTTGGGAAACTCAATGTAGATACCAATTTTGTTGAGAGACAAGCTCAACATCGGTCAGATCGGCTGAAGAAGCCGAGGACCAGATTGGTTGGGACCGATCGGTTAGGTCATTAGGAAAGATATTCCGTGAGGAATATATTTGGGAGTTAGTGTAGGGGCTCTTGATGGGCATTGAAGTACTGTCAATACTTCGGTCGGTCCTTCTAGGACTTGTATAAAAGTGCTCACTGAGCACATCTTATGTACAGAGATTGAGTATTACTGTTGAATATAGTTTTTTGTGTTTCTCTCTCTGTCTCTCCCGCGTATACCGTGTAAGTCCAAGCTCTCCATTAAACCTGTGTTTCCTTCCTCTGTTCTGTCTTCATACTTGCTTCCGCACGCTACTTTCTACATGGTATCAGAGCGTGAGGGTTGAGAACCTCTCTGCAGCCGACACAACTTGACGAAGAAGAACAAGAAGAACGATGGATAGAGGCATGGTGAGCTCGCTTCCAACAGAGAAGCTCGACAGAACCAACTATGCGTCTTGGTCCTACAAGATGCACCAGTACCTGCTCGGGCATGGCTACTGGAGTTATGTTGAAGGAGCTAATGACGCGGCACCCGAATCGACACACAGAGACTTTCCGTCGTGGGAGCAATCAGCGAGCAGGGTACTATACTGCTTTGCGTCGTGTGTGGGCGAACAACTATTGAGCTATGTTCGGGATGCAAAGATGCTGAAGGGTGCGTGGGAAAATCTGAAGAAGATTTTCGCCACGAGCACCACAGTTAGGAAGCTTCAGCTCCGACAGGAGTTGAGCAACCTACGACAACGCGACTTGTCGGTGGCGGACTATACCTCGAAGATCAAGGATATCTGCGACTCCCTCGCCTCCATAGAGGTGAACATCGAGGAGAGCGAGATGGTCCAGATCTGTCTCGGAGGTTTGGTGTCGAAGTTCGGAGCGTTCCGAACGGCTATGTGTACCCGGGAGAATACGCTGTCCTTTTTCGACTTACAGTCGATGCTCCTGGTAGAGGAGAACCACGCGGGTGCGTTGACAAGCACGCACACCGACAGCAAGATGTTGTACACGGAGGGAGAAAGGCCCCGTGGTCGTGGCGGACAAGGTGAGTCCGTACGCAATGGAAGTGGCCGACGAGATCAAGGAAGAAGGCACCGATGTGATGCCGACAGCACCTTCGGACCCTCCGGAAACAGAGGGAGTCGAAGCGATGAGAACCAGCAAGGGAAGGCCATCGCGGAGTGCTGGTACTGTGGCAAGAAAGGCCACAGGGAAAGTGATTGCTGGAAGAAGCACGCCGATTCGGAGAGAACTGGTTCCGGGAACGGCTCCAGATATACCAAGAAGGGAAATCGGCAGCGATCGCACTACGCCAAAGACTTCGGGAGAGCTGGAGAAGGGTTTGTGGCAAAAGACCGAGTCGGACATCGACTTGTGGCACAAGCGGATAGGCCACGTCAACTACTAGCGGCTTCAAGATCTGCAAACGAAACAGGTAGTGTTCGGTTTGCCCAAATTTAGTGGCCGAAAGGCACAAGTTTGTGAAGCCTGCCAGCTCGGGAAGCAACACCGACTTCCCTTCCCCAACGAGCGAAACCGGAGCCGGAACAAGCTCGACCTTATACACTCCGATGTGTGGGGGCCGGCACAAAACGTTAGTCTTGGCAGGAGCCGATATTTCGTCTCCTTCATCGACGACCACACGCGGCACACGTGGATCTACCTCATTGAGAGGAAGAGCGAAGTCTTCGACTGTTTCCGGGACCTCAAAGGGTTCGTGGAAACCAAAACGGGACGAAAGATCAAGTGCCTGCGGTCGGATGGCGGGAAAGAGTACTTTTCCGGTCAATTCAACGGTTACCTACAACAAATGGGAATTCGCCGCGAATTCAGTTGTAGACACACGCCAGAGCAGAACGGCGTGGCCGAGAGAAAGAATCGATCGATTGTGGAAGCGGCACGGGCAATGCTGGAGGAGAAGAGCTTGCCCAAGTTCTACTGAGCCGAGCCGGTAAGGACCGCGGTATACATCCTGAACCGGATTGGAGACAAAGTGTTGGCGCACGAGCTATATTTCGGAACGAATCCGAACTTGCGACACTTGAGGGTGTTCGGTAGCATGGTGTATGTGCATGTACCAAAGAAGAAAAGGAGGAAGCTGAACGCAAAGGCCGAGAAGTGCATCTTGGTCGGTTACTCGGATGAGCAGAAGGGTTATAAGTGCTATAACCCTCGCACCAAACAAGCGCGTGTCAGCCGCGACGTTGTGTTTGACGAGTACGCGTCCTGGTACCTACCCTCGCCTCGGAACCCCGACTCCAATACGAGACCTGACGATGATGTCAGCGAGGCCGAGATGCCTCCGGATGAGCCCAAAATCGAGACCCGCGAAGAGAGTCTGATTTCACTCCAGTTAAGTGGACCGATTGGACGACTGAGTCGGTACGACCAGTCCGATGAAGAGCCAGCGAGTAGTGGAGACTCGGCCGTGCATTCCCCGCGCAGGAAGCCGAGGAGACGGATTATGCGCAAAGAGAAAGGGAAGAAGAAGGTGTCGGATTCCGGCACGGATAGGAACGAGTCAGACCGACGCGAGTCCGACTCCGAGGGAACCAGTGACGGGTCTTTAAAGGTGAAGACCGCGTCGGCCGAGAAGGCCTCGACATCGGCTGATGTGAGATTACGCCGATCTACCCGCCAAAAGAACCCAGTTGTGCGGTTCGGATACAACGAGTACATGGCGCATCATTATGCGTACATGACCTGTGTAGCGGAAGTGTGTGAGCCGGAGAGCTATGCAGACGTAGCGGAAGACGCAAATTGGCATGCCATGATGGAGGAAGAGATGCACGCATTGGCGGAGAACGAGACCGGGGACCTGGTTGACGCACCGAAGGGTGTGAAGCCGATCGGGTGTAGATGGGTGTACAAAGTCAAGTACAACACCGATGGCTCGGTCAACCGGTACAAGGCTCGGCTAGTGGCAAAGGGCTACGCACAGAAACATGGCATCAACTACGATGAGACGTTTGCGCCGGTCGCGAAAATGAGGACCGTCCGTGTTTTGCTCATAGTAGCCGCGGCCAAGGGGTGGCACCTACATCAGATGGATGTAAAGAATGCATTCCTGCAAGGTGACCTTGAGGAACAGGTGTACATGGTACAGCCCCCCGGACTTCACTCTGGAACGAACTCCTCGTCAATATGCCGACTGAAGAAGTCCCTTTACGGACTGAAGCAAGCCCCGCGTGCTTGGAACGCGAAGATCACGCAACAACTGCGTCGGATGGGCTTCGTCACGTCAAAATCGGACTCTTCCCTGTTCATCCGGAAAGGTCGACTCGGACCGGTTAGTATTTTACTATATGTTGATGACTTGGTCATCACCGGCGCCGACCTAGGTGAAATCGACCGCGTGAAGCTCCAACTTGTGGCATCGTTCGACATGAAGGATCTGGGGGACCTTCATTACTTCCTCGGGATCGAAGTGATCCGTACCCCCGAAGGCATATTGATCAGCCAACGTCACTACGTGCTGAGTATGCTCTTCAAATTCGGGATGGCCGACTGTAAGACCGTCTCGACTCCTCTGGATAGAACCGTGAAGCTTCGTTCCGATACGGGAAAGGTATGCGACCCGACGAGGTTCCGACAAATTGTCGGAAGCCTCATATACTTGACCATCACCCGACCTGACCTCAGTTATCCAGTCGGGGTGATCAGTCAGTTCATGGCGCGACCTACCGAGGAACACCTTCAGTGTGCGCAACGCATACTTCGGTATGTCAACGGAACTAAGGAACGGGGACTGCTATATCGGACCAGTGCAGCCGCGCAGTTAGTCGGCTACACCGTTGCTGATTGTGCTGGCAACGCCGCCTATCGCCGATCCACGTCTGGATATGCGTTCTCCCATCGAGGGCGAGAAAACTGAAGACGAGTTGGAGACAGCCAACTCAGACGAGAGCGAAAACCGATCGGAGGTAGCCGAGTTGGTTCGGATGTTTGATTCAGATACGCTGAATCAACCGAGGCCCAAGCGGAAGAAAAGGCAACAGGAGAAGCGTTGATACCACAACAACAGAAGAGCTGATAAAGGCCGCATAAGCATACAAGCCGACCGGAAGGGTCGAAGCGCGTGGAGACGAACAGGTTGAGGAGCGCGAGTGAGGCGTGAAACCTTGGAGGAACTGGAGCCGTGAGCCCGACGATCCCAAAGAGCCTTGAGTTGAGCTTGAGGGGGAGTGTTGAGAGACAATCTCAACATCGGCCGGATCGGCTGAAGAAGCCGAGGACCGGATCAGTTGGGACCGATCGGTTAGGTCGTTAGGAAAGATATTCCGTGAGGAATATATTTGGGAGTTAGTGTAGGGGCTCTTGATGAGCATTGAAGTACTGTCAGTACTTCGGTCAGTCCTTCTAGGACTTGTATAAAAGTGCTCACTGAGCACGTCTTATGTACAGAGATTGAGTATTACTGTTGAATATAGTTTTTTGTGTATCTCTCTTTGTCTCTCCCGCGTATACCATGTAAGTCCAAGCTCTCCATTAAACCTGTGTTTCCTTCCTCTGTTCTGTCTTCATACTTGCTTCCGCACGCTACTTTCTACAAATTTTAGTAGTTTACATTAGGATTACTATTACTAGAGATATCCTTGTAGTATGCTCAAGGGGTATATGATCTTAGCTTTTCATATTTTACTCAAATCATCTCACACTTCTGTGTATAATGAGGCTTGGTTCACAGGTCCAAGCTCTAGTTGCCACTAGGGAATATTTTCTTTTTAAAAGAGATGTCCATTCCTTAGTATAATTTTTTTTGAGTGATTCTGATTCTCAAGTAATTGATGGGAAAAAACCATCTTGATGGCTGAAAATGCCAAACATGGTTACTGTCTTCGAATGAAAAAAGTGGAGTATCTTTTCACTGTGTGATAAACTTGAGGTGTGGAGCAGTTTTCGCATCTGAATCTCCAATGCGACAAATCCATTGTCCTTTTAAAGTATGCATCATGTCTAACCAAATGTTACATACCATTTTGTAAAGAATTGGAGAGGAGAGAGACACAAGACAGATAGTAATGGAAAATAGAATACTCACGAAGATGTATATTACAAAGGAGATTAACTAGCAAATTCCAAAGTACGAGGAGGGTACTTTTTATTGTCACCCTCTGGAGAGGAGAGAGACACAAGACAGATAGTAATGGAAAATAGAATACTCATGAAGATGTATATTACAAAGGACATTAACTGGCAAATTCCAAAGTACGAGGAGGGTACTTTTTATTGTCACCCTCTCTCTTCATTAACTACCGAAGCTCATCGGTCATGGGGATTGTGGAAACTCATTAGTTATGTGTCATAGAATATGATTCTACGACACATAGTTAATGTGTAGAGAGTAGTGGTGACTTTTGACCTTTGAGTGTTCATACACTCTCAAGGTGTGTTCACACACTAGACTAGGTTGAGCTTGATTCTCAACATGCCCCCTCAAGCTCTGTTAATCCTAGGGCCGGATAACAGCCTAACACAGGGTGTCCAGTTAAGACACTTCACCAAAGGGTGTTACGGCAAGATGACTTACGACACAACGCTTAATTAGACCTTAATCGGTTAGTTAGCAACACATCATTAACACGCATAAGATATAACAATGAGTACAGAACGGTAATCAATACTGAAAGATTAAGGCAATAAGTTCTATTAATTATCCGATGTCAATTACATTGTAACCGGGCCTTTATATAGGTCTCCGGTGCGAAGTACAAAACGGTGCCAGCCCACACCTTTTCGGTATCGGTCCAGATCCAGATCGGCATACCGATTCCGGTCCGTCCGTCGACATCTTCTCATATATTAATAGATATTAAGACTACTAATTACAACAGTTCCCGAATAAACTATTCCTTTCACACTCTGGTTTGGACCTTCTTAAGCCTTCTTGTCGGCCGGGTAACAAGCTCAACTCAGGTCAATTCCTTTAGGTTGATGTCCGCGTCTGTTGCTACCCAGTTCAGACAATGTCTAGTTTGTACTCCCCCTCAAGCCAAGCAAGTTAGGGATTGTTAGTCAAAGGTCTAACATGAATTACCAAAGCTTGTCAGTTCCTAGGGCTTTGTTGGAGATGTCGGTTGTTTGAAGATTCATGTTGATGTGTTGAAGATCGACATCTCCAGCCTGAGCGCTGTCGAGGTTTTCCTCGCGGATGCGTGCAATGAGGCGGGACCTCGGGGGTCTTGTACCGAAGAGCAAGAGAGAAAGGAGAAGGGAACCCACTACGTGCGAGCGTAGATTCACAGGGACACGGCCCTTCGACACAAAGATGCGAGTGGGACAATGACACAAAGAGACACGAATGTATGTATGTACTAACAAAGACAGACAACAAGAACACGAAGTCGGTTACAACCGAACAGGCCGGCGAACAGATGCCGATGCCTGTTCGTAAACGCACAGAAAGAAAAGAGTAGGTTGGAGGTGCTGCCAGAAGCACTCGGGCATTCCTCAGAGCAGCGCGAGCCTCCCGAAACCTGCGCAGAAAGAAGCTATGGAGCTAAAGAGAGAGAGAGAGAGAATCCTACCCCACAAACAGACAGCACTTCGTCCTCGACTCTCCGCCATCCCCTTCCCCCTTCTCGTCTCCCTCCTTTTATAGGCAAGGAAGGAGTCGTTTCCTATTAACTTCCTACCTACCGAATCTACCTACCTCGGATCCTCTATGTCCCTAACTCTCTCTTATGTACAATGTAAGGCGTACGTGCATGAAGAGCCGGTTCCTATGCTCCGGCGCACCGATTCCGCTCGTGGACGGTTTTCTTCACGACATCCGCCCCCACCTAACCGCGCATCCACCGGCATGCGCCAAATTGAGTTGGGACGGAGAAAACCGGTCCAGCCTTTATTCCCCGCCCGTCGGTTCTTCTTCGGTTTCGGACCGTTCGTTGTCCCGGTCCAGGTTATCCGGATCCGGCTCGTCGTCGTGACGCTTCTTGAACGCTTTGATCCACTTCCCAGCTACCAGTATCGCCATTCTCGTGCCGTCGAGTTCCGCCAGATGGTACGTCCCGTTGTTGTTGGCACTTTGTACCACGTAAGGCCCGAACCACCTTCTTGCGAACTTCCGTGTCGCTCGGTGCTGGTTGTCGAGGCTGTTGTCGTAGACTAGCACCCAGTCGCCTTCCTCGATCTTCTTTGGTCGGAGCTGGTGCGTTCCGTCGAACCGGGCTTTGTTCCTCGTCCTTGCCACCCGAAGCTTTTCCGTAGCCTGCTCTACGTCCTCCGGTCTTCGTTTGAGCTGTCGTATGCGCGCCGCCAACAGTTCCTCCCGGCTCATCTCGTCTCTCCAGTCCACGATCGCCCATGAGGAGATCGTACGTTCCATCGGCATGATCGGCTTCTGCCCAAACATGACCTCTGCCGGCATGAATCCGGTTACCGAACTGTGCGTAGTTCGGTCCGCCCACAACGCGTAAGGCAGCAGCTGCGGCCAGTTCCCAACTTGCCCCCCGCATGCCCGAACTAACGCCTTGACGATCGGTCCGTGTCCGCGCTCCATCTTCCCATTCGCCTCCGGATTGTACGCAGTGGTAAGCAAGAGCTTGACTCCTAGCCGGTCGAACAGCTCCTCGGCCTCTTCGGCGTCCAACTCCCCGCGATCAGCCACGATCTTCCCGACGCACCCGTACCGGCATATCACGTCCTCGATCAGGAACCGACATACGGCCGAGGTCGTCTTGTTCTGAAGGGCTTGGCCTTCTACCTGGTTCATCAGATCTTCCCGAGCCAGGACCAGATACCGCATCTATCCTACTCCCATCGGCATCGTCACCAGGTCTACCATCCATTTGAAGTGGATGGTCGGAGGGTATGTAGGGTGAAGCTCGTCCCGATGTCGGACTACGGAGTGCATCTGACAGCTCTCGCAAGTTGTCACGAACCGATGCACGTCCCGGTACAGTCCCGACCACCAGTACTTCCCCTTTATCTTCTCGAACGTGGCCCACGTTCCACGGTGTCCAGCCCAAGGGCTGTCGTGGTAAGCCATCAGCAGCTCCTCCTGATCTTCCTTCATCGCCACCACCCGGAGTGGGACGCCGTTCCTCTTCTTCGGGTGCTTCCATAAGTATCCGTCCCGGAGAAAGAATCAGTAAGCTTTCTTCCGGATCCGGTTGGCCTCGTCCTTCGTCCATGACGCATCCGGTGTCATTGTCCTCAAAAATCCACCGATCTGGAGCCACTCGCCGTCGTACTTGCTCTCGTCGAAGTTGTTAAATGCCGGAGTGCTCGTCCCATCGGTCGTCACGTACGCCGCCTCGAAGAAGTCCACGCCGACTTCTTCGTCCTCCGAAACCATGCCGCCCTCGTCATCAAACCTCGCCCTCGAAAGCATGTCGGCCATGGCATTTTCCTTTCCGGAAATGTGCCGTATTTCCGGATCCAGGGACTTGATGTGTGCTATCCACCTGAGCATCGCCGCCCTCGAAAGCATGTCGGCCATGGCGTTTTCCTTTCCGGAAATGTGCCGTATTTCCGGATCCAGGGACTTGATGTGTGCTATCCACCTGAGCATCGCCAGGTCCGGTGTCGCGCATCCGGAAACCATGCCGAGAATTGGCAGGCAATCCGTCTCGATAATCACTTCCGTCCCGATCAGGTAGTCTTTGTCGGCCTAGGCGTACCCTCACTGTTGCTCACTGAGGACCTTCGCGCCGAATCGGATCGGGAACCGAATGCCGTCCCCGTCTTCTTGGTTGACGACCCATCCGATCCCGGTCGGACTCGTATCCACCGTTATGTATACCGGGGTACCCTTCTCGTAGACAGCCTTCCGGAGCGCCGGTGCTGCCGCAAGAGCTTCCTTCAGCTTCCGGACCGACTCCGTGTGCTCGTCTCGCCACTCGAATTTTCGCCCTTTCTTCAGCAACCCGTATAGCGGCTCCGCAACGTGGGCGTAATGCGGGATCCATATGTGGTAGAACGCGCATGCCCCCAGGAACCTCCGAACTTCCGTAACCGAGCTACAGTCGGTCTTCATCGCGGAGATGGCTTCTACTTTTGCCGGAGACGGCTTCCGGCCATACAGTCCACACAGGTGTCCGACCACCAGGATTTCTGATTGCCCGAAGGCCGATTTCTCCCCGGAGAAGGTGAGCCTCGCATCCTCTAGCCTTTGTAGCACCTTCTCGCAGTCGTCGATGTGTGTTGCCACGAATCGCCGACATCCGTCCGGCCCGACTGTCCCGTCCTTCTCTTCCACCGGGCACTCCTTTATCGGGATGTCGTCCAGAAATGGCATGGTGATGTCCGGGATGCAATCCCTCAGTACCTTGTTCATTGCATTCACCATGTGGGCCACCGAGTTGGTCCCTCCTTGCGGCAGGGTACACATTCGCACTAGGCCGAGGGGAGTTCGCATCGTCGTAATGTTTCTGCTCTCCACGGCTAGCTGGAACTGGTCGTACCCCGAGTATAGATCACCGACCGAATAAATCGACCTTCCGGCGAAGGCCTCCGCGAACTCGTCTATGGTCGGCCCGATTCCTGCGTTCCGAATGGTCACTCTGTTGACCGGCTGCAGGTCTTGAATGAAGCGCAATGTTCCGTTTTTCTTTGGTACGGTAAACCATCGGTTCAAGTATGGCGCGCTCGACGGTTCGAGAATACCCATATCGACTTTCTGCCTCAGTAGCTCCATCAACTCCGGGATGTGAGCTCTTGGTACCGGAATCGGCTTGAGATTCCACGGCACATGCGGTACTTTGAATATCACCATCGGCTCCACGATCGTCGGGTCTACGCACCCGATCTCTTCTGGCGAAAATGCGAAGGCTTTCCCGTGCCTTCCGAGCATTCTCCGAAACCGGTCTTCCTCCGCCGGCAGTAGGAACCCGCCCCCACCGATCTTGAGCTCCCGGAGCGTCCCGTTGGTGAAGGTGTGTCCTATGCAGGCCGGATCTCGTAAACTGGGGTCTGACGCAACCCCTCTGATTCGGGACTCGCTGCCCTCTGGTAAGGGTGCCGCGACTGGCCTTACCTTCCGGTCCACAGTCTTGTACTTCGTGCTAACTCGGGCCGTCCGATCCGACCGGAGTCCCTGGCTGAAGTTCGCGATGACTTCGTACATCTCTTCGGAACATACCGGTATCGTCCGGTCTTCGTTAAGGTCTTCTCCGGCTACCTTCCTCAGCATCCCCAAGGTGTCGTCGAAGGAGACCGCCTGCACGGCCCCGCTGATTTCCTAGTCCGGGCCGAGAACTCCGCGCGCTCGAAGTTGCACTTCCGCCCTTGCCTTTTCTCGGCCAACGATGCCGACTATCATACACCCTCCGTCGTTGGAGAAGCAAAATTTTCTACCTATCGTACAAGCTTTCTTCGGTTTCGGTTCTATAGTACAGCTGTGGGGTCTTTCCCGAGTGTCCGGACTATCTCGGCCCCACACCTTGGCAGCCCTCTCTAAAAATCTTCCCGGTTCTCGCCACCGAGGGATTCGCGGTTTCGCTCGTGGTTCGGTCGCACCGTCAAAAATTGGACCCAATGGCGCCCATCCTGGCTTTTGACCCTCGCGTAGGCCGAACCATTGTCTAGCACCTTGGTCTCCATCCGCGCCGCCGTGATGTATGGTTCCCCTAATATGACCGGGTGCGAGGACGTCTCTTGTATGAAGAAGTGCTGGTCAATCTCGACGTCGCCAATCTTGACTCGCACGTTCGGGCAGGCCCCGTGCAGTTCCTCGGTGGCGCGCGTCGCCGCCCGTATCTTCCACCCGTGCTTGGTGTTGATCGGCCACTTTCCCTCTTACAGAAGTCCATGGACATCAGGTTTATTTCCGAACCGTGGTCCACCAAAGCCACCACCGGTTCCTGAACATCTCCGATCTTTACCGGGGTCTCCGTGGTCGCTCGGGCCCAGTGCGGCCTTGAATAGTGGCTCTCCGCCCACTCATCTTCCAGCGCCATGTCGTCGATGTGCGTCGTCCGCACCTCCACTGGTTTTTCCGGTTCCGTCTCCATCGACAGCCTCTTCCGTTTCACCAGGTCCACAATGGAGTCGTGGAACTCCTTCTTGGCGATCCCTTGCACCTCTCGCAATGACAGCTCCACTTTGCTGTCGAGGATCCGTTCTTCTAGGACCTTTCGTAGGTCCGTAGTCCTTTCTATTTCTGTCCCCAGCCGGTATCCACCCTTCCTGGGGTTATCTTGCGAGCTGGACCCACCGACATCGTTCCGTCGTTGCCCGAATCGGGTCTCGTACCGTTGTGAGGGCCCGGCCGCTCCGACTTTCCCCACTCGCTTGTCTTCTACCAAAGCCTCGTAGTTCCGGCAGGCGGCTTCTACGAAGCCCATCTTCTCTTCGACCGGATCGCTCCACCCGGTTATTTCTCGGACCCGTCTCTCAGCGCGGTCCGTTTCATCTTTCCTTAGCCGTGCGCCGGCAAGACCTTCCAGCATTGCCGACCAGAATCCGTCTTTGCCCTCCTTTCGGGCCTCGTTGCCCCCGACCCGAATGCCGGCCGACGCCGAGTAGTGGATGGCCTCTACGTGTCGGGCCGCTACCTCTTCCATCAGTCTCTTCATTCCTCCTCGCCCGTCGTTTCGGTTAAGGTCCCTTCTGGTGTCGCCGGCGTGCACCCAGCCTTCACACAGGTACACCACCCGGTTCCTCAACGCTTCTGCGAAATCGCTGCAGTCCTTCCGGATGTGGCCGACCTCGTCGCACCACATGCACCTGTTCCCTGCTACCGGTCGTCGGTCACGAGCCGGTTCGCCGCCTTCCCTTCGAGTCCGGGCGATTTGGAGATCCTTTATCGCCCGCGTCAACTCCTTCAGCGTTGCTCCTCTGGACGAGCCACTGACCATGCCGGTCGAAGCCGGACCGGTTTCGAGCCATTCCCGAGTTTCTTCCCTTCGCCCTTGCGGTGCCGGTTCAAGCCTCCTTGTTGTGACAGAGCCCGCGCCAACCGCCCCGTTGTCAGCCCATTCTCGCCGTTTGTCGAAACGGCCACAGACTCTCTTAACCGCAGCCCAGTCGGTCGTCAGCCCATCTTTGGTTTCCAGCAAGGAGCCGACTTGATCCCGGTCCCGCTCGTCCACTGACTTGATGAACAGTAGGACTCGGCTCGTATCCAAAACGGTTCGGTCAAGCGCTGAAAGGCGCGCAAAGCGTTCTTCGAACTCCCGGAGGAGTGCCGTCGCGTTTCTTCCCTTGCTGGGGGACTCCACCCATTCCATGAAGTCCCGTTTCGAAAGCCGGAGCGCGTCGTCCAGCCCGTATTTCTCTAGGAGTCGGCCTTCGAACTCCTCCCAGGTACGGCTCTCCGCCCGTACCTCGAGCACCTCCGCATGGATGCTCGGCATCGCCACTTGAGGGAACCCGGCAAGGCGCCTCTCTTCCAAAATGTCCCGCATCAGCATTTCTGCCCCGTAGGACGCCAAATACTTCGTGGCATCCTTTCCGCTGAACCGGCCGATCGTACCGACGACCGCTTCAATGGCTCTGTCGAGGGCGCCGGAGCCCTTGCGTGCGCTCAATATCCGATCCACGGCCGAAGCCATGGCCTCCACAAGATCCGACCCTTTCATCTTCTGCTCTTCTGCCGCCTCTTTCACGTCGAGTTCACCAAGATGTCGAGGTTTTCCTCGCGGATGCGTGGAATGAGGCGGGACCTCGGGGGTCTTGTACCGAAGAGCAAGAGAGAAAGGAGAAGGGAACCCACTACGTGCGAGCGTAGATTCACAGGGACACGGCCCTTCGACACAAAGACGCGAGTGGGACAGCGACACAAAGAGACACGAATGTATGTATGTACTAACAAAGACAGACAACAAGAACACGAAGTCGGTTACAACCGAACAGGCCAGCGAACAGATGCTAATGCCTGTTCGTAAATGCACAGAAAGAAAAGAGTAGGTTGGAGGTGCTGCCGGAAGCACTCGGGCATTCCTCAGAGCAGCGCGAGCCTCCCGAAACCTGCGCAGAAAGAAGCTATGGAGTTTTAAAGAGAGAGAGAGAGAAGCCTACCCCACAAACCGACAACACTTCGTCCTCGACTCTCCGCCATCCCCTTCCCCCTTCTCGTCTCCCTCCTTTTATAGGCAAGGAAGGAGTCGTTTCCTATTAACTTCCTACCTACCGAATCTACCTACCTCGGATCCTCTATGTCCCTAACTCTCTCTTATGTACAACGTAAGGCGTACGTGCATGAAGAGCCGGTTCCTATGCTCCGGCGCACCGATTCCGCTCGTGGACGGTTTTCTTCACGACAGCGCGCTCTCAGATGAAGTGGCAGTGCACCTCGATATGCTTCGTGTGCGTATGGAACACCAGGTTCCGAGCCAGATAAATACTACTCATGGTGTTGCAGTAAAGGGGAGTTAGATCCTTGATGGGAATGCCCAGATCCTTCAAAATCCTCTTGAGCCATATGGCTTCACATGCAGCCACAGTCCCGCCTTTGTATTCAGCCTCTATGCTCGAAAGTGTAATAGTCAGCTGCTTCTTGCTACTCCAGGATATTGCTCCAGTTCCGAAGAAGAAAATAAATCCAGAGGTCGATCGTCGTTCGGCTCTGTAGCCGGCCCAGTCGACATTTGTGTACCCCTCCAGTCGAATTGGTGTGGCCTACTTATAGAGAATGGCATAGTCCATCATTCGACTCACATATCGTAGCACTCCCTTTGCACAATCCAAATGGATATCTCGTGGAGTTTGCATGAATTAGCTAAAGAGGCCGACTAGATAGCTCGGGTCGGGCCGAGTGATCGTGAGATAGATGAGGCTCTCGATCAGTTGTCGGTACTGAGTCGGCTCACACTATTCTGTGTTGGAGTCAGCAGTTAGCTTTAGGTTCTGATCGAGAGGGGTTGCCACAGACTTACACTCAGTGGAACGTGTATAACAAGTTAAGGATGTAGTGTCGTTGAAAGATCATAATGCATGCTGGAGTCCAAATTACATGGATGCCAAGAAACTAATGGAGCTCTTTCATGTTTGTCATCTCGAATTTGTTGGAGAGGAAGGACCTGACCTTGTTGATGTCAACTAGATGCTCGCCTCCAATGACTAGATCATCCACATATAGGATGATCACAATCAGGCTTCTCGAGTTGTTTCGTACGAAGAGGGAGTTGTCAGATTTCGACATTCAAAAGACGATTCGATGAAGATATTGTGTTATCTTCGAGTGCCAAGCACATGGTGCTTGCTTAAGGCCGTAGAGAGGCTTCTTAAGTTGGCATACTGCTTTCAGATGGATGCTGGATTCGAAGCTTGGTGGTTGTACCATGTACACATCCTCTTCTACTTCGCCTTGTACAAAGGCATTCTTGACATACATTTGGTGGAGATGCCACCCTTTCGCCGTTGCATCTTTCCCACCGGGGCAAAGGTTTCTTCATAGTCGATTGCATGTGTTTGTGGGTATCCTTTCGCTACAAGTCGAGCTTTGTAGTGGTTGATAGAGTCGTGGACATTATACTCCACCTTGTAAATCCATTTGAAACCGATTGCCTTCTTGTGAGGCGAGTGGGGGACGAGATCCGATGTCACATTCTTGCTAAGAGCTTGCATGTCCTCGTTCATCAATTCGACCCATTGTGGATCTTTAGCTGCTTCAGAAAAAAAAATTGGTTCTCAGACTATCGCCATCTTCATCATAAAGGCATAGTGATATGCCATATAGTCGTTGTAGCCAAATCGGCTAACCAGATTCTTCTCTTGGGTGGAGTGACAGAGTTTCTCATTTGCCGATGTGAGTGTTTTCTGAACTCCAGGTGACCTCATAAGAGGCACATCAAAGCCACCGAACTGAGTGTCAACTGAGTGAGTCGATTCATTGCCATGAATTGATCATTTTCATATTCTGAAATTTTGGCCTTGCCTTTGTCCATCTTCGAACTTGGTCGAGATGTGCTTTGGTCACTCGTGGGCTCTTGTGGCCCACTAAGCTTGGTAATGATCAAACTTTCTTCGAACATATGCCTCAATTGATCTTCATTTTCTATCCCTTGGTTGGCCAAGTTCGGGTCGAATGAGGTTGGAGTCGAAGTCGTCTCTAGTTTGTAACAGGATATCGACTCATCGAAAACGACGTCCCGACTCACTCCAACTTGACGGTGTCACGAAAATATGACAAGGACACATGAACTTGAGGTAGGACCTCGAGGCCTTCAACCAGAGGATATCAGATTTGTGCGTTATGTATTAAGAATTAACGAAAATTAGAAATTTTCATATTTTTCGTTACCAAAGGAAAAGAAAAATTACAATCAATCCCAAGATTGGGATAACAAAAGTTTAGGCTTTGTGAGATATGGCTTTGATAAGAAAATTAGGGTTTATTCCCAAAAGATGGCTTCGATAAGAAAATTAGGGTTTATTCCCAAAAGATGGCTTCGATAAGAAAATTAGGGTTTATTCCCAAAAGATGGCTTCGATAAGAAAAATTAGGGTTTATCCCCAAAAGATGGCTTCGATAAGAAAATTAGGGTTTATTCCCAAAAGATGGCTTCGATAAGAAAATTATGGTTATTTCCAAAAGATGGCTTCGATAAGAAAATTAGGGTTTATTCCCAAAAAATGGCTTCGATCCCCTAAGGAACATTAGGATCTATGGATTATCGAGAGATAACTTTTCTCCTCCCTTCTTGCACTTGCATGAAGGAACTCCAGTTTCCATCTTGAGTTCAATTGCATGCATCCACATGACCTTTACTTTACATAAAGTTTGACTTTAGTTGCATGCGTTGACATAACCTTCACTTTAGTTTACTTTAGTTCGGCCACATGATCCTATCATCAATAAAGTTCGGCCCGTGCATGATCCATCCGATCTATCCGATCCGATTCCAGTTATGTTCCGTTCTGTCCAAGATCATTAGGAGTAATTGAGTCACATCCATTTGTTCGGAGAGTTTAGCCCAAGTCCAACCATTCCTTCCGTGCTCCTAACACATAGATACAAAATAATAAGTTTTGGCTCTAGTTATATACTGTGGGATCCTGATGTTGTCCTATCTATGTGGGATATCTCACAGTTTTGTTTTCCTCTTCTTCTCAAACATCACACTCACATAACTTGATACTAAGTTATCTGTTCCATGTGTAGTACAATGTGTTCAGAAGCTCTTCAATACGTCCATCTTTCTATAACAAGCCATTAAGCTAATATAAAATAATTATTTCATTTTTTTTTACATAGTGTGTGGAGAATCACACGACAACAGGTAGATGGATTATACCACTTGTACCCTTTTTGCTCTAGCGAGTTCCCCATGAGGATGCATTTATATGATTTTGGGTCAAGGATTTGCCACTTCTCATTGGGAATGTGCACGTATGCAATTGAGCCGAATATTCGTACATGGGATAGATCCGACTTCTTTCCATAGTATTTCTCGTGTGGGGTTAGATCGTGCACTCTGGATGTTGTGCACCGGTTCATGAGGTAGGCGGAAGTATTTGCTGCTTCTACCCAATATGACTAGGGCATATGTTTTTCGTTTAGCATGGCCCTTGCTACTTCGAGGATGTGCCAATTCTTGTGTTTAGCTACACTGTTTTGTCGTGGTGTGTTTCGACAAGTGAATTCTTGTTGAATTCCTTCTTGACGAAGGTATACTGTGAATGTATCTTAGAAGTATTCATTTCCTCCGTCTGATCACGGATATCGTACATCGCGGCCAATTGTCCTTTTGACTTTGCTTTTGAATTTTTTGAAGTGTGTAAACACTTCTCTCTTCATCCTCATCGGAAAGATCCATGTGTATGTACAAAAGTCGTCGATGAAGGTAACATAGTACCGACTCCTCCGAATGTGGCTGCTTGTGCCAGTCCCCACACATCCGAGTGGACAACGTCCAAAAGGCCTTTGCTTACATTCCTCTCCTTCGGGAATGGGTGCCGATGTTGCTTGCCGAATTGGCATGCTTCACATACTCCTTCAATCTCATTCTCTTTGAAGGTCGGGAGCCCAATGACGACTCTTTTCGGTTGCATCGCCTTGAGTTTGTTGAGATTGATATGGGTGATTCTTTTATGCCATAGCTCTATGTTGGTGTCGGCTTTGAGGCCCTTTGCAAACATAACTGATTTTACCTCGTTCAACTCAAGGATAAAAATTTGACCTTCCTTTCGACCATGAGAGATTAGTCGACCTTCTTTCTCGATGAAGCAACCACCTTGGTTGAATCGAACTTGCATCCCTTGCTCCACAATTTGGTCGACCGAGACCAAATTCTTCGTTATGGTGGGTACATGCAAGACAGTTTTGATATAAGTTTGTTCACCTTCTTTCCCGAATAGGACATTTCCAACATGCCAAATTGGATGAGTGGTGTTGTGTCTGGTTTCGACATAGCCAAGGTCGATCCGACTCTCATACGTCCCAGAACCATTCTTGATGAGACGTCATATGGTTCGAAGCACTAGAGTCGACAAACCATACATCTTCCGGACCCGCAACACTAGTCGAAGTTGAAGCCAACATAGAATTTGCTCTATGTCTCATCACGAAAATTTTGTCATGGTCTTCATAGTCAGAGTTGGTGGCGTAATTGGTTAGTTGTCGGCTTGTGGAAGCCGACTCACGCTTCTTCTTTCGACACTCTTCTTCGTGAGAGACCATATTGCCGCAATATCTGCATTCAATTGAGTTTTGTCGTCTTGGGCCGGCATGGAAACTCCCCTTGCTTCTGAATTTCTGAACATCTTCCCAGTAATGGGAGTTGTTTTCATAGGTTGGAGCTCGTCCTTGATTGAATCGGCCTCTTCTTGCTCGGCGGTGTCCTCTTCCTCCATCCGAGTGTGTGTAGAGCATGTGGCCTTCCGAGGAATTTCTCTTAGTTCGAACATGATTTTCTTCAATCAATAGCATTGATTGAAGATCGAAGAAACATGGAGGATTCTCCCTTGCTAGAACGACGGTTCTCATGTCGCCGAACCATGGTGCAAGGCCACTGAGGCATATTTGCACCATCTCGTCATCATCCACATTGACGCTTATTGATCCGAGCGAATCACAAAGCTCCTTGATCTTCAAGGTGTAGCTTGTGATGGACATGTCCCTTTGTTGGACATTGTTCAACTCTTGGCGGAGTTGAAGCTTTCTTGCGGTTGTGTTGGTTGCGAAAATCTTCCTTAGATTCTCCCATGCTTGCTTTGGCATCATGGATTCTCGAATGTCGTCGAGCATGTGGTCATGAACACATGTTGCCAAGCAATACATTACTCAACTCGCCGCTTGCTCCCATGTTGAGTAGTCGGCGTCCTTTAGGTCGGGTCTATTTTCTTGTGCTCCTTTGATGTAGCTCCAATAACCTTGACCGACACGATATTGTTGCATCTTGTACTCCCAAGCTGCAAAGTTGTTTCTATCCAACTTCTCAATAGGGAGAGCACTTCCCATTTGAGTATTCAATATCGATGAAGATCTCCTTCTTCTTTTCCTTCTCTCTCAAACACGAGCTATGTAGTCACACTACAATAGCGATGAGACGGTTATTCTTGAACGTCGGAGTAGGACACGACACACATGAATGGGCTAGATCGAGCTACCAAAGCGCTCTGATACCATGTAAAGAATCATGGTATGATTCTGTGCAACGGAATAGGTTAGAGATGTGTGTTGTGTATGTGTGTGTTTCAGAAGAGGAGAGGAGAGAGACACGATATAGATAGAAATGGAAAATGGAATACTCAAGAAGATGTATATTACAAAGGAGATTAACCGACACTTTACAAAGTAGGAGGAGGGTACTTTATATAGTCACCCTCTCTCTTCATTAACCACTGAAGCTCATCGTTCATGAGGAATGTGGAAACTCATTGGTTATGTGTCATAGAGTATGATTCTATGACACATAGTTAATGTGTAGAGAGTAGTGCTAACTTTTTAACTTTGAGTGTTCATACACTCTCAAGGCATTTCACACATTAGACTAGGTTGAGCTTGATTCTCAACACATTTCAACTAGTGATACCCTAACTTCTAGAACTAGCATATGGTGGTACAACTCATTAACTCCCATAATGGCTACATCTCCTTCCTTCTTCTTAGAAATGAAGTACACGAACTATTCCAGAAACAGTGTTAAAAGCATGGTCTAAAGAGTTCACATCATAATGGAACAAAAAGAGGACAAGTAAATATAGATTGACGAAAGTAAATTGCAAAGATGTTTGGTACAAACTTCCATACGAATTGTGCCTAAAGGAAGACCCATAGACAATGTTTATGTGATTCTTCTTGCAAATAACACTGACCACAATTAAAGGATACAACCATTTTGTGCAGTCATGCAACAACAACGCAAGCTCGATGTGATTCTTTCCTTTCCCCAAAACATAGAAAGAAACTTTGGAGTAATACCTTGTTGACTCCAATATTGAAATGCAATTCGTGAAAAATCTAGTGAACTAGACAAAATATGTCTACATAACTATACAGAATAATGGAAAAAAATGAATTTCAGCCTAGTAATGCATATGTCTACAAATATTCAAATGGGTCTTCTGCCCATCTTTATTTGTGTGTGGATGTGTTACCTGTAAGTGTATGTATGTTTGTGTATGTGTAGATATATGAATGAATATTAATTTTAGCCTATGTTAACTAGTGTGTATGTATATGAATGTTAATTTCGACCTATCTTAATATATGTGTATGTATGTGTCTGTTAATTTCAAGCTATGTTAATTAGTGTGTTGTGTATGTGATTCCTAATTTTGTGTGGCTTCATGGATAATCCATTCTCAAACTACCTATAAACCTCAGTATGTATGTGTATGAATGTGAATCTTAGCCTATGTGTGTGGCTTTATGGTTAATTCACCCTAAACCTAACTATGTTTTTGTGCATGGTTGTGGAGAGGCATTTGATGTTGGTCTATTGTTCATTATCACTCCGTTCTTCTTCTTCAAGGGCGATAGTAACAATTGATATCTCAAAAGGGGGATTATGAATTCCCCTTTTGTTATGTTTTCTTTAGAAATTTTGGAAAACGTGTCGCTATTCGATGCCTTTAATAGGCATGTCACTATGTGATGCTTCGATGACATCGCAATGCGACGTTTTTATTATGCATGTCATTGAGTGTTTATTATGCATGTCAATGAGCGATTCTTTTGAGTATGGAAACTTAGCATAAACTTTGGACGGGTCGTCGTGCGATGCATTCAATGATGCATGCTTTAAGTGTCGCTTTTTGACCCATTATAGCAAAAAGGGGGACGCCGCCAATGTGTACATAATTACATCGGAACTTCAAACAGATGCACATTGAAATCAAATGCAAATCGTCATGCATTGTTATATACACACACACACACAACGCCACACATATACATATCCATATACTTGTTGTCACTATTGGCTATATTGTAAACTATTTCAACAATCGCATTAACACAATTTCTCTTCGTCTAGAGACTAGGACCAATCTCGTTGTATTCATTTTCATACATGTACAAATACAATGTCATGTGACATGCACACACATAAAGAGAACTAGATAGCTCAAAATTGTATACCTTGTATTGAATAATACCATCTTCTAGAGGTTACATAAGAAAGTCATTTGTTTTTAATGTAGTGATTCGTATTGCGAGAATGACTTGGGACATGAGATCATATTTAATGAATTTCATACAATAATATTATTCAGAAAGACATTTGAACCAATCCCATGAATGCTGATTAGTGCTTCTAAACTGTGGGTGGCACTTTGGAATAGAGTACTTTGTGAGCAACGAATCACTGGATGTAAGGGAAGGGTTACAAAAGTCACTGATCCAATTATCTATTATATTAATGTTTATATTGATGGCAACTACTGATATGCGCGCGTCACGCATAACAAGTGGGGAGTGGACTTTGATCAACCAACACATTCTAGAAATTTAGCTTCTTATAGTGATCGATTCTTTACCGCAGTCTCATGATCATTCAATCCTAAATATCCACCACAATTATGTCCTGCGGAAACACACGAGCGCAATAAGCAAACAGAAAAGCATCCCGCGGCTATAAAAACGGCCCATCCCACTCACTACTACCACCACCACTTCCATACATCATCATCATCATCATCATCATCATCATCATCATCATCATCATATAGTCCGCGCCGCCCCCAACAGAAGGCATACCTTGTTTTGTTATAGAACGATACACTTACATATATACTTGGCACACTATATATATATAGATAGATAGATAGATAGATTTGAAGAGTAAGTATGGGGCGGCATGGAGAGATGTGGTTTGGGTTCCCAATTGAGGTGTTGGTGTTATGTGCCACGGCAGTCGTACTTGCTATGTCACAGCAGCCAGTGCTTGGTGCTGGCCACTTATACCAGCCGTATGTAGCCGGGAATGTGGGCAGCGGCGGCACTGGATGTAGCAACGCATCCCTGGAATATTACGTGCAAGTGGTGGTGGGAGCACCGTACACTGGCGTTGTGGCACCACCCCTAAACAGTAGCACCACCTACAACTTCGGCACCGTGGAGGTCTTCGACTTCAACATAACTGAGGCTGCCTCCAATTCCTCCAAGTCCCTGGGTCACGTGCGTGGCTATACTGTTCAGACGAGCTACACTGCCACAAGTCACGAGGTGGAAGTGGAGGTGGTGTCGTATGACGATGGTGCCGGCATCAATGGCACCCTCAGCTTTCAAGGCCTCATCAATCTTTCCACCAACGAGATTGCTATCGTCGGTGGGAGCGGCTCCTTCCGAGGCGCATATGGCTATGTTGTCATCTCCATGATCAACCCAAACCTCTACCACCACTCCCTCTACTTTCTCCATCGTTATTGACCTTCCACTAGTTATGTATATATGTAATGATGGCCATATTTATATTTGTGCTTCATTAAGTAAATAAATAAACTTGGTTGATCTAAAGTAAGCTTCATATGGCTAGTAAATCCTAATAAAACTATCCCCACACCATTGTCATGTCATGACAAATTGTATGATAAGAATATCATGAACGTTTATAATAATACTTTTGTTATGAACTCATGCATGAAATGAGTCATGCTATGTCTATCTTAGTCTTAAGCTTTAGTTAACAAGACTTCATGATGTAAATAGTAGGCATGCATCACATCATCTGGTGGGTCATAAACTCGTGTATTTGAATCATTTTAGCATTATATATAGAAGAGCATAGCCTATGAGCTCTATCTAGAGATTATATTGATATGTGACTAGTGATCGGAGTTAATATCTAATTGCTATTTTGATCTTGCGTAATAGTCTATTCTTATAGTACGTTATTAACACGATTAGCCTCTACCATAGCAATTAATGATTCTCTTATACAAATCTAACTTATTGTTACCATTAGCATGGCTTCTCAAGCTCTACAAATAGAGAAATGCTTATTCTCGCCACTTGTGTTGGATGGGTCCAATTATACGACTTGGATGGTATCATGTTGAAGGCCATCTCACGGCGAAAGATCTCCATCATACGAATCCATAAACTCTCTGGAAGCAACTCAAAGCCCCAACACTTTGAACATGTTCGCGTTCACAAGTGGAAGGATCGCGCACAAATAGAAGGATAAGGAATATTCCGTTTGATTTTGGGGCTTTCTTAGCCATTTCACAAAACACCTTGATACCAATATCACATGTTCTCAAAAACTTGATGAAATGACTCTTCCTCCTCATTTTCAAATGTATCAATCAAATCATTGTCTTCACCAAATGGTGTCTCTAAATTGTGTGCACTAAATCTTGTTCGCCTTCAATCTGAGATATCTTCTAGACTTGGTAATATCTCTTTTATTATGTCTATCATTGTCGTCCTCAAAAATCCAACTTTTGTTAGTGTAAAGTCATACACAATGATATCCACCTCACTAATGTCAACATTTGATAGATGTATTACAAAGGTTTAATGCATCACCACGTCCAAAACTTTACCAATGCAGAATTGGTGCCCTAGGTCATGGCCATCTACATGTGTAGCTATTAATATCCGCACCTTGAGTTCTTGCAAGTTTCCTTGTCACTTGAGTTATGCACGTGTTGTCGTTCTTAGTTCCACATAAATGTTTCTCTATTGTAGATGAACCAAACGATGAAGATCAAGATTAAGTGCTTGAAATGGTGATTAAGAACCACTAGAATATTTTATAGAACACGTAAATGGGATTTACAAAGTTCAATTACCATCAACACAATTATTAATGGCTTTTTGTTAATCAATGAAGCGCATCTTCACCATAAGCTGTCTTCTTGTGCAACATACTTCTTTGCAGTATCGATATGCATCTTTTTCTCTTGTAAAAACAAAGATTTTAGTACAATTCGAGTTCATGTAAACCCTAAACCTCTTTTATTTGAAAAAAACGAAGATTTCTAAACATAAACTCCATACATTGTATCGAGTTGATGTAAAAAATAGAGTTTTTATCACAATTACATACAATGTATCAAATTCATGTTGAAAAGTCAGATTTTCAACACGAATTGGATACAATGTATCGAGTTCATGTTTAAAAACAAAGTTTTCAACACAAACATGATACATTGTATTGAGTTCGCGTTGAAAAACTCAGCTTTTCGACACAAACTCGATAAATTGTATCGAGTTTTTGTTTAAAACATTTAAACACGAACTCGATACTATCGAGTTCATGTTGAAAAGCAGAGTTTTCAAGACCAACTCGATAGATTGTATCGAGTTCGTGTCAAAAAGCTCGGTTTTTCAATGCGAACTCAATACAATGTATCAAGTTCGTGTTGAAAACTCTGTTTTTAAACATGAACTCGATACATTGTATCCAGTTCATGTTGAAAATCTGACTTTTTGACATGAATTCGATACAATGTATTGAATTCATATTTAAAGTTTTGTTTTTGGGTTTTTTTAAAAACAATTTTGGTTTTTTTTCTATTTATCTTGGGTCTTTTTGGTTTTAAAAAAAAAGTTGAATTGATGAAAAAACCAGAGTTTTCATCACAAGTCGATACAATGTATCAAATTCATGTTTAAAGTTTTTTTTTTCAAAAACAAAATTTAAAAAAATTTAAAAATCAAAATAAAAAAATTGAAAAAACAAATTACTTTACACATGAACTCGATACATTGTACTGAATTTTGGTGAAATTTTTGGTTTTTTCATCAACTCAAGTTTTATTTTTTTATTTTTTTAAATCCACGAAAAAAAACTTTGAACATGAATTTGATACATTGTATGGAATTGTGATGACAACTCTGTTTTTTTACATCAACTCGATACAATGTATAGAGTTCATGTTTAGAAATCTTCATTTTTTTCAAATAAAAGAGGTTTAGGGTTTACATGAACTCGAATTGTACTAAAATCTTTGTTTTTACATGAGTAAAAGATGCATATCGATATTGTAAAGAAGTATGTTGCACAACAAGAATCTTTATGGTGAACATGTGCTTCATTGATTAAGAAAAAACCATTAATAATTGTGTTGATGATAATTGAACCTTACAAATGCCATTTACGTCACAAATTTTGTATGGGAGCTCTCAAAATGAAGAAGAGGAGAGTATTGTGGATACCTTGACAACTATGTGATATGTTCAAATTGATATATTAATGTTGTGAATTTATGAATGTTAATGAGCACAAAATATATAGATGATGGCATTAAGGATTACAATGTTACCTCTTATAATTAAAACATTTTCAAGTCTAACAATAGATGCAACTTCGACTTCTGGAACCTACATCTTCTCAAGATACTGAAACCATTAATCTTAACTTGTGCCTTGAGTTAACCATTGTGACTTTCTTTAAGTTAACTACATTTTATATCGGCAAACCATCAACATTTATACATTTATTGAAAAACTATTCAATTTTAGAAATTATCATTTTGAAACTTGTTAAATCTCAAAAAATTAGCAAATTTTACATGCTATTTAAAATATGTGATACTCGTTTATCAAGTTTCTGAAAATTACCTAAAATCGCAAGATTATAAAAGGAATCTATAAGTGGAATGCACGATCCTTCCACTTGTGAACACGAACTTGTTTTTGCATGAATGGAATGGAATCAACTTTATTTTTCAAGATTTCACTACAGTTGCTGAATATAATTCCTCACTATTTGGTATCGTTTCTAAACTTAAATTTTTTGATCGTGACAACCTTGTTAAAGAGGCTAATCTAATCAATAAAATATTAACTACTTTTCATCCCTCAAATTTTAATCTTTCCGAACAATATTGTAATCGTGATTTTAAAACCTATGTTGACCTTTTATCTACACTTCTTGTCGCCAAGTAACACCACCAAATTCTCCTGAAGAACGACAAACTTCATCCAGTTAGTCAACCTACGGCTCCTCTACAATTCAAGGATTTGACGCATGTCAAGAGTAATTATTCTAGACGACAATATTGTCATCAACACCCATATGCACAAAGTCGAGGAAGAGCAGGAAGAAGTCAACAAAGCAATCAATATCCCACAAGTAATCAAGTCAAGCTAATGCAGCATCAATCAAAGTCAAGTAAAGATAAGCCTTCATCGAATTCATGTCTTAGATGTGGTCTACGAGTGCACTGGGCAAATACTTGTCGAACTTCTAAGTTTCATGTTGATCTTTACCAGAAGTATGGCAAGCAAGGTCAAGATAGGAAACCAAAGGCTAATATGGCAGCAGAAACATCAATGATCTCATCATCAATTCCAATCTTGGAATATAGTTTTATGGATCAACCTTTGGAATTTGAGCCCGAAGCCAACATCATTGAAGCTCATATGATTGATTTACATACAAGCTGTTTTCTTTGTCTTATTGATTGCGCCTCAACACACACTATTCTATGTCATAAAGAATTCTTTCACCATATTAAAGATCAAGCCCCTTTCAACATCAAGACTATAGTTGGTTCTTGTATTGGACAAGGAAGAGGCCCCGCCACTATCCAACATCCAAGTTGTGTTTTCTTGGAAATACATGATGCTATCTATGCGCCTATCTCGCTAAGCAATCTTCTTGCATTAGTAGATGTGTGATGCAATGGATACCACTAGATCCTTATACTGGAGAGGGGGAGAAAGAAGTTCAACGAATATTACATCTACAAAGTATTGCCAACAATGGACTAGAGCTTTTGTTGACACTTTCAATATGAAGGTCTCCAACATTAATCTTGTTATGAATGTGCCTGCTCGAATTTCAATTGGTGAATCACCAGCACATGTCGTAGAATCTCAAAGGAAGCCTGGATGACCTATTGGAGCAAAAGATAAACAATTAAGAAAGCGAAAACCAACAACTGAGGCTGAGATTGAAGTTCCTATAGTATCAAATAGGACAATTAGTGAAGAGTCTCCAATTGTTAATTATGCTAATTCTAAAGTTAATAACAAGACAAGATGTTATCTGTAGGAATATACAGGGAGGCATAAGGGGTGGAACACAATAAGGTGGTTGATGTGTATGTGTATTGTATATGAGTGTGTGAGGATGAGTATGTGTATGAACACATGCACATTTGTGTGTATGTGTACAAAAGTGAGATAATGGGTTAGTAATGTAACTTCCTGCTTGACTCATTCTTTTGTAATGGTTACCTCATGTACTATAAAAACCCCTTATGGGGCATGTAATGAAATATACATTTTTCCCTCTCATTTTCTGTGTCATTATTTCTCTTTCCCTCCCCCCCCCTCCTCTCTCTCTCTCTCCCTCACACGTAACCCCCTTCAGAGGGGGATGGAACCGTTCTTGGCTTACTCCCCCACCCACAACACTAGCACGCCCGAATGTCCGACCCCTTGAGAGGAAGCCTATCCCTCACTCTCCCTCTCCATCACTAATCTTTCTCTCTCCCTCTCACCGTGTCTATGTGTGAGCCAATTTGCGATGACAATGGCAATGGAGACGGATGGGTACATCAAGAGAAAACATAAGGAAACACTAGCCAAGATCTTGGATCATATCCTAGTTAAGTTTGTTTCGATGCTGAGAAAGCAAAGCTTGGTGTAGCTCAACATACTTCCAAGCCTATGGAGGAATGAAAATGAAAGTTTGGAAGAGGCTGGAGATGGAAGAAAACTAGATGGAGCAGGGATCATCAGAAATGGGCAAGTTGGAATATGTGTTAGGAGAAGCAGGCACAGGCCCCCACAAAGGTGTCTACCAAATAGACCATGGACCTTTCGATTCCCGCACCTAAGCCCAAGAAGAGGCCATGGATAATAGCCCCAAAGTGTGGCGACTTCCTCACAAAACTCCGACTAGGGGAGCTCACATTCTGCAACCTCCCCAGTTCTGTTTTCCTCCTACTTTTCTTGCATGTTGGAGGACCAATGGGAAGCGAACAAACTGTTGTTTTTTTGCACAAAGGAAAGATGAACAACACACACAGAAAAAAGGAAAAAAACACACAGTATACAAAAACAATGTGTAACCTCAAGACGTAAGTAATTTCCATCAAATGACAACAATGCTCTAGCGCATCATGCGGTAGAGCTTTGATCAATGCATCTGTTGTGTCGTAGTGTGCTTTGTACACTATGTAAAATATGTGTAGAGTACCCGATTGACTAAGTATAAAGAGATAGAACAGAATACTAAAATAATTATGTTACATGCATAGGGCAAGATTTGAACCCTATACCTCCATGTTAACAATTCCAAGCCTTACCATTGTACTAACACATTATGAGTATTAAAGTTATAGATTCAAGTTATACAAAAGTTTATCCCACATAAATATTCTAGATATTCATGAAAGAAAAGTTATTCATGCATAATAACTCGAGTTAAAAGAAAAAGCATGATAAAGAAAATTATTCTGGTACATCTAGTGTGCATGAACACTTGAGTTAAAAAGAAAAAGTATGATAGAAAAAGCTAAGACATGTAATGTGCATGAACACTCGAGTTAGAGAAAAAACATCATGTTTGCATGTAGTAAGATATACTTAGTCTCTCCCATCACTATATAAGGGTGGGGGAAGCAAATTGTAATGTTTGTTGTCGATTTTTGGGTTTCTAAGTATTGATTGAATACATTATACACGAGTGTTTAACAATTTTTCTTCTATCTCTGTTCCAATCTATTGAAACGTTGGGTTGATTTCTTGGATTCTTAATACTAATTATTCTAATTCACTAGTGAAATTCACAAGATTCCTACCTTTCTCGTTCATATTCTTATTAGCCTTAAACTTCTCCTCCTCCTAGTCCATAACCTCGGCGGTTTCCACTCGACTCACGCAACGATCCGGCACCGAAAGGCACGACACATTTGGTGAACCCGACGTGAAGACGGGTAGCAAGGAGATGGAGAATCAACAAGAGGCTAACAACATGATGAAGATTTTTGAGTGGATGCTACAAGAACAACGCTCGATGTCGGAGATTGCGATGGCAGTAAAGTTGTTAGAGCTTAGCTACTAATGTAGGCATATGATAAGGATAAAAGATAGATAAATAGGAAATGAGAGAGAGAAAGAAGGGTGTTGATCCACCTGACCACTCCCGAGCGAAGGGATCGAGACAAAATCGAACCTCGATCGACGTCCCATACCACCATCGTGGTGTCGAGTCATACCTGGTGCGGGTGTGCTTGCTACAAGAGTTAACAATGTGGATAAAGTGTGATGGTAAAACAAGACTATAAAGAATGGAAGGATTACTTTTAAAATCCTTGGGATTGAGACAACCCATTAAGGCCAAGTGTGAACTTGCCTCAGGGCCTTAGGTCTAGCTATAAATATGAGGCCTATCTACCCTCATTTGACATGCTGAGACTCTGTCCTTTTGGTGGATCAACTCTTTTAGCGAACGCGCTAGTACCAAGTATGACTTGATGCCATGACAGTGGTATGGGACGCCGACCGAGGCTCGAGTCCATCTCGATCCCTTCGTTCAAGGGTGATCGGGTGGATCGGCACCCTTCTTATTTTCTATCTATTATTCCTTATCTCATGCTTACATTAGGATCTAGCTCTAACAGTTGGTATCCGAGCTTTTATTTTAATGTTTCTTTTGTTGATCGTTTTTTTTTTCTTCTTGTTGGATGGTGATCGATTGATGTGCGATCGAGCTTGATCCAGATAACTATCAACAAAGGAACTTCAGTAACTCTTTCTTAATTTTTTTTGTATTCTTTCTTCTCCCAATGTAATCATGTATAGTCAATATGTAATTTCTTTTATTGATTCAATTATGTTGTAATGTCAAAGTCTCGACATAGTCGATAATGTGTCAAATGAGGCCTCATATTTATAGCCAGATCTAAGGCCCCCAGGCAAGTTCACACTATGTCTAATGGGTTGTCTCAATCCTGAGAATTAAAAGTAATCCTCCCCTTCTTTACTCTCGTTTAACCATCACACTTTATCCACGTGTGTAGAATACTACGGTAAATTCTCACCACGGGATAATCTATGGTCATGCCCGTAACATACTCCCCTCTTTAAAACATTGCACTCTTGCAATGGAAAGTTAGGGAAGTTAGTTCTAAAAGTATTTTCACGTTCCCATGTGGCATCTTTTATAACCTTATCCATCCATTTAATTTTAAATTCTCAAATTATTTTAGAACACAAATTATTTGTTTTAACATCGAGAATTCTTTCTGGTACACATAGTTTAGAATAATTTGTCAGAAGTAACTAGAGTTTCAGTTGTCACTGTATTGTCGCCAGAACCAAGAAGTTCTTTTAGACGACTTACATGAAAAACTGGATGGATTTGAATGCTATTAGGAAGAGCGAAACAATAGGCTGATGAACCAATGCGTTTGAGGACTCTAAAAGGTCCACAAAACCGTGGGGCTAACTTAGCGCACTTACCCATAGACAATGTCTTAGAATTGTGAGGTACACATAAAAATACTTTTTGTCCAAGGTTGAATACACGAGGTTACCTATTATGATCCGCATAAAAACGCGCTCTATCTTGAGATGTTTTTATATTATCTCGTGCAATATGCAACATATCTTGCATATCCCGAAGAAAATTTTGTGTACTTCGCAACTCATGATGACGTATATTAACATCAATCGGTGCTCGTGGCTGAAAACCATACATCAACATAAAAGGACTATATCTCGTCGATGTATGCTTGGAGCTGTTATAAGAAAACTCCAAAATTGGTAGATAACATTCCCATTTTGTTGGTTTTGTACCAACCTATGCACGGTGTCGTGCAAATACGACAGAGACACGTGAACTTGAGGCAGGACCCCGGGGAGATACCAAATTCATGCAGTTATACTTTAAGAATTAACAAAAATGAGAAAGTTTGATAAATTTCATTGGCAAAGAAAAAGAGAAATTACAATCTATACCAAGATTGGGATTACATAAGTTTAGGTTTACAGAGATTAATAGATAAGAAAATTTAGGGCTTTTGAGAGATATGGCTTCCGTAAGGAAAATTAGGGCTTTTGAGAGATATGGCTTCCATAAGAAAAATTAGGGTTTTTGAGAGATATGGCTTCTGTAAGGAAATTTAGGGTTTATGTGAGAGATAGCGTCAATCCCCTAAGGAAAAAAAATTACCCCCCTATTACATTGTGCATTCCACCCTTATATAGTGATGGGAGACTTAATACATAGCAATCCATGCTTTTTCTAACTAAAGACTTCATGCTTTTTCTTCTAATAATCACGTTCATGCATGGCCTCTATTTTTAGTTCCATGCGTCCACACATGACCTTACTTTAGTTCCATGGCCTCTATTTTTAGTTGCATGCATCTGTACAGTCGTCCCCCCCGATCTGTGCGTCCCATCTGACCCGCATCCCGACCGATTCTGTCCCGTCCCATCCCAAAATGGTTCTAAGCCATTCGGTCTCATCCGTCCATCCGAACACTTCAACGCAGATCACCTTGACCGTTCTATGCTCCAAACACACATATAAACTAATGGGTTCTGGGTCTGCTTATATACTGTTGTATCCGAAATTTTGTTGTCTATATGGGATATCTTAAACTTCTATTCCCCCATCTTCTCAAACTTTATACTCACATAACTTGATACTTAGTTGTCCGTTTCATATGTAGTAAAATGCATTCAGAAGCTCTTGAAGATGTCTATATTTTCATATCGAGACATTAAGCTAATCTGAAATAATAGTTTCATTATTTTTCATATCGTGTGTGAAGAACCACACGACAACAGAGCATGTCCTCAATAATTTGATTTACTCATTCTGTCTGTCCATCAGATTGAGGATAATCCGTGGAGCTCATGCTCAATGTAGTTTCTATCTTCTTAAAGACTTGCATCCAAAAGTCGTTAGTAAACTTTGGATCCTGATCACCTACGATATCCATCAGTAACCCATAAAAGCGAAATCAGTTGTCAACGAATTGGTAAGCCAATTCAGGAGCTATTACCATGGTTTTAGTAGCAATAAATCTGGCCATTTTAGTTAGTCGATCAACCACAACCCCGATGGCATCATGACCTTTTTGGGTGCGAGGAAGGCTAATAATAAAATCCGTGTATGTACTTTCCCACTTATTATTGGGAATGTCCAAGGGATGTAAAAGTCTTGCGGCTTTAAGTTGCTTGGCTTTGCCAACTTGACACTAGTGACATTTAGTGACATAGCTATGTATGTCAGGATGCATCTTAGGCCAATAGAATTGAGTGGAGATGAGAAAGGGTGTCTGATGTATTCAAGGGTGCCTTGCCAAGGGTACATCATGGCATTAAAAAAGAATTCTCTTTTTGACCTCAAGTAAATCTGGAATACAAACCTTCCCATTATGGTAGAGCAGACCGTTAGCAATGTGGAAGGATTCATTCGAGGATGTGGTGGTGTTTGTTCCAAACTCAACTCTTGCCCATTAACATGCTAGAAGGGTTAGCCGATGAAGAGGTAGACTGTTACCTCGACGAACATCCAAGGATAGTTCCGTTGTTCGAAGTGGACGTTGCAGAAGCAGTTACAACGTATATCGTGCAACCGGAAGAAGTCGGTGACGAGCCAAATCGGGACGCAATCCAAGAATTACGTCAAGCCCAAGAATCTCTAGAATGGGAAATGGCAGTATCGCAATGAGTAAGAGCATCGCAGTTGGAGGAGGTGAACCTCCGAACCGGGGAGGAATTGAAACCGGTCAATGTGGCAAAAGAAATGCCACCGACGGAAAAATCAACGATGGTGTCACTACTGAAAGAATTCCAGGATGTATTCGCATGGTCGTACGAAGACATGAGAGGATTGGACCCCTAGTTGTATCGGCACCAGATTCACCCGAGCAAGGACACAAAGCCGGTTGTACAGAGACGATACCGCATGAATCCGAACTATGCGGCCAAAGGGAAAGAAGAGCGTGATCTAAATTACTTCGAGTCGGTTTTATCCGGCCGATGAACCAGGCAACATGGTTAAGCCCGATTTTGGTTGTGCCCAAGAAAAATGGCAAAATCAAGGTCTGTGTGGATTACCGAAAGTTCAATGCAGCAACAGTAACAGATCGTTTCCACTCCCATTTACGGATGGGGTTCTGGACACGGTAGCCGGTCACGAAGTATATAGCTTCCCCGACAGATTTAGTGGATACAATCAAATTTTCAAATGCATCCGGTGGACCAGGAGAAGACAACATTCGTTACAGAGTGGGGAGTATTCGTGGCAGTAGTAATGATGTTTGGACTAAAGACAGCACCCGCAACATTTCAGCGAATCATTATGGAGATATTCGGAGAATTCATTCCAGCATTCATGTAGGTGTTTCTAGATGATTTTGCGGTATACAGCCGAAAAGGTGAACACCTAGATCACCTCCGGTTATGTTTAGAGAAGTGCCGAGGATACCAACTCAGCCTGAACCCGACGAAATGTGTGTTCGGAGTGACAAGTGGGACATTATTAGGACATATCGTGAGCAAGGATGGCATTGCGGTCGATCTGGATAAAGTAAAAGCGATTTTGGAAGCCCCGCCGTCGGCAAATGCCAAAGCACTAAGCCACTTTTTAGGACAGATCTGGTGGCATTGCCGGATGCTCCCGTATTTGGCCGACTTTGCCACACCTTTACACACGGTCGTTCACCGAATCCCATTTGAATGGACAGAGCTGGAGGATTGGGGATACCACACGTTGAATGTAATGTTGTCACAGGCGCCAGTGGTGCAATCCCCGGATTGGACCAAGGAATTTCATGTGTTCGTAGACGCGTCCGATATAGCGATCGACAGTGTTCTCATGCAGCTCACCGAACCAAGGTGGTATCGGCCGATGTACTATGCTAGTCAGAAGCTCTCAAAGACCAAACGAAATTACTCTAGAACAGAGAGAGAAGCTTTGGGGATGGTTTATAGCACAACAAAATTTTGCTATTACCTCCTAAGACAACAATTTTCATTTCATGTGGATCATTCGGCGCTACTATACTTAGTCTCAAAAGCATCCTTAACCGACAAGCTAGCCTAGTGGACACTACTGCTACAAGAATTTGAATTTGAAATATTCCACCGACCGGGAGTTCAACACGTGGTAGCTGACTACTTAAGCCGATTAGAATCCGGACAAACTGGAGACGGTGTTCGTGATGAGTTTCCGAATGCACAGTTATTCAGGGTGACCGCAGAGACGACGACAGATGAAACAAAGGCCAAAGAAGATAAGTCGCTTGCAAACATGCACCAGTTCCTAAGCACGAGACTACCTCCGGAAGAATTGAATCAGGATGAACGGAAGCAGTTGGCAATACAGCGTCGGCATTTCTGCTTATTACAGGACACCTTGTACCATAATGGAGCCGACGGAATCTGGCGAATGTGGTCCAAAATGACGAGAAGGAGGCAATACTACGAGAAGCCCACTACAAGGTGGCAAGAGACCACTATGCCGGAGACATGACGGCAAGGAAAATTTGGAGAAGCGGATTGTGGTGGCCCACAACATTGAAGGACGTCGTTCGGTATGCAAAGGAATGGGACTGTTGTCAATGAATGGGTCAACCGACAGAGCAAGCATAGATGCCGCATCAACCAGTGTTGCAGTTAGACCCCTTTCATAAATGGGAACTGGATTTTGTCGAACCATTCAAACCTCTGGCAATGAGAACCGGCAACCGATTACTATACAAAGTGGTTGGAAGCCAAAGCACTCAGACACAATACCGCGGCATCCACAGCTAAATTTTTATATGAAAACATTTGATGCAGGCACGGTTGTTCAATCGAGCTGATTATTGATCAAGGTGGACATTTCCTCGAACAAGTTGTGCAAAGCTTGACGACATTCTACGCGGTGGTCCACAAGTGAAGTACGCCATATTACCCGCAAGCCAACGGATTAGCGGAGCCCACCAATAAAACACTCCAGAATATCCTCCGAAAAATCGTAAACGAAAATTGGACCGACTGGGATACAAAGCTACAAAGTGCATTGTGGGCATACTAGACAGCATACAAGACCAATATCCGGACGACACCATTCCGGTTAGTGTTCGGATTGGAAGTAGTCATGCCGATGGAATTTCAAATTCCTAGATTACGGATACAAGTTCAGGAACGGTTAAGCGAGAGGGAATCAGAAAAGATCCGGCTAGAAACTTTATGTGAATTAGAAGAGCACCGGATAATCAGTGTGCTACAATTGGAAGTGGAGCAAAGAAGACGGAAAGCAATTGTGGACTGACACAGAAAGGGAAATGAAAAACAATTCGGAATTGGCAAGCAATATTAGTGTTCCAGACCTGGATGGGCGCAATGCCAAGAAAGCTACGGTTCCGGTGGACTAGGCCATATTGGATAACGTCAGAATTTAAGGGGTCCTATTAACTCGGCACATCAACCACTACAGTTCTAGAGAAGTGGGTTAATGGATTCCGACTAAAACCCTACCACGAACCGATGACAGGAAACCCTTTAAGCAATCGAACGACGGAATCGAAGCCGGTAAAGGAAACCAGGAGCCAGTACCGGATCTGGCGGCGCCAGATACTACCACCTGTCAGTAATTAAAAAAAAAAGAAAAAATAAGAGAGTGGCACATTAAAGAAAAAGGAACGGACACCACGAAAAGACGTCAGCCATTTAAAGCGCACCACACAGCGTACCACTACTATTATAGTACACGACTTGCATGCGCGGGAATCAAGAAAAGGCGACGGATCAGAATGGGGACACAAAACATCCGAGTAACTGAGACACGCTCATTTCGCGAAAATAAAGCAATTGGAGAGCAGAAGTAATGAAGCACAAGGCCAATTCGATGGCGGTGAACACCTCGAAACCGAACGAGGTGTGGTATGTTGACTCCGGAGCATCAAATCATATGACGAGTCACGAGAAATGGTTCTCGTATTTGGAGAAACCGGAAAAACAAGGAGTGACACTCCGCATACCATCGAACATGTCGGAGAAGTTCCCCCCTGCCACATCAGGCAGAAAGCGAAACTCATGAACGTGCTACGAGTCCCGACAATAACCAAGAACCTAGTGTCAGTCAAACAAATCATTGACCAAGGAATGCAAGTTCGATTCACGCATCTTGGTCGCTACATCGAAGAGTGTTGAGCGAGCAAGCTCAACTAGATCTGGATCGGCTAAATAAGCCAGAGCCAGATCGGTATCCAGAACGGAGGTACGGATCGGTGTCCGGATGATATCTGGAACCAGGAGCCGGATCGGTATCTGGAACGGAGAACTAGATCAGTGTCCGGATGATATCTGAAATCAGGAACCGGATTGGAGAGCCGGATCGGATTGAAACCAATCGGCCATTAGAGGCCTACGGATCTAGCCTAGTACATAGGCATATTTTTGGGAGTCAGTGATAGTCGCTCTTATGAGCATTCAAGTACCTGTCAGTACTTCTGTCAGTCCTTTATGGACTTGTATAAAAGTGTTCTCTGAGCACATTCCATGTACACAGAGGATTATTATTCTAGAATAGAGTTTTATGTTCTGCTCTCTCTTTGTCTCTCCCGTGTATGCTAAATATTCTCAAGCTTCCATTGAACCTGTGTTTTCTATTCTCTGTTGTTGCCCGGCTAAACCGGTTTTGTCAAGCTTCCACACACTAACTTTTACATGGTATCAGAGCTCGAGGGTTGAGACTCCTGTACAGCCAACAGATGCTTTCGAAGATAAACCCTAACACCCGATGAAGAATAGTAGAGAACTAAAATGGACAGAGGTATGGCGAGTTCGCTTCCCACAGAAAAGCTCGACCGGAGCAACTATGCATCTTGGTCATATAAAATGCACCAGTACCTGTTGGGGCATGGATATTGGAGCTATGTGGAAGGAACCAACGAGGTAGCACCAGACCCGGCACACAAAGGCTCCCTGGCATGGGAGCAAGGAGTCAGCCAAGTATTGTACTGCCTCGCGTCCGGTGTGCACGATCAGATGCTCGGCTACAGCAAGGATGCAAACCGCCAAAGGAGGCCTAGGAAAATCTATGGAAGATTTTTGCCGTAAGTTGCAGGTCCGGAAAGAGCGGAACAACATCTGGCAGAGAGATATGTCGGTTACGGACTACACCACCAAGATTAACGAGATCTTTGATGCACTCTGATCCATCAATGTAATGGTGGACAAAGAAGAGATGGTTCAGATTTGTCTTGGTGGTCTAGCACAACGGTACGCGCCAATCCGGACGGCAATTTGCACCCAAGAGAAGCCACCGTCCTTCTTCGACTTACAATCCATGTTGATGGTCGAAGAAAACCACGCAATCAAACAGCCGGATGTTGTACACGGAGGCAGATCGACCCTGTGGGCGTGGAGGACGAGGTGGGTCGGCATGCAATGGAGGCGGCCGGCAAGAGCAGAACCGAAACCACAAAGACGGTGCCGAAAATAGTTGCGGACCCTCCACAAGCAAGGGGAGTCAAGTCGGAGCCGTAAATCTGCAGTCGAAAACGAACATGGAATGTTGGTATTGTGGCAAGAAAGGCCACACAGAGAGCAAGTGCTAGAAGAAGCGTGCCGATATGGATAAATCTGAAAGCAAGGCCGGACAAGGGAACTGACAAAGCTCGCACTATGCAAAGGATCGGAAGGATCCAGAACCGGGGAAACCAGAAAAGGGTCAATCTTCGTGATGAAGCACAAGGCGAACTTGATGAAGAAGACCACTTCTGGATTAGAGGAAATATGGTATGTTAATTCCGGAGCGTCAAACCACATGACAAGCCATGAAGAGTGGTTCTCGTTTTTGGAAAAACTGGAACAACCGGGAATTGTCGAAACCGGAGGCGACACCCCTCACCCGATTATGTATGTCAGAGAAGTCCCTTTAAACCATGTTGGACAAAAGGGAAAGCTGATGAACGTATTACACATTCCGACAATCACAAAGAACCTAGTGTCGGTCGGACAAATCGTTGACTAGGGAATGTGGGTGTACTTTACGCACCTGAGATGCTTCATTGATGAAGAAGGCCGGATAATCGTGCAAGAGTGCAGAGAAGGGAGGATGTTCATCCTCAACAAAAATGACGTCGGCACCGCCATGTTTGCCAAAGGACAGAAGATTGAATCAGACATCGATCTCTGGCATAAGCGGATTGGCCACGTCAACTACCGAAGGCTTCAAGATCTGCAATCGAAACAAGTTGTGTTCAAATTGTCGAATTTTAGTGGCCGAAAGGCCCAAATATGTGAAGCCTTCCAACTCAGGAATCAACACCGGGTTCCATTCCCCACCGAACGAAACCGGAGCCGTAACAAGCTTGATCTAATCCATTCGGATGTATGGGGACCGGCACAAAACATTAGTCTTGGTGCGAGTCGGTATTTCGTCTCCTTCATCGATGACTATAGCCGGCACACGTGGATCTACCTCATCGAGAAGAAACGTGAAGTCTTCAACTGTTTCCGGAACCTTCAAAGCTTAGTCGAAAGGGAAACAAAGTGGAACACAAGTGCCTACGGTCGGATGGTGGAAAAGAATACTTTTCTGGCCAATTCAATAGTTATCTACAACAAAAAGGAATTCGGAGAGAATTCAATTGTCGATATACACCAAAACAAAATGGTGTGGCCGAAAGGAAGAACCGGTCGATTGTCGACACGGCAAGGGCAATGCTGCAAGAGAAGAGCATGCCCAAATTCTACTGGGTTGAGGCGTTCCGGATGGCCATCTACATCCAAAACCGGATCGGGGACGAGGTGATAGCACATGAGCTGTATTTTGGGCAGAAGCCAAATTTGAGACACCTTCGGATATTCGGTAGCATAGCATATGTGCATGTACCGGATAAGAAGTGGAGGAAGTTGGATCTGAGATCGGAGAAGTGCATACTCATCGTCTACTCACATGAACCGAAGGGGTATAAGTGTTATAATGCCCGAACTAAACAGGTACGAGTAAGTTGAGATGTCGAGTTTGATGAGTCGGCATCATGGTACTCCCTACCGACTCCAACTCCCGACGAACACCCGATTCCGAAGGATGAGGCTAGTGAACCCGGAGAGGTTCAAGAAGAAGATGAAGAATTCGGTACTCTAGATGAGAGTCTTGATCTCATTCCAGCTAAGTAGACCGACTGAGCGACTGAATCGGTTTGACCAGTCAGATGAAGAGTCGGCAAGTAGTGGAAACTCGGCCATGCATTCCCCGCGCAGGAAGCCGAAGAGACGGCTTACACACAAAGAAAAGGGAAAGAAGAAGATGTCGGAGTATGGTACGGATAGGGACGAGTCGGATCGACGCCAATCCGACTCCGAGAAGAGCAATGACGGGCCTTCAAGAGTGAAGTCCGCGTCGGTCAGAATGGCCTCAACATCGGCTAATGAGCAATTACGCCGATCTACCCGCCAGAAGAACCCTGTTGTGTGGTTCGGATACAACGAGTACATGGCACGTCACTATGCGTACATGACACGCGTAGCGGAAGTGCGTGAGCCAGAGAGCTACGCAGAAGTGGCAAAGCACGCGAATTGGCGTGCCGCCATGGAGGAAGAGATGAACGTTCTTGCGGAGAATGAAACCAGGGACTTCGTTGACGTCCCCAAGGGTGTAAAGCCAATTGGATGCATGTGGGTGTACAAGGTCAAGTACAACACCAACGGCTCGGTCAACCGATACAAGGCCTTGTTAGTAGCAAAAGGCTACGCGCATCAACACGGCATCGATTATGATGAGACGTTTGCGCCGGTCGCGAAGATGATGATCGTCCGTGTTTTGCTTGCGGTAGCTGCGGTGAAGGGGTGGCACTTACATCAGATGGATGTAAAGAATGTGTTCTTGCAAGGCGAGCTTGAGGAACAAGTGTACATGGTACATCCCCATGGATTTCACTCTGGACCGAACACTTCGGCTATATGCCGGTTGAAGAAGTCCCTTTACGGACTAAAGCAAGCCCCGCATGCCTGGAACGTGAAGATCACGCAACGATTGCATCGGATGGGATTTGTGACATCCAAATCAGACTCTTCATTGTTTGTCCGGCAAGGTCGGCTTGGGCCAGTTAGTATTTTACTTTATGTTGATGACTTGGTCATCGCCAGCGTCGACCTAGGATAAATTGACCGCGTGAAGCTCTAGCTTGAGGCATCATTTGATATGAAGGACCTGGGGGACCTTCTTTCCTTCTCAGGATCAAAGTGATCCTCGCCTCCGAACGCATACTGATCAGCCAACGGCATTACATGCTGAGTATGCTCTTCAAGTTTGGGATGGCGGACTATTAGTCCGTCTCAAATCCTCTCGACAGAACCGTGAAGCTTCGCCCCGACTCCGGAAAGGTCTGTGACCCGAAAAGGTTCCGACAGATTGTCGGAATCCTCATATACTTGACTATCACCCGATCGAACCTCACTTACCCGGTCGGCTTGATTAGTCAGTTCATGGCGTGGCCAACCGAAGAGCACCTTCAGTGCATGCAACGCGTACTTAGGTACGTCAATGGCGCTAAGGACCGGGGGCTACTATATCGGACCGGTACTGTCGCGCAGCTAGTCGGCTATACGGATGCCAACTGGGCTAGAAATGCCGGTGATCTCCGATCCACATCCGGATTCGCGTTCTCCCTTTGGGAGCGCCGTGATCGCGTGGAGTAGCAAGAAACCCCCGACAGTTGCATTGTCGAGCACAGAGGCTAAGTATCGAGGAGCGGTTGTAGCAACATGCGAAGCCATATGGTTGAAGCGACTACTTAAGGATCTGCAGGTGGAGGTGTCCGATCTGACGACGATCTACTATGACAACCTCAGCAACATCCAACTTGCGAAGAACCCCGTCTTCCATTCCCAGACTAAGAACATTGAAGTGCATTACCACTTTGTCCGAGAGCGTGTCCTCTCTTGTGAGGTTGAACTTCAGTATGTTTCAACAAATCGGTAGCACGCCGACATTTTCACCAAGCCCCTTGGTTTAGACAAGTTGCGGCAATTCTCAGGTGCGCTTGGGATGCGGCACCTCGACGTGCCGAACTTGAGGGGGAGAAAAATCCCGCATGACCACAGAAAGGAGCAAAAGTGACCGTGACACCAAATCAAATGACGAATTCGATTTAATGTCGGCTGAAGAAGCCGAAGGTGGATCCGTGGATGAGTCTGAAAGTGGATGAGAGAGCAGTAGCCGAAAGAAAGAGCCAGAGCCAACCAAGCATGGGGGAGATGAAGCCAACAAGGGCAAGAAGGCCAAGATTGAGAACGAATTGGAGACAGTCAATTCGGACAAAAGCGGAGACGAATAGGAGGTAGCCGATTCGGCTCGGATGTTTGATTTGGAGACGGCGAATAAACTGAAGGCCAAGCAGAAGAAAGGGCAGCTAAAGAGGCGCCAACACCGTGACAGCAAGGCAGTTGGAAAAGGCTGCACGAGTAGACAAGCCAACCGTAGGGGTCGAGGCGCACGGAATCGAACGGGTCGAGGAGCGCGAGCAAGGCGTGAAGTTAAGAGAAACTGGAGCGAAGGACCGAAAGAGCCTCAAGTTGAGCTTGAGAGGGAATGTTGAGATACAAGCTCAACATTGGCCGAATCGGTGCGTAAACCAGTACGCAACAAGAGGCCGGATCGGTGCGTAAACCGATACTCAACAAGAGGCCAGATCAGTGTAGAAACCAGGAGGCCGTTGAACAGATATTCCGCGAGTGTTGAGAATCAAGCTCAACTTGGTCTAGTGTGTGAACTCACCTTGAGAGTGAATAGACACTCCAACAATCAAGAGTCACCATTATGTCACCACTTTGTATTCTAGCATTTAGTATGAGTCATAGAATCATATTCTATGACACATAACTTATGAGCTTTCACATTCCCCATGCTCCATGAGTCTTGTAGTTAATGAAGAGAGAGGGTGACTACATAAAGCACCCTCCTCCCACCTTGTATTGTGTTGAGTCTTTCTCCTTTGTTAATATAATTTAACTTGCGTATAGTCTGTGTCTTACTCCTTGTCTATCTCTCTCTCTCTCTCTCTCTCTCTCTCTCTCATACACACACACAGTTCACACCTATTCCGCTACACAAGAATCCTACCCGATTCTTTACTTGGTATCAGAGCGATTTGGTAGCTCGATCTAGCCCATTCGCCTCATCATGATCGTGTGTTGTGCTCTACACCGATGACCAAGAACCGGCTCATCGCTATCGTAGCTTCGCTACATAGCTCGCATTCGAAGAGAGAAGAAGAAGAAGAAGAAGAATTGACATAATGAATACTCAAATGGGGAGCGCTCCCCCTACCAAGAAGTTGGATCAAAACAACTTCGCATCTTGGGAGTACAAGATGCACCAATACCTTGTCGGACAAGGCTATTGGAGCTACATCAAAAGAGATCATGAAGACCGACCCGCCGAAGCGGCTCCCGGATACGCGACATGAGAGCAAGCCACAATGTGATGTATTGCTTGGCGACATGTGTTCACGATCACATGCTCGGCTCCATTCGCGAAGCCAAGACGCCGAAGGAGGCATGGGAAAATCTACGAAAGTTCGCGGCGAACACAACCGCAAGAAGGCTTCAACAAAGGGACATGTCCATCACGATATACACCTTGAAGATCAAGGAGCTTTGCGACTCGCTCGGCTCGATAAGCGTAAGTATAGATGATGATGAGATGGTGCAAATATGCCTCAGCGGCCTCGCACCACGGTTCGGCGCGATGCGAACCGCCATTCTAGCAAGGGAGAAATCTCCCTCCTTCTTCAAGCTCCAATCAATGCTATTGGTCGAAGAAAACCACGTGCGTACAAGGAGCAAGGAGTCGGAAGGTCACATGCTCTACACGCACTCAAACGGAGGAAGAGGATGCGGATGAGCAAGAGGCCGATTCGGCCAAGGACAAGGCAGATGAGGTCCGACCTACGACAACAACTCCCAATTTTGGCAGCAAAACGGAAGCCAACGAGGAACCTTCACAAGAAGGGGGATCTTCCACTCCGGCCCGAGCCCTCAAAACACAACCGAATGCAGATATTGCGGAAAGGTCAGCCACCACAAAGAAGAGTGCCAAAAGAAGATGCGCGAATCGGCTTCCACAAGCCGACAACTCACGAATTATGCACACAATTCCGACTACGAAGAGTATAGCGGAATGTACGGGCACAACTCCGACTACAAAGATCGCGGCAGAATGTATGCACACAACTCCAACCGTGGCGGAATGTTCATGATGAAACATAGAGCAAACTCTATGTTGGCCACTACCTCAACAAGTGCCTCCAGTCCGGAATACGTATGGTTCGTTGATTCCGGTGCCTCGAACCATATGACATCGCATCAAGAATGGTTCCGAGAACTTCGAGAGCCGGACCGACCCGGCTATGTCGAAACTGGAGACGACACTACGCACCCAATTTGGCACATCGGCAATGTTTCGCTCGGAAAAGAAGGTAAGCAAAATTACAATAAAAATAACTTGCATGTACCGACCATTACAAAGAATTTGGTCTCCATTGGCCAAATTGTAGAACAAGGGATGCAAGTTCGATTTAATCAAGGCGGTTGCTTCATCGAAAAAGAGGGCCGACTCATCGCACGCAGACGAAGAGAGGGTCGAATGTTCATTCTCGACCCACACGAGATGAAATCGGCCATGTTCGCAAAGGGCATGAAAGCCGACTCCGACATAGAGCTATGGCACAAGCGAATCGGCCACATCAATCTCAACAAACTCAAAGCAATGAAATCGAAAGGAGTCATCATCGGACTTCCGACCTTCAAAGAGAAAGAGATTGAAGGTGTATGCGAAGCATGCCAATTCGGCAAGCAACACCGACACCCATTCCCAAAAGAGCGGAACGTGAGCAAAGGTCTACTCGACATAGTCCATTCCGATGTATGGGGACCGGCACAGACGACTACATTCGGCGGATGCCGATATTACGTACTCTTCATCAACGACTTCTCTAGGCACACTTGGATCTACCCGATGCGGCAAAAGAGTGAAGTATTCGAACACTTCCAAAAATTCAAGAATGAAGTCGAGAAAGCCACGGGCCGACATGTACGATGCCTTCGATCGGATGGCGGCAAGGAGTACTTCTCGGACGATTTTACGGCGTATCTCCGAAAGGAAGGAATTTGGCGAGAATTCACTTGCCGACACACTCCGCAACAAAACGGAGTAGCCGAGCGCAAAAATCAGCACATCCTCGAAGTGGCGCGGGCCATGATGAACGAGAAGCATATGCCCAAGTCATATTGGGCCGAATCGGCAAATATAGTCGCCTACCTAATGAACCGGTGCACAACATCCAGAGTGCACGAGGTCACTCCGCACGAAAAATACTTCGGAAAGAAGCCAGACTTATCGCACACCCGGATATTCGGCGCGATAGCGTACGTGCACATCCCCGACGAGAAACGTCAAAATCTTGACCTGAAGTCGGAGAAATGTATCCTCATAGGATACTCACTGGAGCAAAAGGGGTACAAGTGCTACAACCCCTCAACTCGAAAATCTCGAGTAAGTCGAGACATCGTCTTGGACGAGTCCGCATCCTGGTACGCACCAGAGACAACTTCGACTCCAACTCCGCTCGACTTGGAATCCGCTGAACAAGAGATAGAGGATGAAGATTGCCTTACGCACATGTTCGAAGAAAGTCCGATCACGACCCAATTGAGCAACCAGAGACAACTTCGACTCCAACTCCGCTCGACTTGGAATCCGCCGAACAAGAGATAGAGGATGAAGATTGCCTTACGCACATGTTCGAAGAAAGTCCGATCACGACCCAATTGAGCAAACCACAAGAGACTTTGAGCGATCAAAGCACATCACGGCCTAGCCCGAAGATGGACAAAGGCAAGGCGAAAATGACGGAATACGATGACGGTCGCTTCGACGACGATGAGTCAACTCACTCACTCGACAGTGAGTTCGGCGGCTTCGATGTACCAATCGGAGCTAAGAAAGCCCTCATCTCTGCAAATGAAAAGCTCTGTCAGTCCACCCGTGAAAAGAATTTGGTCAGCCGATTCAGCTACAACGACTACATGGCATATCACTATGCCTTTATGATAAAGGTGGTGACAGTACGCGAGGGTAGTCGTGTATGAGGTTCGCAGCTGCCCTATCACACTACGCAACGCATAGGATAGATGTATGTCCATATAAGGTGGCCTGATGACAAATCCATCCTCTGATGTATGTAAGAAGTGTGTCTTATAGTGGGCCATCTTTGTACCAAGTGGTATTTTGGGGCTGCTCCATGTTATCTTGTTTTCCAAGTTAATAATATCAATTTGGATCGGAAACATTTTCCGAAGGAGCCAAGGATCCGCAATGGATCGAAGCCATGAACGATGAGATGCAGGCACTACGCAAGAACGAGACATGGGATCTCGTTCCCACCTCACCATACAAAAAGGCGATCAGATGCAGATGGATTTACAAAGTGAAGTACAACGCCGACGGTTCCGTCAACCGCTACAAAGCGCGACTCGTAGCGAAAGGTTACGCCCAAATGCACGGAGTTGACTATGAAGAGACCTTTGCCCCGGTGGCAAAGATGACGACGGTATGGACCGTGATTGCGCTTGCCGCGGCGAAAGGGTGGCACCTCCATCAAATGGAAGTCAAGAACGCCTTTCTACAAGGCGAATTGGAAGAGGAGGTGTACATGATACAACCACCCGGCTTCAACTCGAGCACCCATTCGAAAGTTGTATGCCGACTCAAGAAGCCACTCTACGTCCTCAAGCAAGCACCACGTGCTTGGCATTCGAAGATAACGCAATATCTTCATCAAATCGGCTTCCATATGTCAAAATCGGACAACTCCCTCTACATATGAAGCGATTCCATCAGTCTGATCATCATCATCTTATATGTGGATGACCTATTCATTGGAGGTGAGCATCTCGTCGAACTCAATAAGGTCAAATCCCTCCATTCCGACAAGTTCGATATGACGTACATGAAGAAGCTCCACTACTTTCTCAGCATCGAGGTAATTCGGACTCTGGCCGGAATCATGATCTCTCAACGACACTACATCCTCAACTTGTTATACAAGTTTGGGATGGCTGAGTGCAAATCCGCGACAACCCCACTCGATTGCAGTCTCAAATTGGATGCGAACTCCGGCACCAAAGCGTGTGAGCCGACTCAGTATCGGCAACTCATCGGGAGTCTCATCTACCTCACGATCACTCGACCCGATCTCTGTTATCCGGTCAATCTCCTTAGTCAATTCATGCAAACACCGCGTGATACTCACTTGGATTGCGCTAAGCAAGTTCTACGATACGTGAGTGGCACAATGGATTGCGGCATCCTCCACAAGACCACGATGCCCATACGACTCGAGGGGTACACAGACGCCGATTGGGCCGGCTACAAAGCCGATAGAAGATCAACCTCGGGATTTGTTTTCTCCCTCAGCAGCGGAGCAATACCCTGGACCAGCAAAAAGCAACCAACCGTCGCTCTTTCGAGCACAGAGGCGGAATACAGGGGCACGGCAGTGGCCACATGTGAAGTTGTATGGCTCAAAAGGATACTCAAGGATCTGGGCGTACCCATCAAGGATCCGACTTCCCTTTACTGTGACAACATGAGCAGTATCTATCTGGCTCGAAACCCGGTGTTCCACGCGCGGACAAAGCACATCGAAGTGCACTATCACTTCATCTGAGAGCGCGTTCTAGCTGGCGATGTCGACCTACAACACATTAGCACCAATCTTCAAACGGCCGACATCTTCACTAAAGCCTTAGGAGCCGACAAGCTATGGCAATTCATGACCAATCTCAGATTGATGATTCCTGACCTGCCAAGCTTGAGGGGTAATACTGAAGACATTACGCAATAAACGTGTGGATTCCGCAAACTGTGCACATTACGCAATAACGCATGGATTCCGCAAACCGCACACACTACACAATAACGCATGGATTACGCAACCGCGCAACGAAGCCGCGAAGAGTAGATCTACCGCGCAAAACCACGAAGAAAGACGCAAGCCGAAGCACAGACTTTGCAACTACACACAACGCAAGCTGGAGCACAGATTCCACAACTCCGCATAAATGTGAGTCGACACGAGTCGACGTGGACTCCGGAACGCGAGTCGAAGCGGATTTCGGATACCGTCTGAAACCGACCGACTTGAGCTTGAGGGGGCGTGTTGAGAATTAAGCTCAACTTGGTCTAGTGTGTGAACTCACCTTGAGAGTGAATAGACACTCCAACAATCAAGAGTCACCATTATGTCACCACTTTGTATTCTAGCATTTAGTATGAGTCATAGAATCATATTCTATGACACATAACTTATGAGCTTTCACATTCCCCATGCTCCATGAGTCTTGTAGTTAACGAAGAGAGAGGGTGACTATATAAAGCACCCTCCTCCCACCTTGTATTGTGTTGAGTCTTTCTCCTTTGTTAATATAATTTAATTTGCGTATACTCTGTGTCTTACTCCTTGTCTATCTCTCTCTCTCTCTCTCTCTCTCTCTCTCTCTCTCATACACACACACATTTCACACCTATTCTGCTACACAAGAATCCTACCCGATTCTTTAGAGTGAGGGAATATATTTGGGAGTTAGTGTAGGAGCTTAGTTATGAGCATTGAAGTACGTGTTAGTATTCTGTCAATCCGTATGGACTTGTATAAATGTGCTCTCTGAGCACATCCTATGTACAGAGAGTTTTACACATTATTTTGAATTTAGTTTTTCTATGTGGGTTCATTCCCTCTCTGTCTCTCCCGCGTACATTGTGGCTTAAGCTCTCCATTAAACCTATTTTTCTCTATCGGTATTATGTGGTTCGCATAGCTTCCGCACGTTACATTTCACAGACCCATCTGGGGTCCTTCATGGCTTCAAAAAAGGTTCTCAGTTCTCGGATTGTCGCCACCCTCATCATGAATGCATAATGATATGCCATGTCGTCATTGTAACTGAATCGGCTAATTATGTTCTTCTCTCGGGTGGAGCGACAGAGTGCTCCTAGTGTCCTCATGATGGGCACATCTAGTCCACTATGCTCACTATCGGGTGAGTCGATCAATTCATTCCTATCTAAGTCCTCCTACTCAGGCATTTTGGCCTTTCCTTTGTCCTGTGTCGGACTCGGCCATGATGTGCTTTGATCACTTGGAGGCTCTTGTGGTACACTCAATCTGGTTGAGTTTGGATTTTCCTCTAATGTGGGCCTCGGTCTATCATCCTCCTCCATATCTATGTCGAACTCAGTTTCGATTGTATACCAGGATGCCGACTCGTCGATACTACATCCCTACTCACTCGTACCTTCTTGGTAGAAGGGTTGGAGCACTTATACCCTTTTTGCTCGAGTGATTACCCTACGAGTATACATTTCTCCGACTTGGGATTGAGCTTTTGCCGCTTCTCGTCGGGAATATGTACATATGCTATTCAACCAAATATCCTGACATGGGATAGATCTGGTTTCTTCCCATAGAACTTTTCGCATGGGGTAATATTGTGCACTCCTGATGTTGTGCAATGATTCATCATATAGATGGCCATATTCTCCGCTTCAGCCCAATATGATTTTGGCAGATGTTTCTCGTTCATCTTTGCCCTTGCCACCTCAAGTATGTGTCGGTTCTTGCGTTCAGCTACTCCATCCTACTGAGGTGTGTGTTGGCAAGTAAACTCCCACCGGATTCCTTCTTGTCAAAGGTATGTTGTAAAGGCGTCGGAGAAGTACTCTTCACCATCATCCGATCGAAGACATTGAACATGTTGATTGGTTGCCTTTTCGACTTGGTTTTTGAACTTTTGGCAGTGTCTGAACACTTCGCTCTTCTGCCGCATAGGGTAGATCCAAGTGTGTCCAGAGAATTCGTCGATGATCGTTACATAGTATCGGCAACCACCAAATGTTGCCATCTAGGTTGTTCCCCATATATCTGAATGTACTACATACAGGATCCCTTTGCTTACGTTCCTCTCCTTTGGGAATGTTTGTTAGTGTTGTTTGCCGAATTGGCAAGATTCGCACATGCCTGCAATTTCCTTTTCGGTGAAGGTCGGGAATCCGATGACGACTCCTTTCGATTGCATTCTCTTGAGCTTTTGGAGATTGATGTGACCTATCCTCTTGGGCCACAACTCTATGTCAGTGTCGGCTCTCTAGCCCTTGGCATACATTGTCGAGTTCATCTCATGAGAGTCAAGGATGAACATTCGACCTTCTTTCCATCCGCGAGTGATGAGTCGGCCTTCTTTTTCGATGAAGCATCCTCCATCATTGAAGCGGACTTGCATGCCTTGTTCGACTATCTGGCCAACTGAGACCAAGTTCTTTGTTATTGTAGGAACATGTAGAACATTCTTGATGTAGGTTTGGTTGCCTTCTTCCCCAAATGGGACATTGCCGTCATACTAAATGGGGTGAATTGTGTCATCCCCAGTTTCCACATAGCCGGGTAATTCAGGCTTTCATAGCTCCTTGAACCAATCCTCGTGGGATGTCATGTGGTTGGATGCACCTGAGTTGACAAACCATACATCTTCTCGTTTGTAGGTGTTGGTCAGGTTGGAGGCTGTCATCAAGTTCGCTTTGTGCCTCATCACAAACATTCCGCCACGATTGTCGTAGTTAGAGTTGGAGGCGGAGTTCGTGAGTTGTTGGCTTGTGGATGCCAACTCACTCTTCTTTTTCCGACACTCTGCCTCATAGTGGCCAAATTTACCACAATATCTGCACTAGGTGGGATTGTTTTGTCGGCTAGGTCCAACCTGATTTCTCTCCCTTCTTCTGGACGCTCCACCTCGCGTGTTCGACACATCTTGTCGGTAATAGAAGTTATGTTCTCAAGGTTGCTCTTGGTTGTGTCGGCCTTGGCCGAATCATCCTCTTCATCCACAACCTTGTCCTCTTCCTCCATCAAAATTCGAATAGAGCATGTGTCCTTCTTGCACATTGCTTCTTGTTCGAACATGATTCTCCTTGACCAGTAGGATCGACTAGAGATCGAAGGAGGGAGGATTCTCCCTCGTGAGGACTGCCAACCGAATGGCTCTGAACATAGGTGCTAAGCCTCCGAGGCAAATCTGCACCATTTCCTCGTCGTCAATGCTATCATTGATCGATCCAAGGGCATCTCACAGCTCCTTGATCTTCAACATGTAGCTACCAATTGACATGTCCCTCTGTTGTATACCATTCAACTCTTGACAAAGTTGAAGCTTTCTTGCCTCCTTTGGCGTTTTGGCCTCCCGGATGTAGTCGAGCATGTGATCATGGACGCATGAGGCAAGGTAGTACAACACACAACTCGCCGCTTGCTCCTAACCTCGGTAATTGGCATGTGTTGGGTTGGGTTGATTCTCGTTTGCTCATTCGACATAACTCCAATAGCCTTGGCCGACAAGGTATTGGTGCATCTTGTACTCCCAAGATGCAAAGTTGTTTCTGTCAAGCTTTTTGGTAGGAAGAGCGCTTCCCATTTGTGTGTTCATGTCGAGCTTCTTCTTCTTCTTCTTTGATGTGAATTGTGCAGATTGCTGCTACAACAATCAGCCGGTTCTTTCTGAACGTGGAATCGGACATAGCACACGTAGAGGCTATGGGCTTCGATTAAGCTACCACACACTCTGATACCATGTAAAGAATTGGATGGATTCTGTGTAGCAGAAGACTCTCTGTGTGTGTGTGTGTGTGTGTGTGTGTGTGTGTGTGTGTGTGTGTGTGTGTGTGTAGAGAGAGAGAGAGAGAGAGAGAGCTCGAGTGTTACAGAAAAACAAAAAATTGTATTAACAAGAAGCAAGAACAATCAACAGTTACAAAAGAGAAGGAGAAGGTGTTTATGTAATCACCTTCTCTCTAAGTTCTCTCATTAGTACCTCATCGTGGGAAAGAGGTCATGTCTTAACTACTTAAAGAATATGTGTCATAGGACATTAACTTCTATGACACACTAGTTACAATCCAAGGAGGTGGGGTGTTCACACAGTTGAGTATCCTAGTGTGTGTTCCCACTCACAGGAAGTTGAGTTTGAATCTCAACTGTATTATTAGGGTTTGAAAAATGGATTAATCTAATAAACTATACTCGTGGTATTCACGAGTTTTTTATATCCCACTCTTTCAATCTATTCATATTATTATCTAAATATTGTTTAATAAAATACATTATACTCGTGGGATTCACGAGTTTTTTATCTCTCTTTCTTACAATCTATTCATAACTAGATTTGTCTCAAATTCCTCCTCCTCCTAGTCCAAAACCTCGGTGGTTTCCACCCGACTCACGCAACGATCTGGCACCGAAAGGCACGACACTACCTCATGATCCACATTTACTAGCGGATTTTCATGACAACGAAAAAAATTTAGTGGTGCAACATTTGATTAAGCCATGGTTCACACACTTGAGATTTCTAGATTTCTAACATTTGTGTCAGTGGCAAGTTGGTGCCTGGGCCCTGTGGTTGGGATGATTCCTGAGCTTGTCCCTAGTGTGGTCTACTACTTGTGCTAGAGAGGTGTGTGAATCTGACCCATCTTGTGATAGGGGTCGGTTTTGTTGTTGTAATGTTGTTTGTAGTAGGGCCAGTTTTTATTGTGTCATGGCATATCCGATCTTCTATTTGGTTAGGGTTGTCTCTATATGTCTTGCATTGGTGATTGAGGTTGATCGCCTTGGGTGAGTTATGTCGCCCATAACTCAATTTCTCATTCTATAGCTCAAATTTCTTGGGTTGTATCATGCACTTTTGATCGAGGTTTTGATGCATGTTAGGAGTTCTTATTTAATTGGGTGTGGCATCGAGAAGTATGTTTGCCAGGGGGCTAGGAGCGATGTTTGCATTTGGGAGTACTTGAGTGTTAGCCACCCACCATAGTATCGTGTGGAGTTGTTGGATGTGGCGGCCTCTACATTTGTGTTGGCTTAGGCCATCTCAGTTCGTGGCATGGTGTGAGGTTTAAATTAATCGGCCCACCATTGGTTAGACCCTGACATTGTTAGATAGGAGTTGAAGACTTGCATGACCTTGAGACCATTGCAACTTCACACTTTTGGGCATCAAATTTTGAAAATTGGGGGGAATGATGAAAATCAAGTTTAGCGAAGAACTTAGTGAAACTGTATGGTTAGCGAGCTAACCACTAGGTGATTAAGGGGTAGGATGAAAGACTTATTTTTCTAAAGAAAACAAAATGAAAGGTACACAAAAATAATGATGGGGCTTGTATAAAAAGTGATCACTTAGCACATTGTATGTATTGAACTAAGTTGTTTGTAATAGAAGTTTTTTTTGTTGTTTGCTAGATACTCAGTCACTCTTTGTGTACTTACCTTCACACTTACATACTCTGTGTTTACCTAACTGTTGACTGAGTCACTGTCCGAAAGCTTCCGCATACTCCAATTCTTTACACCATGTAACTCATGAAAATGTCTCTATAAGTCTATAAAGGTTTTCCCCTCTCGCCAATGTCATTGCCTTGGATTTAGACCAGTGTATCCCCTCTTGGTGGGGAGCTGGGTGGAAGCGGTCGTCAAACACTTTTGAGCTACTAACCTACTAAACTTATGGTTACCACTTAATCTCTCTCTCTCTCTCTCTCTCTCTCTCTCTCTCTCACACACACACACACACACACACAAAATGATAAACAAAGTGAAAACAAAGGAAGCCATTTATTAGTAACCACTTTCCTTAGTACAAAGAGGTTTAGCACCACACAAGAGATAAAGATTAGGGTTTGGCTCGCTTAGTCCTTAACCCTAATCTTTCTTAGATCTAATAGAAATTAGGGAGATAGAGGAGGACTTGTAATATTGTGAAATGCTCAAGATGTGAAATGCTCTCAAGAATAGCTCCCTTTCCATTACGTTCTAAGTTACATTTTATAGACTACTCCAATTAGCTCCAATTAGCTCTTCTAATTATGGGGCTTGGTAGGGGCCTAATTTGGGTGTGGTCCATGTGACCGCCACAGTTCCCCCTTGTAAAAAAAAGTTATTGTGCAGTCGGATCGCGACGGGGCGTGGGCGTGGGCATGAGCGTGGGTGGGGGCAATGGTAGCTGATGGAAGGGCTTCATGCGAGACTGGTGGGAAAAGGTAGAGCGGTTGTTGGAGGCGCGGCGGAGCAGATATGTAGTGTTGCGTATTTGCTTTTGAACTTCAAAGGGACCAATCCATCGGTGCATGAGCGACTCGCTGAGGCCGCGACGACGGATGGGGAAATAGACGAGGACTTTGTCGCCGACGTGGTATTGATGGTTGGCGCGGCCTGCATCGTGTTGTCGTTTTTGGTGTAGCTGTGCTTGGTGCAGGTTGCTCGTGATGGCTTTGCGGAGGAGGGGCTGGAGTTGTTGTAGGTGGGACCACCAGGACACTGCGTCAGAGTGGAGTCGTGTGATTGGTTGCGGGACTGCCACTTCTGGAGGTAAGCGCGGGTCCCTTCTGTAAAGGGCCCGAAATGGGCTAATGCAGGTGGAGGCTTGCACAGTTGTGTTGTAGGCATGCGTAACGAAGGGCAATATCCGGTCCCAGGTTGAGTGCAGCGGATCGATGTAGGCTGAGATTTGTTGTTTTAAGGTTTGATTGAGGCGCTCCATCAATCCATTCGTCTGCGGATGGTAGGGTGACGTGAATAATTGTTGGATTCCTAATTGTGTAGAAACTAGGCGTAGGAGCTCGCTATTGAACTGAGGTCCTCGATCGGACAAGATTTGGAGTGGGCACCCATGTGGGAAGATGATTTTCTCCAATAGTTTGGAGGCGATGGTCATAGCCTTGGCATCTGGGATAGCGGTCGTCTCAGCCCAACGTGTCAAGTACTCGGTTATGACGAGGATAAATTTGTTCCCTTCTTGTGACTCAGGAAAGGGGCCCATAATGTCCCAGCCGACAATTTCAAATGGAGCTTGAACTTGTATCGGATGTAAGAGGCCTTGAGCCACTTGAGGTGATTTGATGGCCTGACATAAGTTGCATGTTTTGATGTAGGAGGCGACCTCGTGGCGTAGCCCCAGCCAATAGAATTTGCAACGGATTTTGTCTAGCACCTTATGAAAACCCAAGTGGGCGGACAATGGGTGATCATGGAAGAAACGAAGGTAAGACAGGTGCAGTTGCTCAGGCACGTAGACCCGGGGTTCCTTGCCTACTTGGCAAAAAAGCAGGACATTATCCTGGATCATGAATTGCTTGGTGAGGGATGATGTGGGCTCGGCTCGTAGGCGGTGGCAGATGTCTTGGATTTTTTTGTCATGTTGTTGCATGTTGGCTATTTGGGACGAGGATATGGGGAAATTGATTGTGTCAAAGGCGACTTGGTTCGCCTGAAAGGATATGCGGGATAATCCATCGGCGACGATGTTTTGGGGGCCATGGCGATAACGCAACGTGAATGTGTAATCCTATAGTGCCAAAGCCCAACAGAGTAAGCGACCGAGTGGATGAGCCTTCTTTATGAGGGAGAGCAATGGCTGATGGTCGGTTTCGACTGATGTATTTGATCCGTGTAGGTATGGGTGGAAACGATGGAATGCCCAGACGATGGCGAGCAACTCTTTTTCGGTTGTCGAGTAATTTTGTTCGGCTTTGGTAAGTGACCGACTTATGTAGGCAATCGGGCGTAGTTGGTTGTTGTCGTCGGATTGGAGCAGGACCGCACCAAGGCCGACATTGGAGGCATCTATCTGCAGATGGAAAGGCTTCGTGAAATCAGGGTGGGCGAGGAGATCAGAGGCTTGGAGTGTTCGCTTGAGCTGCAGGAAGCTGGATTCGCAGGCTTCGGTCCATAGGAAGGGTGTGTCTTTTTGCAGGAGCACACGTAGTGGGGCTGACAGGTCGGCTAGCCATGGGATGAAGCGGAGAGAGAACGTGAGGAGGCCGAGGAAGCGTTGAAGCTGCTTGACTGTGGTGGGGCGTGGGAATTTTTCGACCGCTTCCGTCTTCTCTGGGTCCATCTGTACTCCGTCAGAGGAGATGACGTACCCAAGGAAGCGGAGGCGCATACTACCCCATCGACACTTCTTCCATTGCACCTACAATTGATAGCGTTGAACACAAGTGAGGACCCCCTGAAGGACTTGAAGGTGTTCCACCCAAGTGCTTGTATGTATCAGAATATCGTCTAGATAGACGATGACGACGCGGCAAGTGATGAGATCATCGAAGATGGCGTTAGCCATTCGCTGGAATGTGCTCCTAGCATTGGATAGGCCGAAGGGCATCCGTGTGAACTGAAAAATGCCTTTCCTAGTGCAGAATGCAGTTTTGTGGGCATCTTTAGGATTCATAGGGATATGCCAATATTCTGAGGCTAGATCGAGGGAGGTGAAGTACTTTGATTTGCCGAGCTGGTTAAGGAGGTCGTCGATACGAGGGAGAGGATATCGGTCATGGGTGGTGACATGGTTTAGTTGTCGGAAGTCGACACAAAAACGGTAAGAGCCATCCCCTTTCTTTACCATGTAAAAGTCACCAAAAGGTGGCTTCTATAACTTTTTACAAATAAAGTATCTCCCTTTCACACTAGGGTGCCCATTGTTCTACGTTATTCCTTCTTTGGTTTGTTCTATTCCCATCTTTCCTAAGGTTGGTTGATCTTGGTATCTTTTATTGGTGCCATCATGATCTTCACGATTGATATGCCAAGTGCCGGATACTTAACAAAGAGCCATAACCACATTGTCATAATCTCAACATAACGAAAATGTCTCTATAAGTCGATAAAGGTTTTCCCTCTCGTCGATGTCATTGCCTTGGGTTCAAACCGGTGTATCCCCTCTTGGTGGGGAGCCGGGTGGAAGCGGTCGTCAAACACTTTTGAACTACTAACTGTTACCCGTAAGGATATATGGGAGGCATAAGGGGTGGAACACGATAATATGGTTGATGTGTATGTGTAATATGAATGAGTGAATGAGGATTAGTATGTGTATGAACACATGCATATTGGTGTGTATGTGTACAAAGGTGAGAAAGTGGGTAAGAAATGTAACTCCCTACTTGTCTCATTCTTTATTTGTAACGGTTACCCCTTGTAGTATATAAACCCCACCCATGGGGCATAATGGAATATATATTTTTCCCCTCTCATTTTGTGTCACTTCTTATTTTCACTCTCCTTCTTTCTCTCTCTCACGTAACCCCCTTGGGCTTCACCCCCCACCCAACAACACTAACCTACTTAACTTATGGTTAAAATTTGTATATATTTGAAAGTTAAAACCATCACAAATCGACTTATGAAAGTGTGGAATTTTCTTCCACATAAATATAGAATGATTAGCTTCTAGTCAATGAATTGATTCTATAGTTTTTGAGTGTGTATATGCAACTTAACACTTAATCTCTCTCTCTTTTTTTAATTTTTATTTTATTGTTTTCTTATTTTATCGTAATTAGCTTACCCTAGTGGTAAGTTGATAACACTACAAGCACTGTGTCTTGGGTTCAAAACCCAATTTCCTCACCTCTCTATTATATACTTCATATATATCTCTATTTCACTAGATGCCACTATGGAATGAAGGGGTTGAACCCATGACCACCTGGTCTCCATTGGGCAACCTTACCAACCTTAATCTCTCTCTCTCTCTCTCTCTCTGTCTCTCTCACACATACACACACACAAAATGATAAACAAAGTTAAAACAAAGGAAGTCATTTATTAGTAACCACTCTCCTTAGTACAAAGAGGTTTAGTACCACACAAGAGATAAAGATTAGGGTTTGGCTCACTTAGTCCTTAACCCTAATCTTTGTTAGATCTAATAGAAATTAGGGAGATAGAGGATGACTTGTAATATGCTAATAGAATGAGAAATCTCAAGAATCAAGATGAGCTATAAAAGTCACCAAAAGGTGGCTCCTATAACTTTTTACAAATAAAGTATCTCCCTTTCACACTAGGGTGCCCATTGTTCTACATTATTCCTTCTTTGGTTTGTTCTATTCCCATCTTTCCTAAGGTTGGTTGAGCTTGGTATCTTTTGTTGGTGCCATCATGATCTTCACGACTGACATGCCAAGTGCCGGATACTTAACAAAGAGCCATAACCACATTGTCATAATCTCAACATAAGTCACCCGAATAAGAATTTCTCACTTGAATACTTTATGTGCAGTGGTAAGGTGATCAAACACTTAATAGTCATCCCACATTCTAAATTTAAATATTACAATTCATACCCTCATTCCTTTCAGAAATAACCCACATGTGCTCATCATAAGATTACGGAAAACTATAGAGTATAGAAAACCCTATCTCATAATCAGTAATGGTTATGCACATAACACCACATCACAATTTCCGCTTGCCCCCAACATGTCCACCCTTCCCGTGACGACCCTTCACACACACACCACACCCGCTCCTTCGTGAGCACAATGTCCCTAATTCTACACTCCCCTTTTTTCAGGGACTATCCCACTCATACACCCCCCCCTTCAAAGCTCCACTTCCATTACCTCCTTTGTGCACAAAATTGAATCACTCCCTTGGTGTCATGAAGACATGAACATCATGGCTTCACCCGGACTTGAACTTAGGACCTTGTAATACATAATCAAGAACCCAACCATTAAGATAGCCAATTCTCATATAAAATGATAAAAGCTACTTTTATAATATATTGATTATTATAAAAACTTTTGAACATTCTAAAATATCTAGAACATCCTAGAACATCTTAGAGTATTCTAGGTCTAGAACATTATAGAAATCCCTAGGCAATTCTATAAGAACCTAGAAATATAGACATACATGTCTTCTCAAACCAATTCAAATCAAATTGTTAGAACCAAGAGAAAAGATAGAGTGACAGAAGAAATATATAAAGAGATCACAAGAAGAAAGGAACGAAACGATAAGAGAAGCATGAATGTATTAAGATAGAATGAGAATGAAACAGACTTTTGTTTCCATAGAATTTATCAATTTATGAGGGACTCTTTTCATTAAAAAAAATAGGAAGGGGCTAACAAGTTACTATAATGGTCTATGTAGTATCTTGACTACTTGAACCCCAAAAAATTTTAGCTACATATGAATGAGTCAAATAATTGTAATATATCGTATGATTAGTTCTACAACTTAGTTCCTATTCACATTGCTCATGTTGCCAAAGTGACCATTGGAACCTAGGATGGCCACATATCAATTTGCTCACTCTCCACTAAGGAGACTTGATTGGACAACTAGGCCTTGTGCTAACTATGACGTTGGGATTGCATGCCACCTCCCAAATGCATGCCCTCACAACCACAAAATGTTCTCTCACCTCAATGAATACTTGGTTCACCTTCCATCTAAAGAACACATAAGGCGATCTTGTGATCTCTAACAATATGGAACCTATTTTATTGGAATAGAGTTTTGTTTAAATGCAAATCTTAAGAACATCTATTTGTATATTGTAATTTGTAAGCACAAATTAGACAATGTGTTTGTAGCTCCGACACCATGACAATTGAGCTGAAGTCTCGAGAGCATTATCTGCCTTTGCATGGGGGAGAAGTGAACAAAGAAGGGCCACAACACCTTGACAATTGAGCTGAAGTCTCGAGAGCATTATCTGGGTAGCCTTTGCATCGGGGAGAAGTGAACAAACAAGAGCTACATATTGGGGCTAAACTTAGAATAGGAGAGGAGGACAACAAGGAAAACATGTGGCACGTTGATAATGATGATAGTGTGGTGTACACGCATACATTCTTTTGACTTTTCAACATTATCGAAGATTAATGTCAAATACAGTTAATGTTTACAGTAAAATCGGTTGCTCTTTTCGATCATGTCAGACATGTGTGTGTGTGTGAGAGAGAGAGAGAGAGAGAGAGAGAGAGAGAGAGAGAGCCAGTGGTGAAGCTAACAAGTCGTTCATTCATATTCCACATAGATATGTATGCTCTGTAAGATCCGTATTTGACGTTGTTTATGATTGAGAGTAGTAGTAATGGTAAAAGAAGAAAAAGAAAACAGGAAATCCAGTAAGCATGCACAATACATACATATGCAATCGCAATGGAAAATCACAAAAGAAAGTCTTGCTTTCTGCTGCATTTACTTGCCTTGCCTTAAAAAAAAAAAACCAAAAACAGGAAGGAAGCAACCAAAATCGTCAGCAGTTAATATAGAAAATAGAGAATGTCTGTGGTCGGCAATGGAAAAGCTCTCTCAATCACCACAAATAAACAACCTCTCTCTCTCTCTCTCTCTCTCTCTCTCTGTGCATATCTGCATAGTACATATACATACACACATATAAATAAAAAACAAAGAGTAAGTTAAGTTATGTATGTATGTATATACTACGAAGACGACGACTGTTGCTGCTGCTATTACGAACGAACTTGTGCAAGAAAAGTTAAAAAGATGGGGGAAGTTGGAAACAGACATTAAGAATTAAACTATCAACAACAAACAACCTTCTTCTTCACTCGGAAATGCAAATGCTATTCTTCTTCTTCCTTTCTTTTTTTATGCTGATCGTTTCTTTTTTGGAAATTCAAGCCGTGGGACCCACTCACACACACGAGTGTCTCCCTCTACTTTTGCGTATGTGTATGTGTATGTGTATGTGAATAAAATATGTACATGCATAGGAGAACATCGTCTTTTTAAGCTTACATAAAAAAAGAAGTATTTTACATATGTGGCTTATGGTGATGATTGAGTCTGATTACGAATGAATGAGATGATTTATATTGCTCATATGATCCTCTTCTTCTCCTCCTTTTTTTACTTGTTTTGATTTCAATGTTAATTTCTCAGTTTAGTTTTGATTTTTCACGTGGCTGCGTATGTGTAACGTTCAGATCCCAATCCAATCCAATCCACTCCATCCATCCATCCATCCATTCATCTATCCATGTGGAAGAGAGAGAGAGAGAGAGAGATTTATTTGTTTAAGTCAGTAAAATTAAAGGGTTTATTTTTTTGTAATTGTTAATTTTGGAGCGGCAGGGGCAGGAGAGAGAGAGAGAGAGAGTCCTTCCCTCCCTCTCTCTTTCCTTGCCTTTCTAGTGGGAATTTGAAGACTGGCTTTGGCTTGGCTAAGCTTTTCTTGCTCCATCCACCTTTCCTTTCCTTTCCCTCCTCATCATCTTTCCCCCCCCCTGACAGAAGAGAGAGGAGAGGAGAGGCAAAGAAAGCAGCAAAGGAGAGGAGCATCTTTGTGAGGAGAGGAGAAGGAGGGAAGGATTTTCAAACACCCCCCCCCCGTCTTCTTCTCCTTCTCCCTCCACTCTGCACCTTCCCCTTCCCCTTCCCCTTCGCTCCCCCCCCCCCCCCCCGAAAAAAAGAAAAAGAAAAACACCTGTCGAAGAAGAGGAGGGAGAGCTCTTTTAATGCAACCTGGCGTTAGCTTCATCCTTAATCTGTAAGCATTGTTGGCTGCAGAGCAATTCATTAAATTAAAATAGCTAAAGAGGGCCAGGGCCAGGGCCGGAGGAAGGGGGAGGGGGAGGGGTTTCCTTCGTTCCGTTCAATTTAGTCCACCACCCCACCCCATCCTATCCTTTTGTTTGGTGTGTATGTAATATTGGCGTTTCTTTGCTGATTATCAATCCTGTCAATGCCTTCCGCAACTTCTCTGTTTCTTGTGTGTGTGTCTTGCAAATATGGATGGATGGATGGATGGATGGATGGATGGATGGATGATGTCGCTCTCATTGGCCATCGCTGTTATTCCTGAAGGCTATCATCATAAACTATTGGAACCACATTCTTTTTCTGTACCTTAACTCTCAACCCCATTATTTTTATTTATATCCATCTATATCTACATATATATATGCGTATCACACACAGAGAGAGTGAGGGACAGAGAGATCCACTTCCTCACTCTTTAACTACAGATGGGTGGGTGATTTATGTCCCTTGTGTTTGTGCGACTCATCGATATCTCATGGTGTGCGAATGAATGCATTATGCTACTATAAAACCTCTTTCAGGGTTTCTATTCCTTCTCTGTATCCTCCTCCTCCTCCTCCTTTTATACATTGAATTGTTTTGTTTCTGATTTTGTCTATGTTTGCCTTTTTAAACTTAAACTTCTTATCTGTTTCAGCAAGGAGTCGGAGGGATTGAAGAAGGCCGAGAAGCCAGCCATGTTGAAGCTGGAGCACAGCCCCTCACACTCATGGTGGTGGGACAGCCATAACAGCCCCAAACACTCCAAATGGCTCCAGTCTGATCTCAGAGGTACTATAGACTTGACTTGATTCATACACAGCTATCTTCAATCGACTGATCCTTCATTTATTGTTTTCATCTGATTAGAGCTAGATGAGAAAGTTAAAGAGATGCTGAAACTGATAGAGGAGGATGCGGATTCCTTCGCAAAGAGAGCAGAGATGTACTATCAGAAGAGGCCGGAACTTGTGAGTCTGGTTGAGGAGTTTTACCGGGCGTACAGATCTCTAGCTGAACGGTATGACCACCTGACGGGAGAGATCCGGCAGAACATCCCGAGGGCTCTTCAGGTACAGTATGGCTTGTCCTCTTGTGACTCCCCCAGAAGCACCACCACTCCCTCGGGCCAACGACACACGTATTCTCCCCTCCGCAAGGCGGGCCAAGCTCTGCACTTCTTGAACGATGAAGCACAGTCTAGATCACCCCCGGCCCCGCCTCCTCCCCGGCACTCTGTCAGGAAGTGTAGCTTGAATGATGGCCTTTCTTCACCCCCTGAGAAGCACATTATCAGAGCACGTGGGGGCTTGAATGGTGAGTATGAGCTGAATCACAATGGAAAAGAGAACATCAGCTGTATCCAGTCTTCAGATGAAGGATTTTCGTGCTCCTCTGATTCAGAAGCAGATCATCGTTCGATCGCAAACCCTCTAGGCGATGCTGATGCCATGATTGTAGAGAATCTTCGGCAAGAGATTGACAGGTTAGAGAAGGAGAACAAGTTTCTGGCAGAATCTCACCAAAAGGCTCTCCAATGCAACTCTCTCCTACAGGACAGAATAAGAGTACTCGAGGGAGAGTATGCATTCTCCAGAAAGGAGGTTGTTGACCTTGAGCACAAAGTAGGCCAGCTTAGTGAGGAGAACCGCAGACAAAGACATAAAAAGACCGACGTAGGTAATGATCTGAAAAAAGGCATTGGGAGTAGTATTAGTATTGTGGGAAAGGAGGAGGTGCAAGAAATCCCTGTGGTAGAGATCAAATATCCCTATCATCCTGCAGGTGAAGAAGGTATGATGGAAACAGATCTAGGCTGGAAATTAGGGGGGGGTGATGATGAGAAGAAGCGCATGGTGACAGCTACTATGAGGCAAGAGCCAAATGTGGCGGTGTTAATTGAAGATTTGCAGAGCCAGCTCATTTCCATGATGGAGGAGAACGAGAAGCAAAAGCTCGCTATCGTAGAACGAGGGGAGGAGAAGAAGGAAGCAATTCGGCAACTCTGCTTCACCATTGATATACTCCACACCAGGAACCAGCAGTTGCAAGATGTGATAGGTGTATTGAGGAAGCGGGTAAATATGTCGAATGGCACAGTGGGTATGACTACGACCAGTATGCTGTTTTCATTTGAAAGTTGGAGCAAGTTTTTCACAGGTGAATGGGGAACCTCCAAAGTATCATCTCATCCATTCACAGTTGCCCTTTAGTACCTTGTTGGCTAGCTCTTTCTGCTCAATTCTTGACATACCAAATTTCTACTTCCATATATATATATATATATGTATTTATCAGTCAAGAATTGTGCTTGGCATAGGTGCATTATAATACAAGTTTTCGTAAATTTGTGTAAGAGACTGAGACTTTGGAAGCGAGATTAGTGTTTGTTGTTGTGTACAGTTAATTCTGATGTAGTCTTTGTAACGTTGTTTCGTAGAAGAAGCAAATAAACTTGTTTTCAGCGCTGCCATGGTTACGGAATGATGATGAAGACGCCTATCCTGATGAATTAGAAAAGTAATGTCATGCATGGGTAGTATGTATATGTTATCTATCTATATATATGTCTTGGTCATGCTGTGACTCAAATCAACGATGAACTAGAAAAGGAATGTCATGATGATGAACGACACCTATCCTGATGAAGTAGAAAAGGAATATCATGGGAGATATGCATATGTTATCTATCCATATATATACCTATGTCATGCTCTGACTCAATGATACAATGACAGAGTATGCTTTTGCATGTGTTGTTTTATGGAATGGGACTCCATTGTTTTGATGATATTATTGCAGAATATGCTTGGATGTATTCTTTAAGGGAATGGTACGTCTTTTCTTGTATATGACTGAATGGGGTCTTATTTTGCATATGTATTGTTTTTTCTTTTTTGTTACATGTAAACAACAGTTATTGATTAGTCTCAAGTCAGGAAAAGAGAGGACTGAACGGGGGTGCTTTAAGACAGATTATGGATGAAATTAAGAAGATGGAATTTGGAATACTTCGGTTGCAAGTGGGGAGACGTCCTATCGGCTCAATATTGAGGAGAGTGTGATTAGAGCATCTGAGACTGGGCTCATCCATGGGAGATAGAAGATGGTAAACTTAACGAAACAAATTAAAATAGACTTAGAATGATTGAAATGTGTCTGGTCTTGAACCATTCTCCGTGCTCCAGTATAATATTCGATTTATTCAAGTGTCCTCCACCAACAATGTGTTCAGACTGGTGTGTGGTATCGTTACATGCAAAATTTGTTTCTCTCCGACTAATCCGGGTTTATTTTATGACTCCGCCTTTAATTATACTCATCTCTCGCAGCGATTCTTGTTTGAACAGAATTATAAGAATATTTTGTCAATGAAATTAGGTTTAATGTGAAGGCTAGGGTTGTTCCCATGTTTTATTTGTCTCAGCGTTTTGAAATTGGAATACTCATAGACAATGCATCACGTCAACAAGTGTAGTTGAATTATAATGGCGAAGGTTTAATACCTTAAAGATGACATATTGATCTAGAATAAATCAGCTTGGGCTGACTCAGCATGAAACTAGTGAACTCTTTGACTTCAATTGATCAAATTTCTATTGTTCTGGAATCTTGTACCACAGACCCAATTTTGCATGGCCCCCAATATTTAGGGATCAGATCCAAGGTTTAGCTCTCGTAACTCTCATTTGACCCTTCAGTGAATTAGCCTGATCTTGTGTACACATCATGAAATGTCATCACAAATTGGTTGTAGCTGTTGTAACTTCATGGTGTGACTTTTGTCTGACCCATGAATTAATTCGGTGGCATGTTAATGGTGGAAGGCTGAAGCAAGGGTTTAATTGTATACATTTATTCATTTTAAGAGATTGAATCGTCCTCATTCTCTTACTATTTGATGGTGAGATTGAGGTACGGAATATGCAATTATGGTGGTTGTCCAAGGCCCCCAAAAGCAATTATAGATGCCCCAAACATATTGTCTGAGAAGTGAAATCCACAATGTAATATGTTGAATAGCATTGTTAGGGGACATAATCCCCACCGACCATAAAACCTCATCCAGATTATTGAGCTCTTACTATAAGAACAAACCAGAATTGTTCAAGATAACTTTAAGATCATCACTCAGGCGTGGTAATGACGTTGCATAAAACATTTGGCCCTCATAATTAGACTTACCTTGTCCTCGAACTCTTGAAGAGTTGTTATAACACTCATTACTTTCTCAGACGCCTCGACCCAATCCATCAATTACTTCTTGGTCATTTTCAAAGAATCATCAAAATTGTGTATATCAAGGAAGCTTCTTTGAAATATTTTCTAATTGTGGCTCATTTCTTGCAATTCAAGAATTTTGGCAGTAAAGCTCTGTATCAGAACTTTGGAAAATTTGGTCAACCATCTTGCTTCAAGTATATCTATGTAAGTCTTATATGGCTCCACATAACATTAGATGTTTGTTCTGAACGTATACCAAAACTCTGAACTCAAAATGAAGATTGGATATTTGAACCCATAACCTCTTCTTCAACGAAGATGTACAACTTTAACTATCAGGATAGAAATAGTAATCATACATCCACATTCCCGAAGACACTCCTCCCTTTCAAGCGGATGCACGACATGTCAACCCCTAGTAAGGTTCTTTCCCGTCTCTACACATTTGAACACTCCACCGAAAATTCCCTCCCTCTTCCCCTACCGTACTCTAGCCTAGTAGTTTCCACCACATGTTCGGGTTTGAGCCCTAGGTTTTGATAGCGGACTTATGTGAGATGGCAAGCATGCATATGTCCGAACCATGTTATATAAGCATGTATTCGAGTATTGATGAACCATTCCGGTTCAACGCAAGTCTTCAACATATTCTTGTAAACGTTGTTATTATTGTCATTACTTCTTATTCCTTTCTTCAATTTGATCTTGTTCTTGGCCACAATCCTAATTGTTTGAACCAAAATACACTCTTCCTTTTTTCTTGAGGAACTTCTCATCAAAACCATGGCAGAAGTAAGTGAACAAGAATAAATTCACATTTAGAGTGATTTAGAATGCGTGGCAACCAAGTTCATGGCCTTGGAGGAAGGGATAAAATGCGTTTTGGATATTTACAAAAATTGAATGTTGAGAAAACTCACTAACATGAGGCACCAAGTTTGCCAAAAGAACCTAAGTTAAGTCTCCTACAAAAGTTTGATGATAATCTGCCACAATTTCAAGGATTTCTAAACTAGATGCTTCTAGTATTACAAATACATCTCACTTGATATCCAATTAATTCGTCACGAGTAGGGTTGGTTCAGACTCTATTGAGTGATACAACATTAGCTTGGTTTGCACCATTATTCGAGAAAAGATTACGTATTTTAGATCATTTTGATAAGTTTATTAAAGAATGTCAAATTTGTTTCAAACATATTGGATAGTGTGAGAAAATCTATCAATAATATTTGGTGGTTATGACAAGGAGATCGCCTATGTAGCCAAATTTCACCTTCTTGCACGTGACATCCCCTCTGATGAAGAGGCATTGATGGATCAATTTTGACAAGGATTTCATAATGATGTGAAAGACCTACTTCTCAATGTCTCCCAAAAATATGCCTACATACTAGGCTGGATCCGTAGGCCTCTAACGGCCCACCGGTTTCAATCCGATCCGGGTCTCCGATCTGGCTCCTAGTTCTGAATATCATCTGGACACCGATCCGGTTCTCCAATCCGGATCCGGTTGAGCTTGCTCACTCAACACTGTGTTAAGCCTGGGCAGGACTAGCCACTAACACAAGGTGTCCTTTCGGATCACTTCACCAAAGGGTGGTTACGGGTTTATGCTTCCGGTTTAGGGAAGGGACATTTGTGTTGACAACAAATGGAGAAAATTTGGTATGAACTGAATTATTTTATGCAAACTCTGCAAGATGCATAGGCCATATTTGGAAAACCATTGGCTCATTCATGAGACCGAAAGGTATTGAGCGAGCAAGCTCAACATGATCCGGATCGGTGTCTAGAACGGAGAACCGGATCCGTGTCCGGATCTGAGTGTTAACCAGTAGGTTGTAGAGGCCTACGATCCTAGCCTAGTACGTTAGCATATTTTTGGGAGTCAATATCAATTGCTCGGTACGAGCATTGAAGTACTTGTCAGTACTTTGATCAATCCTTTTAAGGACTTGTATAAATGTGCTCACTGAGCACATTGTATGTACAGAGTGATATTATTTTGAAATTTGAGTTTATGTTGCTCTCTCTCTAGCTCTCACATATACTCTCTGTGTTTCGTGAAGCTTCCATTAAAACCTTGTCTCTGTTTTTTGTTGCTATCGGCCTGAGCTGGTTTATCTAAGCTTCCGCACATTAACTTTCACTTGTCTCTGTTTTATGTTGATATCCGGCTGAGCCGGTTTGTCTAAGCTTCTGCACATTAACTTTCACAAAAGGCATACCGGTCTACTGAATGTGACCATATCGAATCCAAACTAGATTATAAGAACCTCGAACATCAAGGTTGAGCTTTTGTAAAGTATTTGGCTCCACTAAAGTGTTTCAAAGAGCTAAGATTATAGGTGAGATGTACTAGTTCCAAATTATGATTTTGTTTAAACCTCAGTCATCTACAACCAAGTGAAGTGATCCATCTTTCTTCCTAATAAAAAACATTAGGGCACTAGTAGGAGATTTGGAATGGCGAATGAATTCACTTGCTATAGTCTCGATATAGTCTCGAAGAACCTTGAGCTCTACTGGTAATAATTTATCAATTGGCCTCCACGACTAATATTTTGTTGGTTGAAGATCAATATGACAATCCTAAGTCCAATGTTTTAGGAGACTAGTAGCCTTATCCTTGTCAAAGTCATCTTGGAATTCATCATACTAGGTTGGAAGTAAGATATATGACTTTTGTGGACTCGGGGTTGGTGTTGGTATTTGTGCAAATATAAACATTTCTTCCTCTTGCCCTTCTTTGTTTAACCTTTACAGAGATATTGTTGAGATATAACAAATGAATCTAAGATAGCTCGCTCGTTTTCTCCAATCAATCTCTGGGTTGTGAAGCTTAAACTAAGGTAGACTGAGGACAAATGGATGCTTGCTTTAAGTTTCCGATAACGTGCTCCTCGATGACATGCAATACCAATCTCCATTGGAGTAGCATCACTTATGAGAGAGCTTCAGGTAGGTTGATTCTTGGAACATCGCGCGAATAGACAGTTGTCACATCATATGACTTGACTAATTGCCTCAGTAAGCAATTTAGGATCGACCTCAAGCTCAACTTGAGGTTGGATCGTGGTGTCAGTATCTGTTGGTCCATCCCTTTGGCTCCTCCTGGCGTCGTTTCGCCTTGCTCGCACTCCTTGACCCGTCTAATCCCACTTTCCACGACCTATCCGGTTCCGCGCACCTCGACCCTTCTGGTTGGCTTGCCTACTCATAAGGCCCATCTCAGCTCCTTCGCTATTGTAACTTCGACGCTTCTCGACCCATTTGTTCCTCCGTATCGACGTCGACTTCTGTTGCCTTCTCGTCCGTTTGGCCTTCTGTTGATTTGGCTCATCTGAATCGAACTCCTCTTCTGAATCGGTTGCCTCTGATTCGTTCTAGCTCTTGTTTGAATTTGTTGTCTCCAATTCGTCTTCAATCTTTAGGCCCTTTACCACATCAGACCATGTCCGAATCTTGGCCTTCTTCTTCCAATCGGCTCTATCCTTCTTGACGCTGCCGCCGTCGCCACTTGTTCCGACTTTCTTGGATGTGCCGAATTCTTCAGTCGACTCAGCTCCCTTTTTGTTAATGTCTCCTCATGTTTCGGTCTTTTCCTCCTTGTCGCTAGTGCCTTCACCTATTCCGGTTCTCCCCCTCATGTGCGGCATGTTGAGATGTTGTAGCTCAAGAATCTCCGAAAAATATTGCAACTTGTCTGATCTGAGTGGCTTGGTGAAGATGTCGGCAACCTACCGCTCCGTGTGAACATACCAGAGTGTGACTTCACCGTTCAGAACCCGCCCACACACAAAGTGGTAATGCACTTCTATGTGCTTTGTGCAAGCATGGAACACAATGTTCTTGGCCAGCTGCATGCTACTCATGTTGTCGTAGTAGATTGGGATCGAAGTCGGTACTTTGATCCGGAGGTCTTGCAACACCCACCAAAGCCATATGGCTTCATCGGTGGCGATGGTAGCGCCCCAATACTCAGCCTCAGTGCTCGATGGAGCCACTGGCTGCTTCTTGCTGCTCCACGCAACAACGCCGCGCCTGAGAGAAAACATGAAACTGGAAGTGGACCAACGATCTGACGCATCACAGGCCCAGTCGACATCCGTATAACTGACTAGCTTTTCGGTTATACCGTGTCAGTACAACAATCCCCAATCCGTAGTGCCACTCACATACCTCAATAGTCGATGCGCACACTGAAGGTGCTCGACGGTCGGCGTTTACATAAACTGGCTGATCACTCCGACCGGATTGCTGATGTCAGGTCGGGTGATTGTTAGATATATCAGGCTTCCGACAATTTGTTGGAACCGTTTCTCGTTGCAAGAGGGTCTGGAGTCAGGATGTAGCTTGAGGTTCCGTTTTAAGGGTGTCGAGATCAGTCGGCATTCGGTCATGTTGAACTTGTATAGCATATTCAACACATAGTGTCGCTAGATAGCAATACGTCGTCAGAGGTATGGATCACTTCGATCCCAAGGAAGTAATGAAGGTCCCCCAAGTCCTTCATTTCCAATGCGTCTGACTGTTGGGACTTCACTCAGCCGATTTCAGTGAGGTCGAGCTCGGTAATGACCAGGTCGTCGACATACAACAAAATGCATACTAAACCTTTCAAACTCTTTCGGATGAACAACGAAGAGTCCGACTTCGATGCCACAAACCCCATCTTACGCAACCAGTGCGTTATCTTTGAATTCCAAGCATGGGGGACTTGCTTCAAGCCGTAGAGTGACTTCTTGAGTCAACACACTGCCAACTTGCTCATCTCCCACTGAAAACCGGGGGGTTGAATCATGTACACTTGTTCTTCAAGGTCACCTTAAAGAAACACATTCTTCACGTCCATTTGGTGAAGATGCCACCCCCTTGACGCAACAACTATCAGCACCACATGAACCATCGTAATCTTCGCTACCGGGGCGAAGGTCTCGTCGTAGTTGATTCCGTGGGTATGCACATATTCTTTGGCCACTAACCAGGCCTTGTACCGGTTGATCGAACTGTTAGCGTTGTACTTCACCTTGTATACCCACTTGCAGTCAATCGGTTCGCAATGTCGAGGGTCAACCAGGTCCCATGTGTCATTGGCATTGAATGCCCGCATTTCTTCCTCTATTTTGGCACGCTAGTTCACATCTTTCTTCGCTTCTGTTTAGCTCTCCGGATCACATACTTCCACCACTTTCGTCATGTACGCATAGTGATGCACATGTACTCATTATACCCATAATACTTTATGGGGTTCTTTTGGCGAGTCAATTGGCGTAACTTCTCATTAGCTGAATTAAGGGCCCTCTTGGCCGACTCAAACTTCGTCTTTGAAGGTCCATCCTCGTTATTTCCTCAGTCTGATTCGCTCCGATCTGACTGGTCTCTACTGGTGTCGTATTCCGACATCTTCTTCTTCCCCTTCTCTTTGCGCGTGAACTGTCTCCTCGGTTCCTTGCGCACGGACAACATGACCGAGTCTCCATTACTCGCCGACTCATCATCTGACTCAGTCGCTCATTCGGCCTACTTATCCGGAATGAGATCAGATTCTCTTCTAGAGCTCCTATTTCTTCTTCGTCCGAAGGCATTTCGGCCTCAATAAACTCATCTTCGGTGATCAGGTAGTCGGAATTGTCGGGGGTTTGAGTCGGAGTCAGTAAGGAGAACCATGATGCCGACTCATCGAACTCGACATCTCAGCTTACTCGAACTTGTTTTGTTTGGGGGTTATAACATTTATAACCCTTCTGTTCGTGTGAGTAGCCAATCAAAATGCACTTCTCCGACTTTGGGTCCAGCTTCCCCCGCTTCTCATCCGGTACATGCACATTGGCTATTCTACCGAATACCCTGAGGTGTCTTAAGTTCGGTTTCCGCCCGAAATACAGCTTGTGTGCTGTCACCTTCTCCCTGATCCGGTTTTGGATGTAGACAGTTGTCTGGACCGCTTCGGCCCAATAGAACTTCGGCATGCTCTTCTCCTCTAGCATTGCCCGTGCTGCTTCCACAACCGATTGATTCTTCTGCTCAGTTACGCCATTTTGTTCCGGCATATATCTGCAACTTAATTCTCGCTGAATTCCCTTCTATTGCAGATAGTTGTTGAATTGGCTGGAAGAATACTCTTTCCCACCATCTGACCGCAAGCACTTGATCTTCCTCTCCGTTTCCTGTTCAACAAGACTTTGAAGGTTCCGGAAACAATTGAAGACCTCACTTTTCTTCTCAATGAGATAGATTCACGTGTGTCGGCTATAGTCGTCGATGAAGGAGATGAAGTATCAACTCCCGCCACGACTAACGTTCTGTGCCGGTCCCCATAACTCTGAATGTATTAAGTCGAGCTTGTTCCGGCTCTTGTTTCATCCGGTGGGGAACAAAATCTGGTGTTGCTTCTCGAGCTGGTAGGCTTCACAAATTTGGGCCTTTCGGCCACTAAATTTCGGCAATCCGACAACCCCCTGTTTCGATTGCAGATCTTGAAACCTCTAGTAGTTGACGTGGTCTATTCTCTTGTGCCCTAAGTCAATGTGCGACTCAACTTTTTGTCCTTTTGGTGAATAGAGTGGTGCCCACGTCGTTGGTGTCGAGGATAAAGATCCTCCTGTCCCGACACCCTTGCGTTATTATCTGGTCTACTTCCTCTATGAAGCACCCGGGATGCGTGAATCGAACTTGCATTCCCTGGTTGACGATATGTCCGAACAACACTAGGTTCTTCGTAATTGTCGGAACATGTAATACGTTCATCAGCTTCCCTTTTTGTTCCACATGACTTAAGGGAACTTCTCTGACATGTTTGATCGGGTGAGGGTTGTCGTCTCTGGTTTCGACAACTCCCGTTTGCTCCAATTTCTCCAGATATGAGAACCACTCTTCATGGCTTGTCATATGGTTTGATGCCCTTGAGTCAACATACCACACTTCTTTCAACTTGGAGGTGGTCTTCTTCATCGAGTTCGCCTTGTGCTTCATCACAAAGGCTGGGCCCGATCCATTTCCGGTCTTTCCGGTTCCGGATCCTTTTGATCCTTCGGTCTAGTGTGAGCGTTGCCGACTCCCTTTTCCGGCCTTGTCGGATCTGGATTTTTTCGAATCGATGCGCTTCTTCTAGCACTCACTCTCCCGATGGGATTTCTTGCCACAATACCAGCAATCTGTTTCGGTTTTCGATTGTCGGTTCTCGGCGCCGCCTTGACCCCCCTTGCTTGTGAAGGGTACGAAACTGTTGTCGGCACTATCTCTGATTCTGCTCTTGTTGGCTACCACTATTGCGTGTGGATCCACCTCGTCCACCATGCCCACGGGGCTGATTCGCCTTCGTGTACAATATCCGGTTGTCCGATTGAGTGTTCCTCGACCCACTTGCGTGGTTTTCTTCAACCATCAACATCGATTGTAGGTCGAAGAAAGACGGTGGCTTCTCCCGAGTACTAATCGCCGTCCGGATAGGCCTATACCTTTGCGCTAAACCACCAATGCAGATGTGAACCATTTCATCATCATACACCGTTACATTGATGGATCCCAGTTGTCGAATACGAGTGTATAATGGCCGTATTCACACTATCCCTTTGGACAGTCCAAGTTCGGGTTATTTCTGTAAATAGCATAAAGGGTAGTTGCCCTACGATAGTCACTATATAAAGTGACTTTGTAACCTTAAGTGAAGGTTGGTTGTCATCTATAACAGTTGCTATTGGAATATAACGTTTCCTTTGTGCCTCTCTCTCTCTCTCTCTCTCTCTCTCTCTCCCTTCCTCTGTGTCTATCTTGCTCATGCCTACACAAGTTCTTCTTCATCACGAATGTTGCTTGCACTTCCGCATTGACGGCCTTGTCCCCAACATTTGGTATCAAAGCATTGGAAGTTCTTCAACCTGCTGCCAGCCTTCATCGCACAACACAACATTCTGTTTTCGTTTTCTTTGAAGAAAAGAGAAGGGAGAAAAAAAACAAAAACCTCGCATCTCACTGTGTTAAATCACAAATTGGATTAAGCCAATCAGTTATACTTTGTTCCTGTTATTGTAACCGCTTGAGGGGAGCTCCTTGAGCAACAATCGACCCAATCGTGCTTCATTCGGTTAAACAACATCCGAATAGGTCACCGGACGCTATACACCCGCTTGCTGTAACCACTTGCTGCAGATTGGTCTCCTGGAAACACTTCATGCTTCACTTGGCTGATGGACATTCGGGAGGATCAATTGGATTCGTCCCTCTCATCGCTGCAGTCATCGGAAGCAAAATCGGCCAAAACAATCGGTTTCGTGTAATCGGTATGCGACATACAATCGGAAGCTAACTGGGCTCACTCTGACTCGGCAACATTAGGGAAGACCAACCGGTTCTGTCCCACAAGTTACCGGAGTCACTCCAAGCAAGTTTAGCAACAAGGATCCGAAACCAAACCGACTCGGGTTCAAAACCGACTAGAACGATATTGGGTGAGTCGACCGGCTGCACCGCACTAAGGTTCGTAGTCAACTCCAAACCGAGTCTTACCAACCAAAACCGAAGAAGATGGCATCAACATCCGGCTCATCGGAGATGAGTCTAAGGAGGTTCGACGGTTCGAATTTCAACTTCTGGAAGGGACAAATGCAGGACTATCTCATAGTCAAGGGTCAGATAGACCCGATTGAGAATGAAAATCCTCCAGAAGCATACAAGGCAAACAAGTGGCTAAAGCTGGACAGAATCATCCGCGCCACGATTCGGATGCACTTGTCGGAGTCAGTGTACTTCACAATGCAATCATGCACGACAGCGTTTGAACTTTGGCAAACACTGTCGGAAACTTATGAAAAGAAGGTTGCCGCAACGAAGATGTATCTGATCCGGCGCCTCTACAACTTGCGGATGAAAGAATCCAATTCGGTTTAGGCACACCTCAACGAGTACGAAACCATGAGCTCCCAAATCTCGTCTCAGGGAACGACAATCGAGGATGAACTCAGAGCAATGATAGTCATGAGTAGTCTCCCCTCTTCATGGGAAACTTTCGTTACAATCGTGTGCAATGCTTCAACAGTTGCCGTTAAATACTCCGAAGTCACGAGCGCAATCATGACTGAAGTAGCTCGGAGAAAGTCTTTCGCCAAAGACTCGGTAGATGAAGCTTACGTAGTACAAGGTTTGACCGACCGATCGAACAATCGGGGAAGAAGTTCTTCTCGACCGCCGAACAATCAGCGAACCTAGAGCAGGTCCCGGGACAACCGAATCTGCAACTATTGCAAGAAACCGGGACACATCAAAGCCGATTGTCGGGCACTCAAAGCAAAAACCAACAAAGCTCAGAGAGCGGATCAGAAGAATAGCTGGCAGGAGGAGGTCAACTACGTCGGCTCTTCAGCCAAAATTTTGACGTTCGACCCGAACATACTGTCCATAGAGAACCCAGTCGAATCAAAAGTTCTGCTTATGACTGAGGAATCGAGCACATGGCTCCTGGACTCGGGCGCATCGTATTGTGTGACACCTCACCGATCTCAGTTTCGGCAATACTCGAACCGGCACTCCGACTCAGTTCGAGTTGGAAACTTGCAACACTGCTATAATCGGAATCGGCACCGTAGAGTTCAATTTTCCGAGAGGCTCTACACTCGTACTACACAATGTCCAACACGTTCCTGAGCTTTCAAGACCCTTGATCTCAGTCGGACAACTTGACGAAGCCGGCATCCGTGCCGGATTCTCATCAGGAGGTTGGACACTCCACAAAGGGAACCTCCTACTTGCTCGAGGACGAAAGGTACATTCCTTGTATCCTTTATATATCAGACTCAAAGAGGGTGACTTATTTTTGGTTGAAATCCCTGTGTCATTGTTATGGCACGGACGACTTGGACACCTCAGCAAGGCCGGCATAACACACCTATCCAGAGCCAGTTACATCCCCAAAATCTCCTTCTCGGATCACCAATTCTACAAGCATTGCCAGTACGACAAACAGGTAGCCACATCACACCCAACATCAGCACCAAGAGAATCGAGTCCCCTCGATTTGGTCCACTCGGACGTTTGTGGCCCGATGCCACATCAGTCTCTCGGCGTTGCTTCGTACTTCGTTAGTTTTATTGACGACTCGACTCGGAAGGTGTGGGCTTACCCCATCAGAACCAAAGATCGAGTGTTCTCGATCTTCTCCGAATGGCTTGCAATGGTCGAAAATCAGACAGGTCGGAAATTGAAATGTTTCCGAACCGACATTGGAGGAGAATTCAAGTGTGAAGAATTCGTCAAATTCTGTCGGGATCGCGGCATTCGACGTGAATATACGGCACCCTATAGTCCGGAGCAAAACAGAATTGGTGAACGCATGAATCGGACGATTCAAGAACGCGTAGTATACATGCTCCAACACTCCGGACTGTCGGATGGATTCTGGGCGGAGGCTCTACTTAAGACAGTACACATAATAAATATGTCGCTAAGTAGACCTCTAGGACTTCAAATACCTCAAGAAATATGGACCGGCAATAAGCCGAATTATGTCAAACTGAGGATCTTTGGTTGCGAGGCGTATGCTCTTATACCGAAAGACGACCGCAAGAAACTCGAACCAAGGTCAAGGAAATGTGTTTTTCTTGGATATGAACCCGACAACGATATTGGATACCGACTCTAGGACCCCGTGCACAGACAAATCGTTCGATGTTCGGACGTCATGTTCAATGAGTCAACTATGCATAAAACGACCGAAAGGACTATTGAAGTCCGAAGGGTAATATTTTCCGAAGTGCCAACCCTTCATGACGGCCCAACCCACAACATGAGATTGGTTTCACGGGTAATCGACAAATCTCGTACCAAATCCACCGATTCGGCACAACCGAATGTTTCGGCTCCCGACCATTCGACATTGACACCCGGTGCGACTAGTCCAGTCATATCTCGCAGATCCGAGAGACTGTCGCAACCTCCGGCGAGATACTCTCCCGGAATTTTCTTTACCGACGTCTTAAGAAGAAGCATCGGCATCTGCCAATTCAGCCCCATGGCATCTAGCGATGGAGTCGGAAATGCACTCCATTCGGGCAAACAAGACTTGGGACTGGGTCGAATTACCGAAGAATCGACGTGCTCTTCCGTGTAAGTGGGTCTATCAACTAAAAGAGACATCCGACTCGACCACCCCAAAGTACAAGGCCAAATTAGTTGCGAAGGGATTTCAACAAGAATATGGCATCGACTTCGACGAAATGTTTTCACCAGTGGTGAAAATGACGACCCGACAACTTGGAGCTGATTCAGCTAGATGTAAAAACGACATTCCTCCACAGTGACCTATAGGAGGAAATCTATATGGAGCAGCCGAAAGGCTTTGTGGCATCCGGCCAGGAACATCTAGTTTGCCGACTCAAGAAGAGTCTCTACGGCCTAAAACAGGCACCCCGACAGTGGTACAAGAAGGTCGACGACCTCATCCAATCGGTCGGCTTCTCAAAGAGCGATGAGGACCACTATCTCTTCACCAAAACAGCTCAAGACGGGTCTCCCGTCTTCCTCATCATCTACGTGGCCGATATGCTACTCTCCGGTCGGCATGCCGAAGAGCTCACCGAACTCAATCGGCAACTGTGGTCGAGGTTTGCCATGAAGGACCTCGGTCCGGCAAGACACATACTTGGTACGAAGATTAGTCGGTATCGCGATACACGACAACTTTTCTTGTCTCAAACCAACTATATCGGACGTGTCTTAGAACGCTTCAACATGCAATCAGCCAAGTCTGCTTTGACCCCGCTCCCCATCCGCCTTCGGTTGTCTCAGCAAGACTGTCCGACATCCAATCCGGAGGGGAAAGATATGAAGTCGGTACTATATGCACCGGCAGTCGGCTCCCTCATGTACGCGATGGTCACGACACGGTTTCATATTTCTCACGTTGTAGGATTCGTCAGCAGATTCATACACAACCCCAGCCGATCGCACTGGAACGCAGTCAAGCATGTGTTCAGATATCTAGCTGGCAGAAAAGACTACGACATTCTTTTCGGCCCGAACTCAACCTCAGGCGTAGTCGGTTATACCAACTCGGACTTCGCCGGCTGTGTGGACAGTCAGAAATCAACAACCAGATATTGTTTCAAATTTGGCAATGGAGCAATCTCGTGGAAGTCAAAACTTCAGGAGTGCACAACCACCTCAACGACCGAAGCGGAATATGTAGCTACTTCCGACGCGGCAAAAGAAGCTTTATGGCTCGGTCGGCTGGCGCACACGTTTCAGCAGGTCGACTCCGACTCGGCTCCAGTTGTCTAGAGCGATAGTCAGGGTGTTGTTGCTTTGTCAAAAAATCCCGTTCACCACAACGCCTCTAAGCATATCAACGTTCGATATCACTTCGTTTGGGACTACGTCATTTCAGGGAAAATCGGTCTCGAGAAGATATCCACAACTGATAATGTCGCAGATGGAATGACTAAGTGTCTTTCGGCGGATCGTTTCCAGTCCCTTCGGCACCGGATGGGCGTAACGAAAAATCGGTCCGGTTAAAGTCGGACACACAACACAGGATGGTTTCGGACCACCGACATCGGTTCTCTGAGGATCGGCTTTAGCTCTTCCGACCCGACCGATTCGGTCTTCTGTCTTCGGATCTTTCCGACTCTATCAAAACCGATTTGTTCGATAAAGCTTGTATATATACCTATAATTCTTTAAGATAACCCATGTATACGCCCATTACGGGGGAGTGTCGAATACGAGTGTATAATGGCCGTATTCACACTGTCCCTTTGGACAAGCCAAGTTCGGCCTATTTCTATAAATAGCATAAAGGGCAGTTGCCCTAGGATAGTCACTATATAAAGTGACTTTGTAACCTTTAGTGAAGGTTGGTTGTCATTTGTAATAGTTGCTATTGGAATATAACGTTTCCTTTGTGCCTCTCTCTCTCTCTCTCTCCCTTTGTGTCTATCTTGCTCATGCATACACAGGTTCTTCTTCATCACGAATGTTGCTTGCACTTCCACAGTGACGGCCTTGTCCCCAACACCAGCATGTCGTAGATCTCCTTTATTTTAGTGGTATAGTCGGTAGCCGACATATCCCGTTGTCGGATGTTGTTGAGCTCTTGTCAGAGCTGCAACTTCCGGGCCATGGTGCTTGCCGCGCAGATTTTCTCATGCTTCTTTCGGCGCTTTTGCATCTTGATGTAGCCGAGCATTTGATTGTGCACACAGGATGCAAGGTAGTACAACACTCTGCTCACTCCTTGCTCCCATGCAGGGAAGTCCTTGTGTGCCGGCTCCAGTGCTACTTCGTTTCCTCCTTCAACATAACTCCAGTAACCGTGCCCCAGCAAGTACTGGTGCATCTTGTAAGACCAAGATGCATAGTTGCTTTTGTCGAGCTTCTCCATCGTAAGCAAGCTAGCCATTCCTGTGTCCATCTAGTCTTTTGTCTGTTGTTTACCGGAAGTTAGGTTTTCGTCTATCTAGAGCTTTCTGTCCGTACTAGAGGATTTTCAAACCTCGAGCTCTATGTTCATCAGCTTTCCCTTTTGTCCGACATGGCTTAAAGAGACTTCTCCGACATGCACAATTGGGTGAGGGGTGTCGTCTCCAGTTTCGACAATCCCCGGTTGTTCTGATTTCTCCAATAAAGAAAACCACTCTTCATGGCTCGTCATGTGGTTGGACGCTCCGGAATCAACGTACCATACTTCCTCCGATCCAAAAGTAGTCTTCTTCATCGAGTTTGCCTTGTGCTTCATCACAAAGGTTGGCCCTTTTCCGGTCTTCCCGGTTTCGGATCCTTCAGATCCTTCCGTATAGTGTGAACTTTGCCGGTTTTGCCGACCGGCTTGGCCAGATCCGGATTTATCTGAATCGGCACGCTTCTTCCAACACTCGCTTTCTCTGTGGCCTTTCTTGCCATAGTACCAACATTCTGTGTCAGCCTTTCCTTGCCGGTTTCCGACACCGTTATGACTCCCCCTGCTTGTGGAGGTTTCGGAACTACTGTCGGCACTGTCTCTGTGCCTTCGGTTTTTCTCTTGTCAGCCGCCTCCATTAAATGCTGACCCACCTCGTCCTCCACGCCCACGGGACCGATCCACCTCCGTGTACATCATCCTGTTGTCCGATTGAGTGGTCCTCGACCCACTTGCGTGGTTTTCTTCGACCATCAACATTGATTGTAAGTCGAAAAAGGACAGTGGCTTCTCCCGGGTGCAAATTGTCGTTCGGATTGACCCGTACCATTGTGCTAGACCACCGAGCCAGATTTGAACCATCTCATCTCGTCTTCGTCCACCGTCACATTGATGGACCCGAGTTCGTCACAAATCTCCTTTATCTTAGTGATGTAGTCTGTAACCGACATATCTCTTTGCCGGATGTTGTTCAGCTCCTGTCGGAGCTGCAACTTAAGGGCTATGGTACTCGTGGCGAAAATCTTCCGAAGATTTTCCCAGGCCTCCTTTGGCGTTTTTGCATCCTTGATGTAGCCGAGCATTTGATCATGCACACCAGACGCGAGGCAGTACAATACTCTGCTCGCTCCTTGCTCCGATGCCAGGAAGTCTTTGTGTGCCGACTCCGGTGCTACCTCGTTGGTTCCTTCCACATAGCTCCAATATCCATGCCTCAGCAGGTACTAGTGCATTTTATATGACCAGGATGCATAGTTGCTCTGGTCGAGCTTTTCCGTCGGAAGTGAACTTGCCATTCCTCTGTCCATCTTAGGTTCTCTTCTGTTCTTCACTGGGTGTTAGGGTTTGTCTTCACTAGTCGCTCGTCGGCTGTAGAGGTTCTCAACCCTCGAGCTTTGATACCATGTAAAAGTTAGTGTGCGGAAGCTTATGCCAAACCGGCTCTACCGAATAGAAACAGTAAAGAGAAGAAGCTTTAATGGAAGCTTAACACAGAGAATAAGCATACATAGGAGAGAGAGAGAGAGAGAGAGCAGAACATAAAACCCTATTCAACGAATGCAGGTGCGGTTTACACACCTCGGGTGCTTCATCGAGGAAGAAGGCCCAGGGATAATAGTGCAAGGGCGCAAGGAAGGGAGGATGTTCATCCTCAACACAAATGATGTCGGCACCGCCAAAGGTTAGAAGATTGAATCAGACATCAATCTCTGGCATAAGCGGATCAGCCACGTCAACTACCGAAGGCTTGAAGATCTACAATCGAAACAAGTTGTGTTCGGATTGCCGAAGTTTAGTGGTCGGAAGGACCAAATATGTGAAGCATGCCAACTCGGGAAGCAACACCAACTTCCATTCCCCACCGAATGAAACCGGAGCCATAACAAGCTTGATCTAATCCATTCGGATGTATGGGGACCGGCACAGAACGTTAGTCTTGGCGGGAGTCGATATTTTGTCTCCTTCATCGACGACTACAACCGGCACACGTGAATCTACCTCATCAAGAAGAAAAGCGAAGTTTTCGACTGTTTCCGGAACCTTCAAAGTTTAGTCGAAAGGGAAACAGAGAGGAAGATCAAGCGCCTGCGTTCGGATGGCAGAAAAGAATACTTTTCCAGCCAATTCAACAATTATCTACAACAAAATGGAATTCGAAGAGAAGTCAGCTGCAAATACACACCGGAGAAAAATAGTGTGGCCGAAAGGAAGAACCAGTCAATTGTCGATGCGGCAAGGGCAATGCTAGAGGAGAAGAGAATGCCCCAATTCCACTAGGCTGAGGCGGTCCGGACGGCCATCTACATGCAAAACCAGATCGGAGACAATGTGTCAACACATGAGCTGTATTTCAGGTGGAAGGCAAATTTGAGGCACCTTCGGATATTCGGTAGCATAGCATATGTACATGTACTGAATGAGAAGCGGAAGAAGCTAGATCCGAAGTTTGAGAAGTGCATCCTAGTCGGTTACTCGCATGAGCAAAAGGGGTATAAGTACTATAACCCCCGGACGAAACAGGTACGAGTAAGTCGAGATGTCGAGTTTGCTGAGTCGGCATCATGGTACACCCTACCAACCCCAACTCCCGACGAAGACCCGATTCAGGAAGATGAGGCTTGTGAGCCCGAGGAGGTCCAGGAAGAAGATGAAGACTTCGGCACTCTAGAAGAGAATCCGGTCTCATTCCGGCTAAGTGGACTGAATGAGCGGCTAAGTCGGGATGACCAATCGGATGAAGAACCGGCGAGTAGTGGAGACTCTATCGTGCTCTTCCTGCGCAAGGAACCAAGGAGACGGTTCACGCGCAAAGAGAAGGGGAAGAAGAAGATGTCGGAATACAACACCGGCAGTGAAGGGTCGGATAGGAACAAATCTGACCTGGAAAGGAAGAAAGCGGATCTTCAAAAAGGAAGTCTGAACCGGCCAAGAAGTGAATCAAACCAGCTAACGGAAAGTTACACCGCTCAATCCGTCAGAAGAACCCCGTTCAGAGGTACGCATACAATGAGTACGTGGCGCATCACTATGCATACATGACTAACGTGACAGAAGTGCGTGAGCCGGAGAGCTACACAGAAGCAACAAAAGATGCAAATTGGTGTGCTCCTATGGAGGAAGAAATGTGGGCACTAGATGCCAACGATATATGGGACCTGGTTGACCTTCCCCGACAGTGCAAACTGATCGGTTGCAAATGGGTGTACAAAGTAAAGTACAACACCGACGGTTCGGTCAACTAGTACAAGGCCCGGTTAGTGGCGAAGGGATACACACAGACCCACGGAATCGACTACGACGAGACCTTCGCTCCGATAGCGAAGATGACGATGGTTTGTGTGGTATTAGCGGTTGCTGCGGCAAGGGGATGGCATTTTCACCAAATGGACGTGAAGAATGCGTTTCTTCAAGGTGACCTTGAAGAACAGGTCTATATGATCCAACGCCCCAGTTTCCAATCGGAGATGAACAAGTCGGCAGTGTGCCGACTCAAAAAGTCGCTTTACGGTCTGAAGCAAGCCCCTCCAGCTTGGAATGCGAAGATCACGCACCGGTTGTGTAAGATGTGGTTTGCAGCCTCAAAGTCTGATTCTTCATTGTTCATCCGGAATGGTCCGGACAGTCCGGTTTGCATTTTGCTTTATGTAGATGATTTAGTCATCATCGGACCCGAACTCGTTGAAATCGGCCGAGTGAAGTCCCAATTGTCGGACGCATTTGAAATGAAGGACATGGGGGACCTTCATTATTTTCTTGGAATTGAGGTGATCCGAACCCCCGATGGCATATTGCATTCACAACGCCATTATGTGTTGAATATGTTGTAGAAGTTCGACATGACTGAATGTCGACCGATCTCCACACCCCTGGACCAGAACCTGAAGCTACGTCTTGACTCTGAACCGGCTTATGATGAGAAACGGTTCCGACAAATTGTCGGAAGCCTTATCTACTTGACAATCACCCAACCCGACATTTGTTATCCAGTCGAAGTGATTAGCCAATTCATGCAGAAGCCAACCGTGGAGCACCTTCAGTGCGTGCATCGAATATTGCGGTATGTGAGTGGCACGAAGGACCAGGGACTGTTATACCGGTATGGTATAACTGAAGAGCTAGTCGGATACACAAATGCTAACTGGGTTAGTGATGCATCGAATCGCCGATCCACCTCCAGTTACATGTTTTCTCTTGGTAGCGCGACTGTTGCATGGAGCCGCAAAAAGCAGTCAACAGTGGCTCTATCGAGCACTGAGGCTGAATATCGGGGCGCTACCATTGCCACCTCTGAAGCCATCTGGCTTTGTCGACTATTGCGAGACCTCTGGATCGAGGTGCCGACCCCGATCCTGATTTATTGTGACAATGTAAGCAGCATACAACTCGCCCATAACCCTGTATTCCATGCTCGGACAAAGCACATAGAAGTGCATTATCACTTTGTTCGTGAGCGGGACTTGAGTGATGAAGTTGAACTTCGGTATGTTCACACAGATCCCCAGGTTGCCGACATCTTCACGAAGCCGCTCAGATCGGACAAGTTGCAACATTTTTCGAAGATGCTCTGCGTTCAACATCTCAATTTGCAGCACTTGAGGGGGAGAACGGGAACGAGAATGAATGGCACCGGACAAGGAGCCGGAGAGGAAGATAGAACCAAGAGGGGAGATCAGCATAAAAAGGAAGCCGAGCCAACCGAACAAGTCGGCACATCCAAACAAGTCAGAGCAAGCGGTAGCGGTGGTAGAGTCAAGAAGGACAGAGCCAACCGGAAGAAGGCCAAGAGCCGGACGTGGTCCGATGTGGTGAAGGGCCTAAAAACGGAAGACAAGTTGGAGACTACCAACTTGGACAAGAGCTAGACCAAATCAGAGGAAGCCGATTCGGTTCAAGATTCGGAGAAGCTGGATCAACTAAAGGCCAACCAAATGAGAAGGCAGCGGAAGTCGACACCGACACGGAGGAACCGATGGATTGACAAACGTCAGAGTCATAACAACGAAGGAGCTGAAATGGGCATGTTGAGCAGACATGCCAACCAAGGAGGTCGAGGTGCGCAGTACCGGATGGGTTGTGGGAAGTGGAACTAGACCGGACGAGGAGCGCGAGCATGGCGGGAGGATGTCAGAAGAAGCCGGAGGAAAGGACCGACTACTATAAACACTAATACCACGATCTGACCTCAAGTTGAGCTTGAGTGGGAGTGTTGAGCGAGCAAACTCAACCGGATCGGTATCCGGATCGGAGAACCGTATCGGTGTCCGGATGATATTTGGAACTAGGTGCCGGATCGGTGTCCGGATGATATTTGGAACTAGGAGCTGGATCGGATTGAAACCGGTAGGCCGTTAGAGCCCTACGGATCCAGCCTAGTATGTAGGCATATTTTTGGGAGTTAGTGATAGCCGCTCATGTGAGCATTGAAGTACCTATCAGTCCTTTATGCACTTGTATAAAAGTGATCTCTGAGCACATTCTATGTACAGAATATTGAGAGTGTTAGTTTGAATATAGTTTTATGTTCTGCTCTTTCTCTCTCTCTCTCTCTCTCTCTCTCTTGTGTATGCTTATTCTCTATGTTAAGCTTCCATTAAACCTTCTTCTTCTCTTTACTGTTACTATCTAGCAGATCCAATTTGGCATAAGCTTCTGCACGCTAACTTTTACACAGAGTTTTGGCGACCACGATTCCTGCAGAGCACAGTGAACATCAAGGCATGGATGACTAGACCGACAAACGACCTAGTCGTCGAACGAGTGAGAAGACTAGTCGAGAGACTGCAGAGGCGTGAGGCCTACCAGCATGCAGCCGAGGAGATCCAGCAGGACCGGTTTTTTCCCAGAACGATTCGGCTGGTCGCGGAGGAGTAACTCCGATCATTGCAGAACCAACAATATACCGACAAAGGCAGTAGCCTGAGCACCTTACGATAGGCCAAATCAATACTACACACCCTCGCCATAGGAGCCGAACAATCAAAAGCCTTTTCCAACTTTGAGTCGTAATCATTAACAAATATATAGCCTTTATAGGCACACTAGAAACATATTTGCAGATATGTCCCTAGATCCGGTTCACACTGGATCTCATCCGGTGGGACCGAACTCCCAACAAACTCCCCCTTCACTCCGGCATGGGATTTCTCATTAGTTTGTTCCGTCTCCGGTACGTGTCTAGTTTGTCGGCTAACAACACCTTGGTCAACATATCTGACCCGTTCTCCTCCATGTGGATCTTTGTCAATGAGAAGTCTTGATATTCTACCTTCTCTCAGAGCCAATGATATCTTCTCTGGATGTGCTTGGTCCAGGAATGGTAGGCCGCATTCTTAACAAGGTGGATGGCACTTTGGTTGTTGCAGTAGAGGCGGTATTCCTCCTGTCGGATCCCTAGCTCTCCGATGAAGTCCTTCATCCAGATTACTTCCTTGCCGGCTTCCACAACTGCCATGTACTCCGCTTCCGTTGTTGACAATGCAACGGACTTCTACAACCTCAACTGCCACGATACGGCTCCCCCTGCATATGTCATGACGTATCCGGATGTGGACCGGCTGGTATCCGCATCAGCCGACATATCTAAATCCGTAAAGCCTTCCAGTTGGGGTTTACTTGAGCCGAACTGGAGGCACATACTTGAGGTGCCTTTCAAGTACCAGAGTATCCACTTGACCGCATTCCAATGTTCTCTTCCCGGATTGTTCATGTACCGGCTAACCACTTCGACTATGTATCCGATATCTGGTCGGGTGCACACCATCGCATACATCAAGCTTTTGACGACAAAGACATATGGTATCTTCATCATATCTGACTTCTTTGCCTTTGTCTTCGGGCTCTGCTTTCCGGACAACTTGCAGTTTGCCGGAAGTGTCACGTACTTCTCCTGTGACAGCCATAGCAATTTCTTCGACCGGTCTCGGATTATATGCATCCCCAATATCTATGTCACCGGACCCCAATCTTTCATTGTGAAGGTCCGGTTCAAAGCCTTCTTCAGATTTCCGATTTTGGTTCGGTCTGGTCCGACGATCAACATGTCATCTACATACAGTAGGAGTATCATGAAGTCATCTCTGTCAAATTTCTTCACGAACACGTAGTGGTCGGCTTGCGTCTTGTGCTACCCCTGGTCGATCATGAAGCAGTTGAACTTCCAGTACCATTGTCGGGGAGCTTGCTTCAGTCCGTATACGCTCTTCTTCATCGAGCACACCAGGTGCTCCTTCCCTTTCTTCTCAAATCCTTCCAGTTGCTGCAGGTAGATCTCTTCTTCGAGGTCGCCATGTAGGAATGTCATCTTGACGTCCAGTTTCTCTACCTCGAAGTCCATGCTTACCGTTATGCTCAACACCGTCCGGATGGATGTCATCTTTACTACCAGGGCAAAGATCTCGTCGAATTTAACCTTACCCGTCCCCTTAACTTTGTTTTTAGTAGCTTTTTATTCGAACCTCGCTTTCCTTCTTCTTCTTCTTTTCAAAATGAAGCTACTTTCCCATTAGTTAGGACGGATTATTACAAAAAGAGTGTACAAGGAGGCTTATACAGAAATCGGGGAATCTCTCTCCGATCAAGTTCAAGAAAATGAGACTACTTACATAGCCTTTCAGACTAACTACTTAATGTAAGTAGATACCTATAGTTAAAAACAATGCCCTTCAGCGTTTGCTAGTACGATCCAATTCATGGGGCCTACAACGAAGGGAGGGAGGCAGGTGAGTCGGAAACAGCCAGCATGGGGGCTGGTAGTTCCACCTCAGGCCACTTCCTCCTTGTGTCACCATAGGCGCGTTCCACCATTTCTGCCCAAAAGCGCAAACGGGCAGTGACCACGTCGTTGGAATGGCTGCAAACCTCATCCAATTGCCCTCGTAGGCAGCTGATAAGCACAAACCATATGTCCATGATCACTTCCTTTGGGGATCGTACCAGATGGACATGCTAAAAATCAATATATTTTGATTCAATTTTGAAAAACCTTCACACATGCGGCACCCCTTTTTATGAAACGGCCTATTTTGTGCCTTTTTTTATGGACAGTTCTTAAAATGCGACATATTACCTATTTCAAATGACCCGGTGTTCTCTAACAAAAACGGTTTAGTGATGCAGCAAAGCAGTGGTTCACACACTTGAGCTTGCTTGCTAGATTTCTAACATTGGCCAATCCAATGATTGCCCTAATTGTGGTCATTTTTGCAATAGGGCTAAATGTTGCTTCATAGTCAACTCCATAGGATTTAGCGAATCCATTTGCTACAAGCCTTGCTTTATACCTAGCAATAGAACCATCAAAATTTCTCTTCACTTTATATACCCATTTGTTGCCGACTACCTTCACCCCTTCTTTTCTTGGAACTAGATTCAAGTGTTGATGTCTTCAATGGCTTTGTACACTTCTTCCATAACGTGTTGTTATTCCTTTGGGTCCTTGGCTTCTTCCTAAGGGTGACGGGAACTGCACGCTCCCTGTACGCAACGCTCGGCCACAACCGAGCTTAGAATCATACACAGAAAACGGGAAATAATGAACGACACGAAGAAGAGACGAGTACGCAGGATGTTTACGCGGAAAACCCAAACTAAGGGAAAAACCACGGCAGCCCACAGGCTGCAAACTATCACTATGTTAGAATGTACAACAGTGAGTTCACGGAGACAACGACCTCGTGCTCACGATCCTTGCCACAGGCGGCGGTTACAACAGAGGCAACGACCTCTTTCTCTCTCTCTCTCTCTCTCTCTCTCTCTCTTTGTACACAGTTACGCGCTCTCTCTCTCCTTGCACCAACAAGAATGACAACCACACTAAAAGTTTGCCCTAAGTCATATTTATACTAATATGACTTTTCGGCTATTTACAAATATAGCCACGATGGACTCTCAGAGACATATTTACGAGTATGTCTCTTCATCCGGTTCTCTGTAGCCGGGTACTCCTCATCCGTTTCTCACCGGGTCTGTACCATCCGGCTCTCCGTAGCCGGGTACTCCTCATCCGGTTCTCACCGGGTCTGCACCATCCGGTCCTCCGTAGCCGGGTACTCCTCATCCGGTTCTCACTGGGTCTGTACCATCCGGCTCTCCGTAGCCGGGTACTCCTCATCCGGTTTCGGCCTCGGCCGAGTTTGTTCATCGGCACTGTTCTTCTCCCTTCCCATCCGGAGGGACCTGTCTCCCAACAGAGGGTTCATTATATTTTATAACCCTGACATGAAAACATAATGCCTATCCATATAACTATCATAGACAAGCCTTGAGATTGGATGTCTTAACCTTCTTGACCTTCTTTTGTCTCCTCATGGTGAAATAAACCTCCTTTGTCTTGGTGCTTTGATTTTAGTGTTTGATGTTGCTCCCTCTTCTAACATACGTTCATAAATATCTTCAATTTTGCCACCATTTTCATCAAGTTCTGCCAACCTTGACTTTTCTTTATTTACTCACATCATGTTGTCATGAGGCTAACGTGTGTGCATGTGAAATGTAAGCGGGACAACACAAACCTAGATGAAGGAAGATGGGATTGACTTTGTCCCTATTAGTTGTAGTAGCTCCATGCTTCCTTCGAATGTATTTGGTAGACTTTAATAATGTATCTAAGTTCCTAATAATACATGGGGATCAATCCAACCACAACTTTTAAAAGACATTTCCTAATAATGTATTGCGTAATGAAGGGCTGCGCTATGGATAAATGTCATCAGTTTCAAGAGAAGTAGAACGTATCTGCTAACATGGAGCAGAAAGGCAAAACCAAGGACATCAAAGGTACAATCTCTTGAGATTTTATAAGTTTATACACAACACTTGAGCTCTTGCGATTGTTCCTTCTCACAATACTTGTTGGGACCTAATGATTTGGTCAAAGCAATTGGGCAGATTACTAGGGCTCCGAAACATTCTTGTTTGACTATGGTAGCTCACACAATTTCATTGATGATCGATTGGTACAGAAGTTCGACCTTTGAACAATAAGTGACCACACTATGTGGGTTCATTTCGCAATCTTGCCTATACCTATACCTTTGTTCGCTAAACTCCGCCTCAATTTCTATCATAATAATCACCTTTGATGTGCATGTGTGAGACTAATCCTAACCATCTTAAAGATGATCCCGTCTTTCCTAATTACATTGTTAACCTGGAGTTCAAGGGTTTTACATCAATTTCTTTTAAAATAATTAGTGTGTCGAACAGCCATTAATTGGTCATTCTACACCAAAAAGTCAATGACATCTCTGAAAATCTGGGTGAAGGCGTACAATAGCAATCTAATCTAACCGTCCATTCCATGATAAAGAGTTTCTTTTGCAAGCAACGGTCAGTAGGCAGCCTATCTCCCAATCCATGGTAACTGTTTGAAAATGCCGTCACATTTCACATGAGACAGCATATCGTTCTTCCTTGTTACAGTGATTAGAGGATGTCATGGATAAATTCGGGACGTGCCCAATCATGTGGGTTGTGACATAACAGAATCCGACATATATGCCTCTGATTTAACCAACAAGAATATAGTTAAGAGGGAAAATTAGGGCAACACAAAGAAAATGCCCATGGTCAGACAAAGACACACTCAAACGTACATGGAGAGGAGCAAACATCGCACCAAGTCATGAAGAAACAATATTCGTTGGTTTCGTTCTCCACAACAAAGCTAACCCTAATTGAACATGTTCAAAGAAGCTTTTAGCTTGATGCGGCAATTCAAATCAAAATGTTGATGGAACCATACATGAAATTAATATGGACAATGTAATAATTTTGTTAATGATCAGTACCCTCATAGAGAAAAGAAGAAATGGAAATTTTGTAATAATGATCAGTACCCTCATAGAGGGATGGTCCCCCCAAAAAAATTTGCTACATCTAATGCGACGATGAAAGAGCTCAAATACAGGGGGAGCCTGTGGCCAAAGATTTTGGCCAGACAAAAAATTGGAGGTTAGAGGATGTGCGTAGGCCGAGTACACAAACACGCGGTACCGACCAACTCAAAGAGGGGGGGTTATGGTTATATATGTATGGATTTTGTGTATGTCACAACAGGATCAGTGGAGGAAGTAATAATGATGTTGTCATCAGGACCACGAAAGATCCTCCTCTTCCGATGCTTGATGCATGGCTGATGGGTGCTCCCACTTGGCCAGCTCTGCAACACAGATGACAAAGTTTAAAAAGCCGGTCCATTTAGTTATGATCCTAGGATGATTAGGTCATGGTTGGTTAGTTTGTAAGCAATGGAATGGTAAAGTAGACCATAATTTTAGTGTATAATAAATTATGAAGATGTCTCGCATAATTGTTTTGCATACATACCGGAAAGGATAGTTGCATCCGGGATAACCTACAACACGCCCATCAAAACAAATATGTATGTCAGTTCTTACATCACAATGAAGACATGAAACCTTTTAACACTTTCGTAGACTAATTATATCTCTTAGCTAATTATGTTGCCTAATGATATCGCTGCACCAAACCACTGAATTCACATGGCTTCCATAGAAGCACGATGTTTGATTCATCATAGATAATTCTAGCTTTTGAAATTAGCGAGCCCAGTTTCTCACATGAAGCACATTTCAAATTTCTAATTGTATCGGATCACTGCATCCTACTTACTACATAGAAGTATAGTTCATAAAGTATATGTCAAATTTGATGGGTTAAGCAATGCCGTGGTGTCTAATCAGGGTGAAACTTTTGAGATTAGCACATTCTACTGACCCAAACTCACTTGTCCATACACAAAACTCCTTCTACAATCTTTGACATCACAAAATAGGGTAAGTTCAGATGTTGAGTCTCAAATAAAAAAGGCAGAAGCTCCCCAGGAATGCTCACTTGGATCAATGTTGGTAATCATGGCAGCCCCACCAAAGTCGCAGGTGCCGGTGGCTTGTCCATGGATCTGGAAGTAGCTGTTGAAGGCGAATGAGGCATGAGAGAGGAGGGTGTTGGGGACGTAGCATGGTTGGGCCAGCTGTATCAGCCTGCAGTCAGCCGAGTGGCCGCACGCCCAATCCAGAGCCGCTTGCACCACTTCCGGGCTCGCCCAAGGCCTTGCGATGCACCAGTACTTATCGAACGTGCCAGACTTCTCCACCACCACCAATGATGGTGGTGGCAACCACATGGTCGCCTCTGACCCTGACCCTGACCCTGGTTCTTCTTCTTCTTCTTGCTCCTCCTCCACTCTGTCTCTGTCCACCAATTCCACCGCATTCAATGGCACAAACCCTCCCCAGCGTATCCTCTTTTGCTTCCCCCTCCTGCTGCTCGACCTATTATATTGCAGCAGCCTCCTTTCCTCCAAGACTGATTTCCTGCGTAGCCATGAGTACCAGCCTGGTTTGCCTCCTTCAGATCGCTGTGACTGTATTCCTGCTTTAACATCGAGATCCTCAATGATGCCGTAGATCAAACTACTGGCGGCCCTGCCCTGTAGATCTTGGTTGTGCTGAAAGGGTGAGCACCGGAAATGGTGAGGTAAAAAAAAATACAGCGAAGCCTAGTAATCATGGTAGCTTCGTAGATTATAACGGGGATAAAACACTTACACTGGAGATCTCAAGCTGCGAGGCAGTAGTGTTGCTGTTGCTGTTGGCGTCGTCTCCATCAGTGTCCGGCGAAACATGGAAGCAGTTCCTCGGAGATGGAGAGGATGCGGTGCATCGGAGGCGGCGGACAAGCTTTATATGCTGTGCCCGACCACTGCCTGCAAAAAAAGAGACCGCACAGAAGGAGCATGAGTGACAGACATAGTTAAAGAAAAACCAGAAACTATGGAGACCGAAGTACTCACAACATGAAGTAGAGAAGATGAGGAGTAGGAGGAAGGCGATGGCGATGGCGGTGTGGCGTTTGTGGGGAAGATGAGCCACCATATGAGACACAAGCAGGGGTCCTTGCTGCGTTTAAATTTAAGCACGCTTGTAGTAGAGAGGTGAGAGTGTGGAGAATAAGTAGAGTGGTGTATCATGACAGGGGAGGCAGGGAACGGTGAGCGAAGAGAAGTGGAGTGAAAGGAAAGACGTTTCCTCAGAGTTATACATACTAAGTACACTGTTTTTTGTTCTGCGCCATGGAAGCTTAGTGTCTGTTTGAGTATGTACGTATGTATACTCTGCTTGTATCACAAGTGAGATATATTTTCCTTTACCCCCCCCCCCTCTTTCTCTCTCTCTGTCTCTCTCACTCTCTCTCTCTCTCTACAGTAACTCTCTCTTCTCACTTTTGGTTTTTATATTCTCTCTCTCTCTCTCTCTCTCTCTCTCTCTCTCTCTCTCTCTACAGAGTAACTGTGTTCTCAGATAACTATGTATGTATCCAAGCATAGAAGAAGAACTACTAACACAGGGAGGGAGAAAGGAGTATGTACATAGTGAGAATTTGTGATGGATCTGATCTTTGCTTACTTCTCTAGTTAGGGTTTGCGCTGTTGCCTCTGTTCCTCTGCTTCTGGTTAGCAAATGGAACGAACAACACACACACTGTGAGTGAGTGTGAGTGTTTTGGTGGAGAGTAGAATTGGAGCAGCATTCAACACCATGTTGAAACCCTAGGAGAAAATATTTAAGTTTTAAGTTGGTAGCGGGAAGCAGTAAGTAGTAGTAGTAGTAGTAGTAGTTAGTGAGTGGCAGCTGCTGCTGCTGCTGCTGCTATTGCTAGAAATAAATAGAATTGCATATGTACAGATGCGTGTGTGCATCCGTTTCAGGAGTTCATGGAACTCACATATGTATGTACATGTAACATACATATGTGAGTTCCATGAACTCCTGAAACGATGTAACATACATATGTATACATATATGTACATATGTCGAAGAAGACAAACATGGAACTCACGTATGTTACATATGATATGTACATACATACATATATATACATATGTTTGTTTGTATGACCGATAAAGTTGACTCCCACAATAAAAATAGGTTCGAATTTGAACTGACGATAAAAATAGGTTTGAATTTTAACTCACAATTTTAAAAGGAAACGCCGCCCCCATTATATATATAAATATATCTCACGCACCCACATGGCTTGGAGATTTTGGATTTAAGATTGAAGAAAGTAGGCTACTCATGGTATCAACATTACCATATTTATCGCTAATTTATCCATCAGTTCATTAATCATCTATCACTCCCTATTTCTATATATATGTATGTATATGTATATATAAAGACATAGCGAGATATAGAAGCAAGGAAACAAAGAAGGTGGAGAGCACAAGGGCACCAACTATTAGAGACTACTTGTATTGATTTGGTAGGATGATGCAATCCTAGTAGCTAGTATACCTATTGACTGAGTAGGATGTGGTCTTTGGTAGGTCCTCTTTTTTCTTGGAGTATGTATTCTAATCCTAGATCCCTCTATGTTGGCTTTATCAATGAACATGATGATATTGATAATAATGGGAGTATCCAATAATCTATAAGACACCAGACCAATTGTGAGAGCTTGGATTGTCTATACAAATCCCACATCTTGCAATCTCTTCTAGATGGTGCAATTTCTTTGATGAGTTACAAATTCCAATGTTAGTGTGTTATCACTAGTGCATGCATGGATGCTTCTCATGAGTCTTCCTTGCATGTTCCCATTTAGAGTGGTAGATAATGTGCAACATGATACTCTATCAAAACCTTCCTAGTAGAATTATCACTCAATGTGACAAAATATAAAGCACCACCAAGAGACTAGCTATGACTTTCCATCTCAAACTAGCTCAAAATCCTTGGCAGTATGCTTATGGAATTGGGATGAAAATGGAGTGCCATGATAGGAAGCTCCGAAGTCGAGAAGATATAGCTTCATCGATGTTAAAGTTGAACTTTTGCCTCAATGACCCTCTCTAGACTAAGGGTGTTGTCATAGAACATTGAATCGTCCTTGGTCACATTAACATATTTTGGTGGCTTCCTAATCTTGTCAACAAAGGTTAAATCCACATGTTCCACCTCTTCCACTCGTTTGCCGTAGTTTTCAGATTGCCCAGATATCTTATCTTTGTTATTCTTGTCCTTCACGGCTTGTCATTTGGATTTTGTGACATCTATGGTGACTCCAACATAAAAGAGCTACAAGAGAGAATGCCAATGGCAAATGAGGAATTTTTCAAAGTGGTATCTATCATCGATCATATGTTTCATGAAAGAGAAAATGTGGTTGGGTTGAACAAAGCCATAGAGATGATCAATGAGGGACATGGTCGATTTGATGGGAAGGCTGTTGTGATTGCGGTAGCAAAAAACAAGATAAAATTGAAGAAGGGAATGAGAAGAAGGAAACAAGAGAGATATGTAGAGAGATAGATAGATAGATAGATTATATTATCGTCTTTGGAGGTCAAATATGACCTATGAGACCAAAAATATTACATTTCACATGATATGTGTGAAGGTGAGTAGCGACTCTCGATGTTCAAGAACTTTTGCAATCGAGAGTGCACATCGTGGTTGTGAGAGAAATTCATGCAAGGATTGGGCTAGATTGAAGAGATGTGGAAAGCATGGTTGAATATGATCAAAGGTAGAGCATTGTATCAAAGTGTGATACTCAGACTCTCGAACTTGTTTAGGGCAAAGTGTGCATAGTTAGCCACTCTCATCACTTGTGCCCCAACGCCCCGTCTCACATCTCAATGCGTGCGAGCTAAGTCACATGGAAGCAATGGTTCGAATGGCAGATATCTGGATGGGCTCTAACATGTATCGATGTGTACAACTTCCTCGTTCTGCGAAGAATATGGTTTTGTAGTTAGGTGCAACATTTGTAGTATAATGTGTGAAGGGTGAGCCACCACATTTGTCCCACGTCATGATACATTGGCGTTGCAAAAAGGCCTCATTTACAGAGGAATCTAGTGACGCATCATGAAGCAAGTGTCTTGCATCCCATCTACCAAACCATTTTTCTAAATCTTGCATCCAACTGGAACACAAAAAATTTCTTTTATGCATCTTTTGGATATTTTTGCTTGCTTCCCATGCAATTCTAGGAAGTCGATGTGAGGGGCTTTTTTGAACCTTAAGCATGTATTCAACAACCCTTTCGATGACCATGATCTCAATGGGAAGCAATCCCGTCTCAAGGAGGAGGAGGGTGTAGGGAGTTTGTTTCTTAACTTGTAGAAACTTTGTAAGAAAATGTTTTTGGACATTTTCAAACTCTTTCCACGTAGATTTAGGGATGCTACTGCCCCATACTTCCACCCCATAGAGAAGATCCGGGGTCACCAAAGTGTCAAAAAGATATTTCTTGAGGACCCAACACTTAATATCTCCAAAATTGCATGTGTTCTCAAATGCATAATATGCTCGCTTGAGAGAGAGAGAGAGAGAGAGAGAGAGAGAGGAGAGGAGGAGGAGATTGGCAATGTATTCATGATAAGAACAAAGGTTACAAGATTAAGTTGAAGACTAGTGTTGAACTGGAATTGCTCATAAATACTCAAACACATGCTTATATATCATGCTTTAGACACATTTATGATCGCCACTTGGCATTCATGCAAGCATGACACTTGGTGATCATGCATTCAATTGTATGAGAGCGAGGAAATTTCATAATGTCACATTTCTCAACGATTTAGTTAAAGTTATAAAAATATCATGATCATGGGTTCAAATCTCTATCATGAGTTTGAAGTTTTTGCATATATTCATAACTGTTGAGAATCAAACTCAACTTCCCTAGTATGGGAACACACCTTACGAACACCCAAGTGTGTGACCTTCCCACCTCTTTTGTATTATAACTAATGTGTCGTAGAAGTTAAGTCCTATGACACATATTTAGTAAGTAGTTAAGTCTCCACCTCCTTTTAAGTGGTGGTTGTAGTGAGAGAACGTAGTGAGAAGGTGACTACATAAGCACCTTCTCCTCCTTTTTGTAACTATTGGCTCATTCTTGCTTCTTGTTAATATACAGTTTTCTTGTTTTTTGTATACGTCATGTTCTCTCTCTCTCTCTCTCTCTCACACACACACACACACACACACACACACACACACATGTTGAGCGGCAAGCTCAACCGGATCCGGATCGGCTGAATAAGCCTGAGGCGGATCGGCATCCAGAAGGATGAACCAGATCAGTGAGCCGATGAGTTGGGGAGCCGGTTAGCCGGTTAGCCGGATCAAGCAGTAACCGGAAGCCTAGTAGCAGCCTAGACTACTAGGTAGTTAATGTCTCGTAGTTAGTGTCAGACGCTCGTGTGAGCATTGAAGTACACTATACTTCTGTCAGTCCTTTTAGGACTTGTATAAATAGTGTTGTTGAGCACGTTGTATATACAGAGAATTTTATAGAGTTGTTGATAATAGATTTAAGTTGTTCTGCTCTTTCTTTGTCTCTCTTGCGTACCTTCTGTGTGTTAATCTCTCTCTCTCTCTCTCTCTCTCACTCACTCTCTCTCTCTATTGCTATCCGGCTACCCAGTTGTCTAACGCTTCCGCACCTTCGTTTTCACATGGTATTAGAGCGCGAGGGATGAGAACCTCTACAGCCAACATCAGCATCTGAAGACAAACCCTAAGACTCGGTAAGAACAGAAAGAGAAGTGATGGACAGAGGAATGACTAGCTCGCTCCCGGTGAAGAAGCTTGACAAATCCAACTACACATCTTGGTCATACAAGTTGCACCAGTACCTGCTTGGGCATGGTTACTAGAGCTATGTCGACGGAGCTAATGACACAACACCTGATGCGACATCAATGAGGAGAACCACGCTGGTGCGTCAACAAGTGCACCCACCGACAGTCGGATGATGTACATGGAGGCGGATCGGCCCCATGGGCGTGGTGGACGAGGCGGGTCAGCTTGCAATGGTAGCGACCGACAAGAGCAAGACCAAAGGCACAGAGAACGTGCCGACAGCAGTTCCGGACCCTCCACAAGCAGGGGGAGTCAAGGCGGCGCCAGAGGCTAGCAAGCAAAGGCCGACTCGGACTGCTAGTATTGTGGTAAAAAGGTGTCGAATACGAGTATATAATGGTTGTATTCACATTGTCCCTCTGGACTGCCCAAGTTCGGGCTATTTCTGTAAATAGCATAAAGGGTAGTTGCCCTAGGATAGTCACTATATAAAGTGACTTTTTAACCTTTAGTAAAGGTTGGTTGTCCTTTGTAACTGTTGCTATTGAATATAACAATTACTTTGTGCCTCTCTCTCTCTCTCTCTCTCTCTTTCTCTCCCTCTGTGTCTATCTTCATCACGAATGTTGCTTGCACTTCCGCATTGACGGCCTTGTCCTCAACATTTGGTATCAGAGCGTTGGAGGTTCTTCAACCTGTTGCCGGCCGTCATCGCACAACACAACATTCTGTTTTCGTTTTCTTTGAAGAACAGAGAAGGGAGAAGAAAAACAAAAAGCTCCCACCTCACTATGTTAAATCACAAATTGGAGTAAGCCAGTCGGTTGTACTCTGTTCTTGTGTTTGTAACCGCTTGAGGGGAGCTCCTTGAGCAACAACCGACCTAATCGTGCTTCATTCGATTAAACAACATCCGAATAGGTCACCGGACGCTATTCACCCGCTTGTTGTAACCACCCGCTGTAGATTGGTCTCCTGGCAACAACCACTTCGTGCTTCACTCGGCTGATCGACATTCGGGAGGATCAGTTGGATCCGTCCCTCTCATCGCTGCAATCATCCGAAGTACAATCGGCCCAAACAATCGGTTTCGTGTAATCAGTATTCAGCATACAATCAGAAGCTAACTGGGCTCACTCCGACTTGGCAACATTCGGGAAGACAAGCCGGTTCTGTCCCTCAAGTTACCGGAGTTACTCCGAGCAGGTTCAACAACAAGTATCCGAAACCAAACCGGCTCAGGTTCAAAACCGACTAGAACGATATCGGGTGAACCGACCGGCTGCACCCCACTAAGGTTCGTAGTCAACTCCAAACCGAGTCTTACCAACCGAAACCGAAGCAGATGCAATCAACATCCGGCTCATCAGAGATGAGTCTAAGGAGGTTCAACGGTTCAAACTTCAACTTCTGGAAGGAACAAATGCAGGACTATCTCATAGTCAAGGGTCAGATAGACCCGATTGAGAATGAAAATCCTCCAGAAGCATATAAGGCAAACGAGTGGCTAAAGCTAGACAGAATCGTCCGCGCCACGATTTGGATGCACTTGTCGGAGTCAGTGTACTTCACAGTGCAATCATGCACGACAACGTTTGAACTTTGGAAAACACAGTCGGAAACTTATGAAAAGAAGGTTGCCGCAACGAAGATGTATCTGATCCGGCGCCTCTACAACTTGCGGATGAAAGAATCCAATTCGGTTTAGGCACACCTCAACGAGTACGAAAGAATAAGCTCCCAAATCTCGTCTAAGGGGACGACAATTGAGGATGAACTCAGAGCAATGATAGTCATGAGTAGTCTCCCCTCTTCATGGGAAACTTTCGTTACAACCATGTGCAATGCTTCAACAGCTGGCGTTGTCGTAGTGTATTCCACACACTACGTGAAAACCATAAAATAATATATCCGATTTTAGATACATATAAATAAATAAATAATATATCAAAACATTTATCACGTGCATAGGGCAGGATTCGAACCCTGCACCTCCACATTGATAAACCCAAACTTTACCATTGTAATAACTTATCTTTAGTGTTATACATATAGATTTAATACGTATACGACCTTTATTTACACATACCTTTATTAAAAGGTAAAAATCATGTATTCTTTAGGGTGTGAATATTTTATTTACACGTGACATTAAAAGTGACTCATGCACATCTAGCGTGCATGAGCCCTATACTTAGGAAATGACAAAACATCACATGCACATTTAGTGTGCATGGACACTTTTGGTGAAAAAGCATGAAGCCATGCTTAGCCTCTTCCATCTTTATATAAGGAGGAGAGAAATATGTATAAGGTTGTTGATTAATATACAAGGATTGATCAATCTAATATATTTGTGGGATTCACGAATTTTGCCATCTAAATTACTCTTATAATCTAAATATTGTTTTAAATACACTAAACTCGTGGGATTCACGAGATTGCTATCTTACTTCTGTTTCCACTATTCATAACTAGCCTTAAGTTGTATTCCTCTTCCTCCTAGTCAAAAACCTCGGTGGTTCCCACCCGACTCACGCAACGATCCGGAGCCGAAAGGCACGACACAGTTGGTGAACCCGACGTGAACAACCGGGTGGCAAGGAGATGGAAAATCAACCGGAGGCTAGCAACATGATGATGATGTTCGAGCGCATGCTACAAGAACAACGCGCGATGTCGGAGATAGCGGCATCAGTGGAGCGGCTCGTGCAACGAAACGGGCAATTCAACGGGAAAGACGTGTCGCGGTATCTTCGGGACTACAAGGCGGAGATGCTACGGTGCGGAATATCGGAAGGACTGCAAGTGACGTCCTTCAACCGGGTGGCGACCGATGGGCTTCAAGCAAGCATCCATGGGCTACGACAACAAAATCCGACATGGGAGGCGTTTGAAGAAGAGCTAAAGAGGACGTTCACCATCGAGGATTCCTCCAAGGCGACGCGAAGGGGATTCGAAGATTGGGTGGAGACGCCGGACAAGGGATTGAAGGTCGTTGATGTGTTTTCGGCATTCGAAAGCTGGTTCGGGAGGTTGTCCGCGAGAGATCAAGCTATCCTCGTACCGGACAAGGTGATCATGTTCTTGCGAGCCGTGGACGTCCGGGACCGGAAAGATCTCGGAGTGCTCTTGGAGGACACGACCATGGAGAGTGGCCTCACCGAAACATGGGAAAGTGTGCGGGATATCGTCGCGCGATATACGAAGAGGGGGCAATGGCTTGCCAACGAGGAAAAGAGGGTTTCGGAACTGATTCCGAAACCGAGAACCGGATTGGAAGACCATCAACCGAGGGCTCGGGAGACTACAACCGAGAAGGGGATTGATGCATCTATGGTGGAGCAACTATTGAAGGAGATGGAGAATCTGAAGATCGTGATGGTGAAGAAGTCGGATGACCGCCCCACAAGCTCCAAGTATACGGACCGACGGTGCATATGGTGCGATAACGCCGAACACGATCGGAGGGATTGCGACGAGCATAAGGAGGCGCTACGGCGGGATCTCATCTACTACGAGGGAAACCAGATTCATTCAATGGACTCTCGGAAGCCACTCCGACCGAACTTCCGGAAAGGCGGCATGAAGAAGGTGCTCGAGGAGGAATTGGTAGCAAGAAGCAACTATGCGACAACCGCGGGAATATGTGTCGGGGAGTTATCGAGAGCAAAGACGTCTTTTTGGCCGGAAGTTCTAGAAAACACTGAGAAAACCGACTCCAACGAGATACGAAGCACCGCAGAAGGCGTCCGGGAAGCTACGGGATGGGAGTGCCCTGTCGACAAGAATAGCGTATATGCCCTGTGTCAATTGCATAAGGTGTATGTGGACGAGAAACGACGACGCACGGAGGATGCGGCCGGGCCATCGAAGATACCAGAAAGCTGGAACTCCGGAGGTAAGGGAAAAGAAAAGGCGACTCCGGCATTCAAGCTCGCCTCGGACATAGAACAACAAACGGACTTGAAAAGAGTGTTCGAGGAAAGAATCTTGGATAGCCGGGTAGATTTCTCGCTTCGGGAGCTACTCGGAATAGCAAAGAAGGAGTTCCACGATCTTCTCGTGGATCTCGTGAAGCAAAAAAGACAAAGTACGGAGGAAAATGCTCCAAGGGTGAATGCGAACACCGTTTTAATGAACGACACCGAAGTGGAGGACGAAATTCCGAACTCCCACTATACAAGGCCACATTGGGCACGCGCGACTACGGAGACTCCGGTCCGAATCGGCAACATCAAAGAACCCGTGCTAGCATTGATTGATCACGGATCGGAGATCAACTTGATGTCCAAGGAGTTCTACCGGAAGGGGAAGTGGCCTATTAACACCAACCATGGATGGAAGATTCGGGTGGCCACCAAAGCAACGGAAGATCTATTTGCGGCTTGTCCGGATGTGACGGTGAAGATCGGGGATGTCGAGATCGACCAAAATTTCTTCGTGCAAGATGAGGTTTCACATTCTGTCATCCTCGGCCAACCCTTTATCACGGCATCACGGATGGAGACGAAGGTGCTCGATAGCGGTGCGGCTTTTGCGCGAATTCGGAGCCAAAACGGTGGGAAATCCGTCCAATTCCTAACGGTGCCGGCAAATCATGAAAGGAACAAGAGGGAACTCTTGTCCCAAGTGAGAATGGATTTTTAAAGCGGACTGTTGCGGAGTGGGGAAGTGATAATCCGAGAAGCCCTGATACCCCACACAGGAAGAAAACTCTCGGAGCAAAACATGTACGAATCGGTCCGGATGGGGCATCTACGTACAGGACCGTAACCGGAGGATTGAAGAAAGGATACCGACAAGTGGAGGATAAGTTGCGGTCGGCATCAATAATAAAAGAAGATGAAGAAATCATGGGGATAGTTGAAGAAGTGTTCTATGGGAGCACGCTACAACGACTTGAAGAGCTTGCGGAAGATAAAAGCCAAGGGAACCGGGTAGTCCCGGTGGAATCGGTCGAGATGTACGAGATCATTGCGAAAATGGAGCCGGATTCGCTCCGCAAAGAAGAAGCAATGGTAAGTACGAAATACAAGACCGTGGAGAAGAAGGTGAGACCGGCCGCGGGACCACTACCCGCCGATAGCGAACAAAAGAGGAAAGAAGTCTCGGGAGATCCGACACTTCGGAAGTCCGTGGATATCGGACATGCCTTCACGGATGAGACCCGGAAGAAACTTCGGATCGGTGGAGGTGGGTTCCTATTACAAAAAGAAGAAGAACGGTTTCGCGAGATGTTGGAGCAACACGGCAAAGTGTTTGCATTTACATCAAGGGAGATAGGGTGCGTCGATCCGAGAATAGTGGAGCCGATGGTGATCTTCACGATTGACCATGTACCGTGGAACCTGAAGCCGATTCCGGTGCCACGAGCGCATATTCCGAAAGTCATTGACTTGCTCAAGGAGAAGGTGGCGATGGGGATTCTAGAGCCATCAACTGCTCCGTACTCAAATCGATGGTTTACAGTTCCGAAGAAGAATGGGCCACTCCGATTTATCCAAGACTTGCAACCGGTGAATAAGGTCACGATCCGGAACTCGGGAGTCGGTCCGATAGTGGACGAATTTGCGGAAGCTTTTGCCGGTCATGCGATATACTCCATCGGAGACCTATACTCGGGGTATGACCAATTCCAACTAGCCGTGGAGAGCCGAGACATCACAACCATGCGAACACCGATAGGATTAGTCCGAATGTGCAAACTACCACAAGGAGCGACAAACTCGGTTGCTCATATGATGAACGCGATGAACAAGGTGCTTCGAGACTGCATTCCGGAGATAACAATGCCGTTCCTCGATGACATTCCGATGAAAGGATGCGCGGTAGAAGAAAAAGATGAGACTATGGATGATCGGGGATGCCGAAAGTTTGTGGTCGACCATATTCATGATTGCAAGAAAGTGTTGCGAAAGCTAGAAGATGTGCACCTAACACTTTCCGGGGAGAAATCGGCATTCGGGCAAGAAGAAATATTGGTGGTCGGACATCTATGTGGGCCCTACGGCCGAAGACCGTCACCAACAAAGATCGATGCGATTCAAGCTATGGAGGAAGTATGCGAGTCAACATCCAAAGTCCGAAGGTTTCTCGGTGCATGTGCATTCTATCACATATGGATTCCGCACTATGCACATATAGCGGACCCGCTCTACCACTTGTTGCGGAAAGGTAAGAAATTCGAATGGAAACCGGAACACACCAAAGCCATGAAGAAATTGAAGAAGACAGTTCGGAGGGCGGAAGCACTTAAGAAGCTGAGCTACAACCGACCGATCATAGTAACGGTTGATACAAGTCCAACCGGTATCGGGTGGGTCATCAATCAAGCCGACTCGGATGGTTCACGGTATCCGATCCGATTTGGAGCAAAGGTTCTCAACGAAAGGCAACATGGATATGCACAAGTCAAAAGAGAACTGTGGGGAGTCGTGTCGGCGATAAAATCGGATCGGGATTATTTGATCGGAGCCGAAGTGGTGATCGAGACGGATTGTCTTCCGATACTTGGGATGATGCGGTGTTGTACGATACCGGATGTAGCTATGATAAGGTGGGTTGCATATGTCAAGTCGCTTAATCCAGAGGTTCGACACATCTCGGGGAAGGACAACGCGGTAGCGGATATGTTATCAAGGGCTCGGTTCGGAGACGACATAACCAAATCGGATAATGAAGAAGTTGCGAGAAATGTCAAGTCTACTCCGGGGTTCGACATCGAGATGAGTTACATCCGACATTCTCACAGACAATCAACTTCAAGTGGATGGTCGACATAGTGGCCATGTTGACCGGGATCGGACAAAAGAAATACTTGGTATTAGCTCAGGAAGATCTCACGAATCAAGTAGAAGGTCGAGCGCTTCAGAGGAAAACGTGTTCCGCGGTATGCCAATTTCTTTTGGAGGAAGTATTTTGCAGGTACGGGTGCGTAGGACAAGTGATTGCGGACCGGGGAGAACTCGACTCAGACAAAGCTAGGGGATTCTTCGCCAAACACGGAGTTCGGTTATCGTTGACAACGACATACAATCCGGAGGCCAACGGGAAAATCGAACGAGGACATAGTCCGATCGTGAAAGCACTTGCGAAGGCATGCGATGGAAAGGTGAAGGACTGGCCGCAGATGCTTCCGTATGCACTATGGGCGGATCGGACGACGCATAGCTCCGTAACCGGTTACATGCCGGCAGAACTCATGACCGGACAAGCACCGGTAATGCCGACGGAAACCGCGATCGCAACATGGACAATGCTACCGTGGAAGGAAGAGATGAGCCGGGAAGAACTACTAGCGGTCCGGATACGACAACTAGAGGGAAGACCGGCAGACATAGCGGAAGCAATACTCCGACAACAAGAAGCACGATTCCGGAACAAAAGCCGGTTCGACACAAAGCACCGACTACGATCGAGGAGGATTGAAGAAGGAGATTGGGTGATCGTCTATGATAGTAGTTTGGACCATCAACATACAACGATGCGGAAATTCGCGAAAAGGTGGTTCGGGCCATAAGAGGTTCGGAAAGTCTTCGACAACGGAACGTACCGACTGTCCGAGTTGGATGGAACAATACTACGAGTGCCTATAGCCGGGAAGCGGGTGAAGATTTTCAAGAAGCGGACCGACGACAAACCCTATGTGATCCAAGCCAAGGCCGACAACGAGGAGCAATCGGATGAAGACCACGGTGATGCGGGAAGCGAAGAAAGTGAATTACAACTCATAGTCGACATAAGGGGAGAATCGGAGGAAGCTTTGGGTGAAGACGGATATGAGGAATCGAGAACTACGGCACATACCGGAGGATGTGCGGGTTGGAGGGGGCGAGTGTCGTAGTGTATTCCACACACTACGTGAAAACCATAAAATAATATATCCGATTTTTGATACATATAAATAAATAAATAAATAATATATCAAAACATTTATCACGTGCATAGGGCAGGATTCGAACCCTGCACCTCCACATAGATAAACCCAAACTTTACCATTGTAATAACTTATCTTTAGTGTTATACACATAGATTTAATACGTATACGACCTTTATTTACACATACCTTTATTAAAAGGTAAAAATCATGTATTCTTTAGGGTGTGAATATTTTATTTACACGTGACATTAAAAGTGACTCATGCACATCTAGCGTGCATGAGCCCTATACTTAGGAAATGACAAAACATCACATGCACATTTAGTGTGCATGGACACTTTTGGTGAAAAAGCATGAAGCCATGCTTAGCCTCTTCCATCTTTATATAAGGAGGAGAGAAATATGTATAAGGTTGTTGATTAATATACAAGGATTGATCAATCTAATATATTCGTGGGATTCACGAATTTTGCCATCTAAATTACTCTTATAATCTAAATATTGTTTTAAATACACTAAACTCGTGGGATCCACGAGATTGCTATCTTACTTCTCTTTCCACTATTCATAACTAGCCTTAAGTTGTATTCCTCTTCCTCCTAGTCAAAAACCTCGGCGGTTCCCACCCGACTCACGCAACGATCCGGAGCCGAAAGGCACGACAACGTTAAATACTCCGAAGTCACGAGAGCAATCCTGACTGAATCAGCTCGGAGAAAGTCTTCCGCCAAAGACTCGGCAGATGAAGCTTACGTAGTACAAGGTTCGACCGATCGATCGAACAACCGGGGAAGAAATTCTTCCCGATCGTCAAACAATCAGCGAAGCCGGAGCAAGTCCCGGGACAACCGAATCTGCAACTATTGCAAGAAACCGGGGCACATCAAAGCCGACTGCCGGGCACTCAAAGCAAAAACCGACAAAGCTCAGAGAGCAGATCAGAAGAGTAGCCGGCATGAGGAGGTCAACTACGTCGGCTCTTCAGCTGAAATTTTGACGACCGATCCGAACATACTGTCCATAGAGAACCAAGTCGAATCAGAAGTTCTGCTTACGACTGAGGAATCAAGCACATGGCTCCTGGACTCGGGCGCATCGTATCATGTGACACCTCACCGATCTCAGTTTCGGCAATACTCGAACCGGCACTCTGACTCAGTTCGAGTCAGAAACTCACAACACTGTGCTATAATCGGAATCGACACCTTAGAGCTCAATCTTCCAGGAGGCTCTACACTCGTACTACACAACGTTCGACACGTTCCTGAGCTTTCAAGACCCTTGATCTTAGTCGGACAACTTGACAAAGCCGGCATCCGTGTCAGATTCTCATCAGGAGGGTGGACATTCCACAAAGGGAACCTCCTACTTGCTCGAGGAACAAAGGTACATTCCTTGTATCCTTTATTTGTCACACTCAAAGAGGGTGACTTATTTTTGGTTGATATCCCCGTGTCATCGTTATGGCATGGTCAACTTGGACACCTCAGCAAGGCTGGCATAACGCACCTATCTAGAGCCGGTTACATCCCCAAACTCTCCTTCTCGGATCACCAATTCTGGGAGCATTGCCAGTACGGCAAAAAGGTAGCCACATCACACCCGACATAAGCACCAAGAGAATCGAGGGGGCTCGATTTGGTCCACTCGGACGTCTATGGCCTGATTCCACATCAGTCTCTCGGTGGTGCTTCGTACTTCGTCAGTTTTATTGACGACTCGACTCGGAAGGTGTGGGCTTACCCCATCAGAACCAAAGATCGGGTGTTCTCGATCTTCTCCGAATGGCTTGCAATGGTCAAAAATCAGACCGGTCGGAAATTGAAATGTCTCCGAACCGACAATGGAGGAGAATTCAAGTCTGAAGAATTCATCAAATTCTGCCAGGAACGCAGCATTCGACGTGAATATACAACACCCTATAGTCTGAAGCAGAATGGAATTCGACGTGAATATACAGCACCCTATAGTCTGAACGCAGCATTCGACGTGAATATACAACACCCTATAGTCTGGCGATGGAGTCAGAAATGCATTCCATTCGAGCAAACAAGACTTGGGATTCTTTTCGACCCGAATTCATCCTTAGGCGTAGTTGGTTACACTGACTCAGACTTCGCCGGCTGCGTGGACAGTCGGAAATCAACAACCAGATACTTTTTCAAATTCGGCAATGGAGCAATCTCGTGGAAGTCAAAACTTCAGGAGTGCACAACCACCTCAACGACCGAAGCGGAATATATAGCTGCGTTCGACGCGACAAAAGAAGCTTTATGGCTCAGTTGGGGGAGTGTCGAATACAAGTGTATAATGGCCGTATTCACACTGTCCCTTTGGACAACCCAAGTTCGGGCTATTTCTGTAAATAGCATAAAGGGCAGTTGACCTAGGATAGTCACTATATAAAGTGACTTTGTAACCTTTAGTAAAGGTTGGTTGTCCTTTGCAACTGTTGCTATTGAATATAACGATTACTTTGTGCCTCTCTCTCTCTCTCTCTCTCTCTCTCCCCCTCTGTGTTTATCTTGCTCACGCATACACAGGTTCTTCATCACGAATGTTGCTTGCACTTCCGCATTGATGGCCTTGTCCTCAACAAAAGGGCCACAGAGAAAGCAAGTGTTGGAAGAAGCGCACCGATACGGACAGATCCGGATCCGACAAGGCTGGCACAGAGAACTGGCAATATTCGCACTACGTAGAAGGATTGGGAGGATCCAAAACCGGAAAAGCTGGTAAAGGGCCAGCCTTGGTGATGAAACACGAGGCTAGCTCGATGAAGAAGACCACTTCCAAATCGGAGGAAGTGTGGTACGTTGATTCCGGTGCGTGGAATCACATGACGAGCCACAAAGAGAAACCGGAACAATCGGGAGTCGTCGAAACCGGAGACGACACTCCTCATCCAATCGTGCATATCGGAGAAGTCCCTTTGAGCCACGTCGGATAGAGGAGGAAGCTGATGAACGTATTACACGTTTTGACTATCACGAAGAACCTAGTGTCAGTCGGTCAAATCGTTGACCAGGGGATGCAGGTGCGGTTTACACACCTTGGGTGCTTCATCGAGGAAGAGGGCCAGATTATTGCGCAAGGGTGCGGAGATGGGAGGATGTTCATCCTCGACACCAATGACGTCAGCACCGCTTTGTTCGCCAAAGGACATAAGATTGAATCGGATATTGATCTCTGGCACAAGTGGATCAGCCACGTCAATTACCGGAGGCTTCAAGACCTGCAAACGAAACAAGTTGTTTTCGGTTTGCCGAAGTTCAATGGTCGAAAGGTCCAAATATGTGAAGACTGCCAACTCGGGAAGCAACACCGGCTTGCATTCCCCACCGAACGAAACCGTAGCCGTAACAAGCTCGACCTTATTCATTCGGATATATGGGGACCGGCATAGAACGTTAGTCTTGGCGGGAGTCGATATCTCGTCTCCTTCATCGACGACTATAACCGGCACACGTGGATCTACCTCATCGAGAGGAAGAGAAAAGTCTTCGAGTGTTTCCGGAACCTTCAAAGTTTGGTTGAACGGGAAAGATCAAGTGCTTGCGGTCGGATGGCGGGAAAGAATACTTTTTCGGCCAATTCAACAGTTATCTGCAGCAGAACAGAATTTGGAGAGAATTCAGTTGTAGGTGCACACTGGAGCAAAACGGTGTGGCCGAAAGGAAGAACCGGTCGATTATCGACACGGCAAGGGTGATGCTGGAGGAGAAGAGCATGCCCAAATTCTACTGGGTTGAGGCGGTCCGTACGACCGTCTATATCCAAAACCGGATTGGTGACAAGGTGTTCACACATGAGTTGTATTTCGGGCGCAAGCCGAATTTGAGACACCTTCGGATATTTAGTAGCATTGCATATGTGCATGTGCCGGATGAGAAGCGGAGGAAGTTGGATGCAAAGTCGGAGAAATGCATCCTGGTCGGTTTCTCGCATGAGCAAAAGGGGTATAAGTGTTATAACCCCCTGGACAAAGCAAGTCCGAGTTAGCCGGGATGTTGAGTTTGATGAGACGTCATGGTATGCCTTACTGGTCGGAAGATGAACCGGTGAGTAGTGGAGACTCTGGTGTGTTCCCCCCGCGCAAGGAACCGAGGAGACGGTTCATGCGCAAGGAAAAGGGGAAGAGCAAGATGCCGGAGCACGAGACCGGCAATGGTGAGTCGGATCGGAGCGGATCCAACTCCGAAAAAGAAGAAGGCAAATCTTCGGCAACAGAGACCGAACCGGCCAAGAAGGGCCTCAAACCGGGTAACGATAAGTTATGCCGGTCTTCCTGCTAGAAGAACCCCGTGAAGCGGTATGAGTACAATAAGTACATGGCGCACCGATATGCATACATGACCAAGGTGGCGGAAGTGCGTGAGCCGGAGAGCTACGCAAAAGCCGCAAAGGACGCAAATTGGCATGCCGCTATGGAGGAAGAATGCGGGCACTTGATGCCAACGACACATGGGACCTAGTTGACCCTCCTCAACACTGTAAACCGATCGGATGTAAGTGGGTGTACAAGGTAAAGTTCAATGCCGACAGTTCGGTTAGTGGCAAAGGGATACGCGCAGACCCACGGAATCGATTACGACGAGACCTTCGCTCCGGTAGCGAAGATGACGACGATTTGTGTGGAGCTGGCGGTTGCTGCGGCAAGGGGGTGGCATCTTCACTAGATGGACGTGAAGAATGCATTTCTTCAAGGCGATCTTGAAAAAGAGATCTTTATGACCCAACCCCCCGGTTTCCAGTCGGAGATGAACAAGTCGGCAGTATGCCGGTTGAAGAAGTCACTTTATGGCCTGAAGTAAGCCCCCAGAGCTTGGAATGCAAAGATCACGCACCGATTACGTAAGATGGGGTTTGTGGCCTCCAAGTCCGACTCTTCATTGTTCATCCGGCAAGGTCCGGACCAAGGTTGTTAGGTACGTTAGATACGGTATAGATACCATACGTATTTAACGTATTAATACGCATATAGTACCTCCCAATTTAAAAATACGTTAGATGTTAAATACTTATAAAATACGTATTTTACGTATAGTGCGTTAAATACTTCTAGAATTTGAAAAATTACTTACCTTTCTAAAAAATATGTGTAATATTGTAAAAAGCATCTATGTTTACATAAATTTGTGATGTACATTATAGTTCTACATCCCAAAATGCATATAAGACTTTTGAACATTTCACATCCTAAAATACTTATTAATATGGATCTCAACATTCACTTGTTCTATAAATTAGTGTGTGTATCACGATGTTCTACTTCAAATTGTAATTATTTACGATTATACCCTCATAGATTTAGGAATCATCTACGATTATCACACTCACTATACATTTCTGTCTTCTTTTCTGTCTTCTTCATCATCATCATCATCTTCTATCTTCTGTGATCATCACACTTAGAGTCGGGACAGGTTTCAGTCTTATTTTCTCTCTTTTTCTTCTTCTTCTTCTTCTTCATCGTCATTTTCTTTCTTCCTTCTTTTTGCTTTGTTTTCACTATTTTTTTTCTTTTGCTTTTTGATGGGGTTTTACTTGCATTTTTTTTATAAATACGTATTATACGTATTTTTTCAAATGTACGTTAAATACCGTATCGGAAAAAATGTACATGATATTTGACTCAACAACATTGAGGTATAATACGTACTATACAAATTATGAGGTATTATATGTATTTAAACGTTAAATATGGGTATGTAAACAACCATGGTCCGGATGGTCCGGTTTGCATCTTGCTGTATGTTGATGATCTAGTCATCATTGGACCCGGACTTGATGAAATCAGGCGAGTCAAGTCCCAACTGTCAGACGCATTTGAGATGAAGGACCTGGGGGACCTTCACTATTTCCTTGGGATCGAGGTGATCCGAGCCCCCGACGGCATATTGCTCTCACAAAGACACTATGTGTTGAATATGCTGTACAAGTTCGGCATGACGGAATGCCAACCGATCTCCACACCCTTGGACTGGAACCAACATGGTATAACCGAAGAGCTAGTCGGCTACACTGATGCCGACTGGGCTGGCGATGCATCGGATCGCTGATCCACCTCCGGCTATACGTTTTCCCTTGGTAGCGCGACTGTTGCGTGGAGCAACAAAAAATAGCCAACAATGGCCCTTTCGAGCATTGAGGCTGAATACCGGGGCGCTACCGTTGCCACCTGTGAAGCCATTTGGCTTCGGCAACTACTGCAAGACCTGCGGGTCGAGGTGCCAACCCCCGATCCTAATCTATTGCGACAACATAAGCAGCATGCAGCTCGCTAGCAACCCCCTACTCCATGCTCGCACAAAGCACATAGAAGTGCACTACCACTTCGTGCATGAGCGTGTCCTGGGTGCTGAAGTCGAACTTCGGTATGTTCATACGGATCGGCAGGTTGCCGACATCTTCACCAAACTGCTCGAATCGGACAAGTTGCAACACTTCACCAAAATGCTTGGTGTTCAGTATCTCGACGTGCCACACTTGAGGGGGAGAACGGGCAAAGACACCGGAACGAGCAAAGGCAAAGAAACTGCCGACAAAGGGAGAGACAAGAAGAAGAAAGGAGCCGAGTCGACAAAGGAAGTTGACACATCCAAACAAGTCGGAACAAGCAGCAACGACGACAGAGCCAAGAAGGATAGAGCTGACCGAAAGAAGAAGGCCAAGACCCGGACATGGTCCGATGTGGTGAAGGGCCTGGAACTGGAAGACGAATCGGGAGCGACCAATTCGGACAAGAGGTGGAATGAATCGGAGATAGCCGATTCGGTTCAACAGACGGATTTGGAAGAACCGGATCAATTCAAGGCTAAGAGGACGAGAAGACAGTGAAAGTCAACGCCAACACGAAGGAATCGGCGAATCGGCGAAGCGCTGAAGTCACAATAGCGAGGGAGCTGAATTGGGCCTGTTGTGCAGACATGCCGACCGAGCAGGTCGAGGTGCGCAGAATCAAAAGGGTCATGGCAAACAAGACCGGACCGGACGAGGCGGAGTGACACTAGAAGGAGCCGGGTGGAAGGACCGGCTGTCATGGAGACTGACACTACGATCCGACCTCAAGTTGAGCTTGAGGGGGACTGTTGAGCGGCAAGCTCAAGCGGATCCGGATCGGTTGAATAAGCTTGAGCTGGATCGGCATCCGGAAGGATGAGCCGGATTAGTGAGCCAGTTAGCCGGATCAAGCAGTAATCGGAAGCCTAGTAGCAGCCTAGACTACTAGGTAGTTAATGTCTCGTAGTTAGTGTCAGACGCTCGTGTGAGCTTTGAAGTACACTATACTTCTGTCAGTCCTCTTAGGACTTGTATAAATAGTGCTGTTGAGCATGTTGTATATACAGAGAATTTTATAGTGTTACGCTATGTAAGTGGATGATGGATTTCGACATCCTCTACAAATCAGCCACACTGATTCGACTCAAAGGGTACACTGATACCGAATGGGTTCACTACAAAGCTGATAGACGATCAACATTTGGTTTTGTCTTCTCCCTCGGTAGTGGAGCCATATCGTCGAGTAGTAAGAAGCAATTGACAGTCGCATTGTTGAGCACAGAAGTTGTATATAGGGGCGCGACTATCGCCGCATGTGAAGCTATTTGGCTTAAAAGAATATTGAAGGATCTGGGCATTCCCATCAAAGATCTGATTCTTGTTGAGATACAAGGTCAACATTGGATGCATAAACCGATGCGTAAACTAGTGCGTAAACTGGGTGCGCAATGAGTGGTCATAGCGGTGCGTAAACCGAGAGGTTGTTGGATAGATATTCCGTGGAGGAATATATTTTTGGGAGTTAGTGTAGGGGTTCATTGATGAGCATTGAAATACATGTCAGTACTTCTGTTAGTCCGTATGGACTTGTGTAAAAGTGCTCTTTGAGCACGTCCTATGTACAGAGTTTTAGAGTATTATTTTGGTATAGAGTTTTCTATGTTCTGCTCTCTCTGTCTCTCCCGCGTACGTTGTGTTGATTAAGATTTCCATTAAACTTTCCTTATCTTCCTTGTCTCGTGTCTTTTATCTATCGTTACCCGGTTGTGTCTGTTAAGCTTCCGCACGTATTCTTTTACATGATATCAAAGCGCGAGGGTTAAGATCCGCTCCTGCCCACAAACAGACAAACCTTAATCACGGTGAAGAACATAAGAAGGAAAGAATGGATAGAGGAATGGGTAGTACCTCTCTTCCAATGGAGAAGCTCGACAGAAGCAACTACGCATCTTGGTTGTACAAGATGCACCAGTACCTGCTCGGGCATGGCTACTGGAGTTATGTCGATGGAGCTACTGACACAACACCCGAATTGACACACAGAGATTTCCCAGCCTAGGAACAGGCGGCAAGTAGATTTTTCTATTGCTTCGCATCCTATGTGAGCGATCAACATCTGAGCTACATTCAGGATGCAAGGATGCCGAAGGATGCTTGGGGAAATCTGAAAAAGATTTTTGCTGCGAGCACCACAGCCAAAAAGCTCCAACTCAAGCAAGAGTTGAGCAATGTTCGACAACGAGATATGTCGGTGGCTGATTACACCTTCAAGATCAAGGACATCTGTGACTCTCTCGCCTCTGTCAATGTAAACGTCCAAGAGGACGAAATGGTGCAGGTCTGCCTCGCAGGGTTAACGTCGAAGATCAGAGCTTTCTGAATTGCAGTCTGTACGAGGGAGAATATGCCGCCGTTTTCCGACTTACAGTCGATGCTCCTAGTAGAGGAGAACCACGCGGGTGCATCAATGAGTACGCACGCCGACAACAAGATGTGGTACACGGAGGAAGATAGGCCCCGTGGTCGTGGCGGACAAGGTGAATCAGTGCTCAATGGAGGCAGCCGATAGGAGCAAGATGGAAGGCATGGCCGTAATGCCAACAATAGTTCCAGACCCTCCGGAAGTAGGGGGCATCGAGGCGGCGCCGAAAACCAACAAGGAAAGCCTACCACGGAATGCTGGTACTGTGGCAAGAAAGGCCATAGGGAGAGCGAGTGCGGGAAGAAACACGCCAATTTGGAGAAAATCACATCCGGCTCCGGGCGGACCGAATAAGGAAATCGGCAGCGATCGCAATACGCCAAGGGCTCCGAACGAGCCAAAAATGGATCGGGCCCAACCTTCATAATGAAGCAAAAGGCCGATTTGATGGCAATGAACACCTCGAACTTGGAGAAACTGGAAAAACAAGGAGTGGTCGAAACTGGAGATGACACTCCGCATACCCTCGAACATGTCAGTGAAGTTGCCCTCAACCACGTCGGGTAGAAAGGGAAATTCATGAACGTGCTACATGTCCCGACAATAACAAAGAACCTGGTGTCTGTCGGATAGATCATCGACCAGGGGATGCAAATTCGATTCATGCATCTTGGTTGCTACATCGAAGAAGAGGGGAAATGTGCGGAAAATAGTGCTCGGCCAGAACCGAGTCTTAAACAACGAATGGAAGAAAATCAAAGTAACAACTAGATGACCCAAGATGTTTACGTGGAAACCCTAAATGGGAAAAACCATGGGAGCCCACAGAATCCAACTATCATTATGAGGGGAGGAATACAATGTGAGACTTAGAGGCAACGACCTCGAGCTCTATGTCTTCACCAACCGGTGGTTACAACAAAAAAACTAGTTCTATCTCTCTCTCTCTCTCTGTCTCACGCTCTGTGTATAACGATGGTACAACAACACCGTTGTCGTGAAGATTCTAAGCCATGGTGAGAAACCGGGGGATATCGGAAGAATCAACGGAGTGCATCATGTGCACTTACCCACTGTAAATAATAGGGGTGCCTTTATGGTGTCGAGTAGGAGTCAAGTCAGGATAGAGAATCCCATGTAAATCGGGATTTATCCCACATTGTTACGCACCTCCTTCCTTGTGCTATAAAAGGAAGGGAGGGTCCCTTGCAAAAGGGTTGCCCATTTTGAGTTAGGAGGGTATACCACTTAGGTCTAGGGTTTGGTAGTGTTCTTCCTCTTCATCTTATCCTTGTTCCCTTAGGGTTTCTACTTTGGTCTTTTCACCGTATTTCATTTTAAGGTTTCATCTTGACAGCTTTCTTCTTCTTCTTACTTTCTTGTTTTCGGTTAGGGTTCTTTGACTTCTTCTTCTCCTTCGTGTTTGTTTAGGGTTTAGTCTGGTGAGGAGCTTGTATGTTCAGTGGGGTTTGCTTCTGCTTGGTCTCTTATGCAAGACCCCGCTCGGCGCGACGAGCCCGAGAGCTCCCTGATCGGCGGCTTGGCAGCAGACGATTGTTGTAACCCAACCTACCGTGGTCCGGCTTGAAGCCAGAGTTGTATCTTGCTCTTGTAACTATACATATAAAGAGTTGTGCATATTTCTGTCTCTGTTGGTGTCGGGTGCGTTTCTTTTCCCTTTGTTTCCTGTACATAAGAGGCGTGTGTTGAGTCGGTGTTGCGCGCATGGTCTCTCTCTCTCCCTCTCTCGTGTTCAGTAGCCGTTGGTATGCGACCGGAATCGCTTCGCCTTGCACCACAACCAATGCAGCCGGGACCGGAGACAGTCGGCTTCTCGACATCCATCTCTACCTCCTTCGAGACCCTCGTGGTCCCGCCCCTTTTGACACGTACCCACGGAAAACCGCGACAACGTCACTGATAACTATAAAGTGATTGCCCTAAGTCATATTTATACTTATATGAATTTTGGGCTATTTACAAATATAGCATTAGTGAGCTTATCCTAACATATTTACAAATATGTCCTTGGATCCGGTTCGCACCGGATCCATCCGGATTCATTGGTTCCGGTTTCCAGATCTTATCCGGAACCCTTCCGAATCCGACATCTTCATCTGGCTCCTCTGATTCTCATCTGGATCCCATCCGGAGGGACCGAATTCCTAACAAACTCCACCTTCACTCCGGCATGGGATTTCTCATTAATCTGATCCGTTTCCAGCACGTATCCAGTTTGTCAGCCGATAACACCTTAGTCAGCATATCCGATCCGTTCTCCTTCGTGTGGATCTTCATCAACACGAAGTCCTGATCTTCTACTCTCTCTCGGATCCAGTGATACCTCTGCTGGATGTGCTTCGTGTAGGAATGGTAGGTTGCATTCTTCGCAAGGTGGATGGCACTTTGATTGTCGTAGTAGAGACAGAATTCCTCATGTCGGATCCCTAGCTCTCCGATGAAGTCCTTCATCCAGATTATCTCCTTGTCGGCTTCCACAGCTGCCATGTACTCCGCTTCCATTGTCGACAATGCAACGAACTTTTGCAGCCTTGACTGCCATGATATAGCTCCCCCTGCATAAGTCATGACATATCCGGATGTAAACCGGTTGGTATCTGCATCAGCCGACATATCTGAATCCGTGAATCCGTCAAGTTGGGGTTTACTAGAGCCAAACCGGAGGCACATACTCGAGGTGCCTTTTAGATACGGGAGTATCCACTTGACCGTGTTCTAGTGCTCTCTTCCTGGATTGCTCATGAACCGACTGACTACTCTGACAACATATGCAATATCCGGCCAGGTGCACACCATTGCATACATTAAGCTTTCGACGGTAGAGGCATATGGTATCTTCGTCATATCCGACTTCTCTGCCTTTGTCTTCGGGCTTTGCTTTCCAGACAAGTTGCAATTTGCTGGAAGTTGTCGTGTCACGTACTTCTCCTGTGACAACCACAACAACTTCTCCGACCGGTCCCGAATGATGTGCATCCCCAAAATCTGTCTTGCTGGACCCAAGTCTTTCATTGAGAATGTTCGGTTTAGGGCCTTCTTCAACATTCGTATCTTGACTTGGTCTCATTCGACGATCAACATGTCATCCACGTACAGGAGCAATATCAGGAAATCTCCTCCGTCAAATTTCTTCACAAACAAGTAGTGATCGGCTTGCGTCTTGTGGTACCCTTGATCTGTCATGAAGGAGTCGAACTTTCAATACCATTGCCGGGGGGCTTGCTTCAATCCGTATAACCTCTTCTTCAACTGGGACACCAGGTGCTCCTTCCCATTCTTCTCAAATCCTTCCGGTTGATGCATGTAGATCTCTTCTTCGAGGTCACCATGTAGGATTGTTGTCTTGACGTCCAGTTGCTTTACCTCGAGGTCCATGCTTGCCACTATGTTGAATACTGCCTGGATGGATGTCATCTTTACTGCCGGGGCAAAGATCTCATTGAAATCCACACCTTTCTTCTATTGGAAACCCTTCTCTACGATTCGGGCCTTGTACCTCGGTGGATTTCCGGCGTCTCCCGGTTTCAGCTTGTACACCCACTTATTCCGAAGTGCTCTCTTCCCTTTTGGTAACTCCGTTAGTTCATATGTGTGGTTCTCATGCAGGGAGTCCATCTCATCCTGCATGGCACTCAACCACTTGTGGTTGTGGGTGCCTCTCTTTGCTTCTTCGAAGCTTTCCAGCTCCCCCTCATCGGTTAGCAACACATGCTCTACATCTGGAAATCTCCGGGGCACTCTTCTCTCTCGGAGAGGATATCTCCGACCTTGGTTTTAAGCAACCGGTTCTTCCGTCTGTTCCTCATCCAAATCCGATTCAGGGTCTTGTCCGGTTCTGGTTTTAGCTTCCTCTTCTTCTTCTTCGGTCGGTTCGGTTTTTGCTCCGAATCCGGCCGGTTCTTCAAGTGTCATCCGGCTTCCGGCCGGATGGGTCCTCAGCTCCTTCAATTGATCTTTGCCTGTCGACCCGGAATTCATTATCTTTTCTCTAACTCCTAGTCGGCAATGGTCTTATCCTCCATGAAGATAATGTCCTGACTCTAGAAAACCTTCTTGTCGACTAGGTCCCACACTCGGTAGCCAAACTGGTCATCGCCATATCCGAGGAATATGCATGGCTTGGACTTCGCATCCAACTTTGCTCTCTTGTCCTGTGCAACATGCACATATGCGAGACACCCGAACACCTTCAAATGCTGGTAAGACACCTCTTTACCGGTCCATACTCTCTGTGGTGTGTCTCCTTCCAAGGGTGCCGAGGGTGACCTGTTAATCACATACATTGCCGTCATCAGTGCCTCAGCCCAAAACGTCTTGGGTAACTTTGCATGTTCTAGCATGCTTCAGTCTCTCTCCATTATGGTTCAGTTCATCCGTTCGGCCAACCTGTTCAATTCCAGCGTCTTTGGCATGGTGAATTTGAGCCGGATTCGCTTCGACCGACAGTACTCCTCGAACTGCCCCCGATATTCTCCTCTGTTGTCTGCTCGAACCGCTTTCAGCTTCCGGCCAGTTTTGTTGCAGACAGGGGCCGTCAATGCGGAAGATCAAGAAGCATTCGATTCGTGTTGAGTACCTGCGTATGACAGTTTCTGAGATAGTGCACAGAGAGAGAGAGAGAGAGAGAGAGGCACAAAAGACTTTCTATTCCATAGAAACAATAATACAACCAACCTTACAAAAAGGTTACAAGGTCACTATATATAGTGACCGACTTAGGGCAACTACCATTTATGCTAATTACACAAATGGCCCAAACTTGAGCTATACAAAGGGATAGTGTGAATACGTCCATTATACACTTGTATTCGACACTCCCCCGTAATGGGCGTATACATGGGTTATCTAAGATTACAGGTATAAACCTAGGTTCTCGGACATATCAGTTTTGTTCGAGTCGGCAGGGTCCGAAGGCAGAAGACTGGACTGGTCGGGTCGGAAGAGTTGAAGCCGATCATTAAGGAACTGATGTCGGTTGTCCGAAACCATCCTGCGCTGTGTCCGGCTCTAACCGGACTGGTTTGTCGTTACGCCCATCTGATGCCGAAGGGACCGAAAGCGGTCTGCCGAAAGACACTTGGTCATTCCATCTGCGACATTGTCGGTTGTGGATATTTTCTCTAGACCGATTTTCCCTGAAATGACGCAGTCCCGAACGAAGTGATATCAAACGTCGATATGTTTGGAGGCGTTGTGGTGAACCGGATTTCTCGACAAGGCAACAACACCTTGACTGTCGCTATAGACAACTGGAGTCGAGTCGTGGTCGACTTGCCGAAACGTGTGCGCCAGCCGGCCGAGCCACAAAGCTTCTTTTGCAGCGTCGGACGCAGCTACATATTCTGCTTCGGTCGTTGAGGTCGCTGTGCACTCCTGAAGTTTCGACTTCCACGATATTGCTCCATTGCCGAATTTGAAGCAGTATCCGGTTGTTGATTTCCGACTGTCTATACAGCCGGCGAAGTCCGAGTCGGTGTAACCGACTACGCTTGAGGTTGAGTTCGGACCGAAAAGAATGCCGTGATCTTTTGTGCCAGCCAGATATTTGAACACATGCTTGACTGCGTTCCAATGCGATCGGCCAGGATTGTGCATAAATCTGCTAACGACTCCTACGGCATGAGAAATATCAGGCCGTGTCGCGACCATCAGGTACATAAGGGAGCCGACTGCTGGTGCATACGGTACCGACTTCATATCTTCCCCCTCCGGACCGGATGTTGGGCAGTCTCGCTGAGAGAGCCGAAGATTCATGGGGAGCGGGGTTGAAGCAGATTTGGCTGATTGCATGTTGAAGCGTTCCAAGACACGTCCAATATAGTCGGTCTGAGACAAAAAAAGATGTCATTTATCGCGATGCCAACTAATCTTCATGCCAAGGATGTGTCGTGCCGGACCGAGGTCCTTCATGGCAAACTTCAACCGCAGTTGCCGAATGAGATCGGCAAGTTCGCCCGCGTGGCGTCCAGAAATTAGCATGTCGTCCACGTAAATGATGAGGAAGATGGGTGATCCATCTTGAGCTGTGTTGGTAAAAAGACAATGGTCCTCATTGCTTTTTGAGAAGCCGATCGATTGGATGAAGTCGTCGAACTGCTTGTACCATTGTCGCGGTGCCTGTTTGAGGCCGTATAGACTCTTCCTGAGTCGGCAGACTAGATGTTCTTGGCCAGTTGCCACGAAGCCTTTTGGCTGCTCCATATAAATTTCCTCTTCAAGATCACCATGGAGGAAGGCTGTTTTGACATCTAGCTGAATCAGCTCCAAGTTGTCGGCTGCCACTACGCCGAGTAGAAAACGAAGGGTTGTCATTTTCACCACTGGTGAAAAAATCTCGTCGAAGTCGACGCCATATTCTTGTCGGAAGCCCTTCGCAACTAATCTGGCCTTGTACTTTGGGGTGGTCGAATCAGACGTCTCTTTTAGTCGATAAACCCACTTGCAAGGAAGAGCACGTCGATTCTTAGGTAGTTCGACCAGATCCCAAGTCTTGTTTGCCCGAATGGAGTGCATTTCCGACTCCATCGCCAGATGCCAGGTGGCTGAATCGACAGATGTCGATGCTTCTTCGTAAGACGTCGGTTCGCCGGCGTCAGTGAAGAAAATTCCAGGAGAATACCTCTCCGGAGGTTGCGACAGTCTCTCGGATCGTCGAGGTATGATTGGACTGGTTGCATCGGGTATCGAGGTCGGATGGTCCGAAAGCGAATCATTCGGCTGTGCCGAGTCAGAGTTGTCCGAGTCAGTAGTGTAAGGTTCAGCTACCCGTGAAGCTGACCGTGTGTTAAGAGCGGGGCCTTCTTGAAGGGTCGGCACATCGGAAAATGTTACCCTTCGGACTTCGATCGGTTTTTCGACTGATGGATTCATAGCCGACTCGTTGAACACAACGTCCGAACTTCGAACGATTTGTCTGCGTTCGGGGTCCCAGAGTCGGTATCCCATTTCGCCGTCTGATCCATATCCAAGGAAAATGCATTTCCTGGACCGAGGTGCAAGTTTTCGGCGATCATCTTTTGGAATAAGGGCGTACGCCTCGCATCCGAAGATCCTCAGCTTGTCGTAATTCGGCTTACTGCCGATCCATAGTTCCTGAGGAATTTGAAGTCCTAGAGGTCTACTTGGCGACATATTGATTATGTGTACTGCCGTGAGTAGAGCCTCTGCCCAGAAGCCATCCGACAGTCCGGAGTGTTGGAGCATGGAAACTATCCGTTCTTGGATTGTCCGATTCATTCGTTCTGCAATCCCGTTTTGCTCCGGACTGTGTGGTGCCGTAAATTCACGTCGGATGCCGCGTTGTCGGCAGAATTTGACGAATTCTTCGGATTTGAACTCTCCCCCATTGTCAGTCCGAAAGCATTTCAGTTTTCGGTCAGTTTGATTTTCTACCATAGTGAGCCAATCGGAGAAGATCGAGAAGACACGATCTTTGGTGCGAATTGGATAAGCCCACACCTTTCGAGTCGAATCGTCAATAAAACTGACGAAGTAAGAGGCACCGCCAAGAGACTGATGCGGCATTGGGCCACAGACGTCCGAGTGGACTAGATCGAGAGGTCTCGTTTCTCTTGGTGCTGATGTCGGGTGTGATGCGGCTGCTTGTTTGCCATACTGGCAATGTTCGCAGAATTGATGGTCAGAGAAGGAGAGTTTAGGGATGTATCCGGCTCTAGATAGGTGCGTAATGCCGGCCTTGCTGAGGTGTCCTAATCTTCTGTGCCATAGTGATGACACAGGAATATCCACCAAAAACAGGTTACCCTCCCTGAGCGTAACATGTAACGGATACAGTGAGTGTATCTTGGGTCCTCTAGCAAGCAGGAGGTTCCCCCTGTGGAGTGTCCACCCTCCCGAAGAGAAACCGGCACGAATGCCGTCTTCATCTAGTTGTCCGACTGAGATCAATGGCCTTGAGAGCTCGGGTACATGTCGGACATTGTGAAGTACAAGTGTAGAGCCACCTGCAAGGTTGAGCTCTACTGTGCCGATTCCAATGATGTCACAGTGTTGTGAGTTGCCGACTCGAACTGAGTCGGAGTGACGGATCGTATATTGCCGAAATTGGGATCGATGAGGAGTCACGTGAAATGACGCGCCCGAATCTAAGAGCCATGTGCTCGATTCTTCAGTCGTGAGCAGAACTTCTGATCCGATTGGATTTTCGATTGATAGTATATTCGGGTCGTTTGGTAGCACATCAGCTGAGAAGCTGACGTAATTGATCTCCTCATGCCGGCCACTCTTCTTGTCTGATTTCTGAGACTTGTCGTTCTTGTTCTTGAGTGCGCGGCAGTCGGCTTTGATGTGTCCGGGTTTCTTGCAATAGTTGCAGATTCGATTATCCCGTGACTGGCTCCGTCTTCGCTGATTGTTCGGCTGCCGTGAGGAATCTCTTCCTCGTATGTTCGATCGGTCTGTCGAACCTTGTACTACGTAAGCGTCGTCTGTTGAGTCTTTGGCGAAAGACTTTCTCCGAGCTGCTTCGGTCAGGATTGCGCTCGTGACTTCGGAGTATTTAACAGCCGTGGTTGACGCGTTGCACACGGTTGTGACGAAAGTTTCCCATGATGAGGGAAGGCTGCTCATGAGTATCATTGCTCTGAGTTCATCCTCGATTGCCGTCCCCTGAGATGAGATTTGGGAGCTTATGCTTTCGTACTCATTTAGATGTGCTTGAACCGAATCGGATTCTTTCATCCGCAAGTTGTAGAGGCGCCGAATAAGAAACATCTTCGTTGCAGCGACCTTCTTTTCGTAGGTGTCCGACAGTGTTTTCCACAGTTCGAATGCTGTCGTACACGATTGCACCGTAAAGTATACCGATTCCGATAGGTGCATCCGAATCGTGGCGCGGACGATTCTGTCCAGCTTCTGCCACTCAATTGGTTTGTATCCTTCTGGAGGTTCTTCATTTTCGATGGGATCGATTTGCCCCTTGACTATGAGATAGTCCTGCATTTGCTCCTTCCAGAAGTTGAAGTTCGATCCATCGAACTTTCGTAGACTCATTTCTGACGAGCCGGATGTTGATGCCATCAAATTTGGTTTCGGTTGACGAAGCTCGGTTCGGAGTTGACTACGAACCTTGTTGGAGTGCAGCCGGTTGGCTCACCCGATATCGTTCTAGTCGGATTTGGACCCGAGTCGGTTCGGCTTCGGATATATGTGTTGTTGAACTTGCTCGAATTGACTCCGGTAACTTGAGGGACAGAACCGACTGGTCTTCCCGAATGTTGCCAAGTCGGAGTGAGCCCGGTTCGCTTCCGAATATATATGCCAAATACCGATTATTGAAACCGATTGTCTGGACCGATTCTGCTTCGGGTGACTGCAGCGACGAGAGAGACAGATCCAACTGATCCTCCCGAATGTCGATCAGCCGGATGAAGCACGAATTGGGGTTGTTGTCTTGAGACCGATCTGCACCGAGTGGTTACAATGAGCGGCGAGCAGCGTTTAATGACCTCTTCGGATGCCGTTTAACCGAGTGGAGCACGATCGTGTCAATGTTGCACAAGGGGATTTCACCTCGAGCGGTTACGATCACAAGGAACAGAGTACAACCGGCTGGCTTACTCCAAGCGAAGATGATCTAACGCGATGAGATGCAAGCCTCGTTTTTCTTCTTCTTCTCTCTTCTTCGAATGACGCAGGAAACCGAATGCTGTGCAGGCTGAGACGACGGCCGACAGCGGATTGAAGGACCGAATACTGTGCAGGCTCTGATACCAGATGTTGCAGACAGGGGCCGTCAATGCGGAAGATCAAGAAGCATTCGATTCGTGTTGAGTACCTGCGTATGACAGTTTCTGAGATAGTGCACAGAGAGAGAGAGAGAGAGAGAGAGGCACAAAAGACTTTCTATTCCATAGAAACAATAATACAACCAACCTTACAAAAAGGTTACAAGGTCACTATATATAGTGACCGACTTAGGGCAACTACCATTTATGCTAATTACACAAATGGCCCAAACTTGAGCTATACAAAGGGATAGTGTGAATACGTCCATTATACACTTGTATTCGACAAGTTTCTCTTTCCACTCTCGCGTGGAGTTCCTCGAAGAGAGACAACACTTGATCCGTCATCTTCAACGGTGAGACCCACAACTTCCGGCCGTGGTCATCTATGAACGTCACGAAGTACTGCAATCCGGCATGTGACTTCGTGTCCACTTGAGACACATCGGTATGCACCAGCTCCAGTGGTGCATTCCGTCTCATCGGTGGTCTTGACCAGAAGGAGGTTCGGTTTTTCTTGCCGACCAAGCAATCAATGCACCTCTCAAGTTGCACGTCCTTCACCGGAATGAGATTGTCTTTGATAAGTCTCTTCATCCCCTTCTGACTCATGTGAGACAACCTCTTGTGCCACAATTCACTGGCAATGTCGGATGCTACGTTCATTTCTTCCCGACATATCTAAGCGTGCATCAGGTACAATGTGTTGATCTTCTGGGCTCGAGCCACGATCAAGCTTCCTTTGCTGAATTTCATGATTCCGTTCCGGATGCTACCCGCGTAGCCTTCATCATCTAGCCAACCGGCTGGTATCAGGTTCAACCGAACCTCTAGAATGTGTCAGACTTCTTTCAGCAGCAATTTGCATCCAGTTGATGTTGTCAACAACACATATCCTATGCCGACAATTCGGCATGTACCTTCATTCCCCATTCAGACACTTCTACATAATATATCCTTTGTCATCATCATTCTCATACATCTCCTGCAAACTCTTCATCGTTTTCTTTCTTTTTGTGTGTCTGTTTGTCTCCTGCCATCATTATCTGCATTCTATAGCTCGTTGGAAAGCTCTTTTAGAGAGCTTTCTAACAAATGTTTATTTGCTGAATTCCGTTACCGTAGTGAGGAGTTATGAGCATTTTCGTCCGCAACCCTCTTTGCCCAACGGTTCCTCAAACTCAAGGTAGATTTTGAAACCCTAAATCGGTTGAAAGGTACATTCTACTTCTTCTATCATTTTATTAATAGTAAATACGCCAAGAGGAGTAAAAGCCAATGATGATGTGATTGAAAGTCTAAACAATCAAATGCATACTTTGTCAATGGAAAAGATCGTAACTATGTATATCTCATTGCAAGAGACAATGATGCATATGCAAAGTGAAATGTATGATTGCAAGGAAAGGGAATTAACTCTTCAACATATACTAGAAATGCAAAAGTTAGGGATTAAAGCTTTGTGTGAAGAACTACATGCAATGAAGAACATGACTATTCAAATGCAAGATAATAGGATGCCTGAAATAGAAAGAAAAATGTTGAGTCTTGAAGCAGAAAAAGAGATTTTAGTGAAGGCAAATGCTGAAATAAAATCTACAATTGAAGGGAAGGAAGATGTGATCATGACAAGGTGGAAAGATGTTCTTTTGAAAGAAACACCAAAAATCACGCAAAGACATTCTAATACCATGGATGTGTTAGATGCAAAGGAGCAATATGAAATCGAAAGAAGAAAGAATAATATTGTCATTAGAGGTATGCAAGAGAATGAAATAGAGAATGCATTATCTCTTGGAAAAAATATTACGACATTCTTTGAAGATCACTTTGCTATGTGAGATGTTATTGTATATGCCGCACATAGGGTTGGCAAAAAGCAACTAGAGGGAAAGACATCTTGAGTTATTGTTTGTACAATCCTCGATGAACGTAGAAGGGCAATGATTCTAGATAGTAGTAAGGTGTACTTAAAAGGGACAAGTTTTTTTGTAATGGAGGATAGAACTCCACAAGAGCAAGAACGTAGAAGGCAAGCATATGCATCTTGGAAAGCAAATCAAAATGCATAGCAAGCAATGACCTATGGGACCATAAGTGCTTCACGATTGAAAGTAATGTTTTGGAATTGTAGAGGATATTGTTACCGTACGAGATGTACGAGTGATTGATAAGTGTGATAAGTGAGGGTGAAAGATGTAATGTATGTGTAATGTTATACGATTATGAGTGTGAGTGTGGTGGATACAAAGAGGTGTGAGTGAGTGACTAGGTGTGAATGCCCAAGGGGACTTGCACCCTTGTGTATCCCCTTTGTACCTATTTAACCCCTTATGGGGAATGAATGAATACAAGGAACATTTCTCTCTCTCTCTCTCTCTCTTGTCATCTCTCTCTCTCTCTCTCTCTCTCTCTCTCCCCCATTACATTGAACCCCCTTGGGAGAGGGGTGGAGCCATTCTAGGCACCACCCCCCACCCCGCAATGCTTCTCAATGTTTGTCAACATCTTCATGATCTCTCTCAACATCATACTCTCCATCATTTTCACTATTACGCCATGTCTATCATCATCATCAATAATCATCATAATAATATATTAACCCTAATCCTAAAACTATGTTGTTACTGGGCTGGACAAGCCACTAACACAGGGTGTCCCTATGGAACACTTCACCAAAGGGGTGGTACGGTAAGGAATGTGCAGACCGTAATACAGAACCGATCATTCCCGGTTCCTATCCGGAATGATTAACTTGATACACGCGTATGATGATCACATTAAGCACAGAACGGTATTAACAAGATAAACAATATGTAAAGACACAACACTTCTCTATTAATTATCCGTTGTTACTTACATCGTCTCTGGATCCTTTTATAGGTATCCGACTGGGTTACAAACCGGTGCCAACCAGCAACCAGCTACGAACCGGTTCAGATCCGGATCGACATACTGATTCTGGGTCCATCCGTCCGCTCTTATCATTATCATAATTTATCTAATTACAACTCCCAAAACCGGCTCCCCTTTCATACTCTGGCCTAACCAGCCAACACATGGCACGCCCGTGGGATAGTATATTATACGTCAAACCCACGGTTAGCCCCTTCATTGATTCTTCAAAATGTCCAGAATGCTCTGGTCCAGGGGTTCTAAAGGTTTATCGGGTAGTTTCTCCATCGGTTGCTGTTGTTGCTCCTCCGGTTGTAGTAGTAGTTGTTGTTGTTGATCTCCGGCCCTATCTGTTTCCGGCTCTACTGGTCTCGGCGTTTCTGGCTCCGTCCTTAGTGTTGAGAAGCAAGCTCAACAAAGGTATGTGATGCTTATTGAGAAATAAGCTATAGTAACTATTGTCATGATATGGCAAGACTTGAACCCATGACCTTATGCTACATGGGTCGAGCTCTTACCATTAGACTATGAATTGTAATTTGTAGGATGTTATTTTCATTTATGTTTTATTATAGAAAATTGATGTATATTCCAGATCTCTCTGGAACATTCTAGAAGCTTCAGGATTATTCCCAAAAACACTATAAAAGGAGGCACAAGGCATTGTTTTGAACCAAATTGGTTCAACACCAGTCTTAAGCCTCTTAGCCGATTTGTACTTATCTTTTCACATAATATAAGAGCTGCTGTCATCATCCTTCTCTCTCTCTCTTTCTCGCTATCTCTCTCTCTCTTCTCTTCTCACTTCCTCTCTCTCTCTTCTCTTCTCACTTCCTCTCTCGGGAATCTTACGCAGTCCCGTCCTCTTAGTACTAATAGTACTGCTCTTCTTTAGTACTAATTCCATCTCTGCTTTAGTACTACTCCTGACAGCTATTAGCTAATGAGCTACTAGTGGACATAAAGGTGAAACAACTATTTAACTATGCATATCTATTTAGCTACTGAGAACTATTTAGCTACAGAGAGCTAATTGGTTGCATATATAAGTCACTTATAACTTAGGTAAAAAGAGTAGTAAGAAGTAGTGCAGAGAGTTGTAAGAATAGAAAATAGAAAACTGACGAGAGCAAGTTGAGCTCTACGTGTAATGCAATAGAAGCTTTTGGACTGTGCAAAGGTAAGTTTCCTTCCCCTTTCCCTTTTTGTCTTGAGCACTAAACGATCCAGCACATCGCGATCCGTTGTGCACACAAAAGAGCCATAGCGCCTTCGTAACATGTTATCAGAGCCGAGTTGCTCATAAAGAAGATTAGAACAGTACAGATTAGAGAAAGGTTGTTTCTCTATTTGCTAATCTGAATTAGAGAGTTTCGTGTTGAAGTAATTGTAGCAAAAGCCCTAATTTTGAAAGAGAAAATGGCTATAGAAAATGGAAGCCAAATAGTCACAAAAAGCTAGATAAAAGCAATTTCTCGGCGTGGAAATTCAGAATGACAAATTTCCTAATGGGAAAAGGATACTGGGATTACATTGAAGGAGACCTAGAAGCGGTTCCAAAGATCCCAGAAGAAAATGCAACTACTGCACAAATTAAAGCATTTAAGGAATGGAATCAAGGGGCAAGGAAAGTATTGCATTGGCTCTCACTTAGCATCTCAGATTCGATGCTTGGACACATACAAGATGCTATGCTTCCAAAAGAAGCTTGGGACAGTTTAGTAAAACTGTTTGCAGTGAACACAAAGGCTAGAAAGCTTCAGTTGAAGACTGAGCTAAATACCTTGGAAAAAGGTAAGATGTCAGTGAACGAGTATGCTCTGAAAATAAAGAGTATATGTGAATCACTTGATTCTATTCATTTGAAGGTAGAAGATGATGATAAGGTGGAAATATGCTTAAGAGGTTTAGGATCTCAATATAAAAGCTTCAAAACATCTATTCTCACAAGGGATACCATCCCAAGTTTTCCAGATTTGGTTTCAATGCTTGTAGTGGAAGAAAGAAATAAGATGGATGATGTAAACAAAGGAAACTCTAAAATTGAGGGGCAAGCCCTCTACAATAGTGCTAGAAGAGGCCGAGGAAGATTTGGTTCAGCTAGAACCAACAACAATTATCAAGGAAGAGGACAACTGGATGTAAGTGGAAGAAACAACACCAGAGGCAGGGGGAGCAATCGAGGTAGAGGTAAGCAAACTTATTTGAATGATGATGGCTATTGGTATTGTGGAAAATCAGGCCATACACAGGCTTAATGTTATAAAAAGCAAAATGATGAAAAAAGAGGGAAGAGACAACAAAATAATTATGCCTCAACCAGTGAAGACTGTGATAAAGATGGTGCATTTGTGGTGCAACATGAAACAACAGTAGTGGCTAAATGTTTACAGAGCTGCAATGAAGAGTTTATGTGGTATGTAGATTCTAGGGCATCTAATCATATGACAGGAGATGCAAATTGGTTTGAAAGTCTAAGAGAACCAAAGATTCCTAGTTATGTACAGACAGGTGATAATACTACTCACCAAATAGAGCATGTTGGAGATATCCTAGTGCGGGAAGAAAAAGGAAAAACAAAATATATGTTGAATGTTATGCATGTGCCAAACCTTGCAAAAAATCGGATTTCTGTTGGACAGATAGTTGAGCAAGGAATGCAAGTTAAGTTTAAGCAAAGTGGATACTTTATAGAGAAACAGGGAAAGCTTATTGCAAAAGGAAAACGACAAGGAAGGATGTTTGTGATAGATGTGGATATGCCTAAAAAGATTACAGCCATGTTTGCAAAAGGAACGAGTGTAATCTTAGATGTGGAAATGTGGCATAAAAGAATCGGTCACATAAGTATGCAAACATTGAAAAATATGTTGAGGAAAAATGCAGTGGTTGGACTGCCTAAGTTAAAAGACTGTGAGATGAGCAAAATATGTGAAGCATGTCAATATGGAAAGCAAAACAGGTTGCCTTTCCCTCATGAAAGACATGTAAGCAAAAATTTGTTGGATTTGGTACATACGGATGTATGGGGACCAACAAAAAATGCATCAATTAGTGGATGTAAGTTTTATGTAACATTTATTGATGATTGCTCAAGGAAAACATGGGTTTACTTCATGAAAGAAAAAAGTGAAGTATTTGATTGCTTTCGTAAGTTTAAATGCATGGTAGAAAAGTAGGCTGGAACTAGAATAAAATGCCTAAGATCTGATGGAGGAGGAGAATACTTCTTAAATGAATTTTCTGATTTTCTATGTAATCAAGGAATAAGGAGACAGTTTACATGTAGATATACTCCACAGCAAAATGGAGTTGCTGAGAGAAAAAACAAAACTCTGGTGAACATAGCAAGAGCCATAATGACAAAAAAAATATGCCATTGTATTACTGGGCAGAAGCTGTAAACACAACAAACTATATCCTAAATAGATGTATAACATCTGGAGTACATGAAGTAACTCTTGAACAATGTTTGTATGGCAGAAAGCCGAGTTTAGGACACTTAAAAGTGTTTGGATGCCTTACTTATGTTCATGTACTTGTTGATGTAAGAAGTAAGCTTGATCCAAAAGCTGAAAAATATGTTTTTGTTGGATATTCAGAGGAGCAAAAAGGGTATAGATGCTATAACCCTTTGACAAAAAAGATTGTGGTAAGTCGTGATGTAATATTTGACGAATTGGTACAGCCCAAAAGGAAATGTCAAAACTAATGAAACCTGTGAAAATGAAGACAGAGAAAAATCTGAAAATGGAAGAGATTGCCATGGAGATGGAAACAATGTTGGACAACAAAGTTCCACATCAATGGAATGTACTGGACCATCTAGAAGCTCAAGTAGTAAATCTGATTCAAATGCATGGAGTGGGAAAAATGCAAAACACAAAAAATATGATGATAAAAAGGGAAAACAGAAAATGCCAAAATATGAAATGCTGGATGATGGGTCTAGAAACATGGAATATGTAGATTCAGATACATCATTAGATGATGAGCTTGGTATAGGATCCTTGAAAATTCATGGTATGGAAAAAGCAATGAAGGATGCAAATCAGAAACTGAGAAGATAAAGATAGAGAGAAAAAGATTGTTGAAAGATTTGGTTATGATACATATATGGCTATGCATTATGCATACATGTCTAAAGTAGTACAAATCCCTGATCCAAATAGTTTTGATGAAGCAAAATCTGATAAGAAATGGGTGAATGCAATGCAAGAAGAAATTGATGCATTGGTTGAAAACAGAACATGGGATTTGGTAAAGTTACCAAAAGGAAAAAATGTGGTAGGTTGCAAATGGGTCTACAAGACAAAGCATGATTCCAATGGAAATATTAGTAGACATAAAGCAAGACTTGTGGCAAAGGGATATGCCCAGATGCGTGGAATTGATTATGATAAAACATTTACACCGGTTGCAAAGATGGCAACATTGAGAACACTACTTGCTGTGAGTGCAACCAAAAGATGGGTTTTGCACCTTATGGATGTAAAAAATGCCTTTTTACATGGTAACTTGGAAGAGGAAGTATACATGTGTCAACCACCAAGCTGAAAAAGGCTCTCTATGGATTGAAACAAGCACCAAGAGCATGACATAAAGAACTTTCAGAATCTCTGAAAAAATTTTCTTTCAAAATGTCAAAGGTTGATCCATCATTATATGTAAAGAGGATAAATGATTGCATTGTTGTTATCTTGACATATGTTGATGACTTAATCATTGGAGGTGATTGCATGGATGAAATAAGAAAGCTGAAAAAAAATCTGGAAATGCAATTTCATATGAAAGATTTGGGAGAGCTGAGATACTTTCTCGGTATTGAGATGATAAGATTTGAGAGTGGTATATATATGTTGCAAAAACAGTATGCAACAACTATGTTGAAGAAGTATGGTATGCTTGGATGCAAACCTATTGGTGTACCACTGGATAAGAACTGCAATTTGAGGGTTGATTTGGGAGCCAAAATAGAAGATGTAAACATGTACAGGTCTATGGTGGGCAACCTCATATATTTGACTATAACAAGACCTAATTTGAGTTACGTTGTTGGATTAGTCAGCCAGTTTATGCAACGGCCAACAAAGCCACATTTAGACTACATTAGAAGAATCTTGAGGTATGTAAAAGCTACTCTGAACTATGGACTGTTTTACAGGGCTGATCTGGACATAAAACTGGAAGGATATATAGATGATGATTGGGATGGAAGCCAAACTGACAGAAGATCCACAAGTGGATATATGTTTACATTGGGAAGTGCAACCATTTCATGGAGTAGCAAGAAACAAGCTATTGTTGCGCTATCAAGTACTGAAGCTGAATATAGAGGAGATGCAATAGCCACCTGTGAAGAGGTATGGATCAGAAGATTGCTTTCTAATTTGGGAGAATATATAGATGGTTTAGAGACATGATGGGAGTTATAACCATCGGCATGGTAGTTGAAAAGCATGAAGAAAAGAAGATTGAAGAAGATCCCAAAAAAGGATAAGTTGAGCTTGAGGGGGAGTGTTGAGAAGCAATCTCAACAAAGGTATGTGATGCTTATTGAGAAATAAGCTATAATAGCTATTAGCTAATGAGCTACTAGTGGACATAAAGGTGAAATAGCTATTTAGCTATGCAAAGCTATTTAGCTACTGACAGCTAATTAGTTGCATATATAAGTCACTTATAAATTAGGTAAAAATAGTAGTAAGAAGTAGTGCAGAGAGTTATAAGAATAGAAAACAGAAAACTAATGAGAGCAAGTTGAGCTCTACGTGTAATGCAATAGAAGCTTTTGGATTGTGCAAAGGTAAGTCTCCTTCCCCTTCCCCTTTCTGTCTTGAGCACTAAACGATCCAGCACATCTTGATCCGCTGTGCACACAGATGAGCTGTAGCGCATTCGTAACACTTCGCTCCTCCTCCTGCTATAGTGAAGTGGATACTCAGGTACTTAAAAGGCACCTCAGGGGTGTGTCTAGGGTATGGTGTTGGAAAACATGTGTTGGAAGGTTTTACCGACTCGAACATGTCGGGAGATGTAGACTCAAGTCGATCCACGTCAGGGTACGTCATGACCTATGGAGGGGGAGCAGTGTCGTGGCAATCACGATTGTAGAAGTCTGTAGCCTTGTCGACTACAGAGGCAAAGTATATGGCAACGGTAGAGGTCTGTTGTCCGTTGGAATAGTAACCGACGGACAAAAGCGTATGAATAAGAAATTATATAAGAGCATAACGCATGTAACGGTTCACGCAGGAAGTGTGAACGGCTAATTAGACCCTGCATATATAAAGGGTAGAAAACCTCTGATGGAGGTGCGCGTAATTTTGGGTATGTAAAGAAACGCCTGATAATAGAATTCTATCTTCTCTGATTTTCTGTGTATAGCTGCGGCTAATTCAGTGTCGGTGTCTTGGATACTTAAGCGTGGTAGTACGTAAGTGTAACCCTTGGTAGGGATTCGGTTGTAGTCGTCTTCCCTTATACGCGGATAGGTTACAGGGGTTCTCCCCTTGCGCATTACGCTTAAATCCTTGTTCGTTGTTCCACACCCACCTTGAGGTCTAGGTCGAAGGACTGACCACGGACCGTGTTCCTAAACGGCAACACTTTTGGCACGCTTGGTGATCTGTGTTCCTCACAGACGAGCAACAACAAATGGATGTTTAGCCACAAACGACCCAAAGAACCAACACGACAAGACCGGCCAATAACAAGGTCCGTCACACGCCAGGCAGAAGAACGCGCACGACAAAAGCTACGCATCAGCGACCTCAGTACTACCTGCCGTGAGTGCAAAGTGGATTCTTCGCTCCCCAAATACCTCGACGAGACACGGGGACCACGCTCACCACAACCACCCTGTGACCTTTCCCGATCCGCTGTAGCTCCCACTATGGCCTTTGCCTACCCCCGCTTTAACAGCGAAACCGATGCCGCAACTCATATTCACATGTTCTTGAATGTCTGGAATGCGAACCACATGGCGCAGAATCTCTCCAAGACGGTGGCACACCAGTCGAAAATGATGGAGTTTGGATTAACATTAGATGGGCGTGCGGCGTTCTGGCATTCACAGATGGACTTACCAGCCATAACAACCTTCAATCAGCTGCAGTCCGCTTTCTTGTGATTCTTCCATCGGAGGGTTCCACAACGCGAGATTCTCGGGCAATTTTATACAATTAAGCAACTACCGACCGAGACGATAGCGGACTTCAGCTTACGTTTCCAAAATTTACGACGGAAACTGGAACAAAACCCCGCGGAGGAGGAGGCTCGAGAGACATTTCTGGCAGCTTTACGCCGGCCCATCCGGGCAACGCTTAACAACAATAGCGTGAAAGGGGAAACGATGGATATGGTTATTGAATGAGCGTTACAACTCGAGTTGGATGACGAGGAGGAAAGGTTTTCGATGTCATCCTTACGACAAGCATTACCTCAGGATGAGGAACGCCAATTTCGTCAAGCAATCTAGTGCATGATTTGCTTGAACTCGGGGCATTCCGCGGTGGAGTGCAATATGCGAATCCATTGCCCAATCTGCCACTCGAAGGTTCACACAGTCGACCAATGCGAGCAAAATATGTTAAACAGAGCCACTCCCGCGGTCCGCAGCATGGACACATAGCATCAACCGCACCGGGCTGAACAAAGGAGGCAAGAAGACCGACCCCGGTATAAGGATCGCAACCCGCGGGAGGACCGGTACAACCGGAATCGCCGGAATCACAACGATTCCGAGGAGGACGACCCAGAGGACGAGGATTATCGTGGACATCCGAGTTACGCCAAAGGGGGTCGGCGCTACGAACAACAACGCTCGACAAACAAACAGGGCGGCTTCAATGGCTATCGGGGTAAGCCTCGGCAATATAGGGATCACCGGCGTTACGACGAAAGCTCGGGGGATGAGCGGCACCAGGAACAACGACGGGACCAACAACAACCACCGCATACGTTCCGACAAACGAGGCCGGACCGCGAAGAGCAAGTAGCACCTGAAGAGCGACACACACCACCTGGGGCCGAGAAGGGAGAATCAAGCATCCATTGTTTTATTTGTCAGCAACCCGGACATTATGCCACGCAATGCCCAACACGCAAGGGAAAGGGGCCTGCCATCAATACGATTACGGCAGAGGTGCAACAAGTCACGACACGCCAACAAACAAAAACGGCAGATTGGGCTGCGTAGGATGAAGTACGACGACAAGCCCAAGCGTGGGTAGAAAAAGCAAACGCGACCAATACGGAATGTATGCGGCAGGAGTCCGCAAACACAATGGAGCGAACAGGGAACGAAAGACCGGGGCCGGACCCCATTTGGCAGGTGTTAGCAGGCTGTGAAATCACGTTAACCATGGAAAAACTGCTACAGCTAGTTCCACGTTTCCGCTAGACCATGGAAGCATAGGTGGCGGGCATACCCGGGGCGAGCATTGCCACAAACCTGATAGACGTCAGCGATGGACCACCGGTGGTGGATCAACACAACCCGACTATTATAGTAATATTCGACGGACAGGAAGTTCCTGGATGCGTAATCGACGACGGCTCCGACGTCAATGTAATTAGCGCGAAAACTTGCGAACAGTTAGGCATTTCCGAATGGGAGGTGTGTCCATTCTGGCTTTGCATGGCAGATACCCGCTCAGTGCGACCGTTGGGGTTAATTCGCAAAATAGGCATCATCATGGGCGGACACCGCTTCGACATATCGGCGGTCGTCCTCGCTTTGGACGCCCTAGGAGCGTACCCAGTGCTTCTGGGCAGACCATGGCTTCGGACAACAAATATCAAGTAGAGCTGGCAACACGAGTGTATCAGTTTCCGGCATGGACGCACCAAGGTTCGCGTACCTACGGAAGGCAGCACGCCACAACCTAAGGGTATAACACCGTTATATGCGGAGGACATAAATATGCTGGCTAGGGTGGAGGATGCCGAATTGGAGGCGTACCTCGACGAACACCCTCGGATTATTCCGCAGTTCGAAATAGATGTCATCGCAACTGCGGTAGAATATACCCCGGCCACTGTTCCGCACGACGAGTCGTACGAACCAAACCCAGAGTCCATATTGGAACTCAGCAGAGCACGGGCGGCATTCAAAAGGGAAATGGAGATTTCACGACGAGTCACCGCTTCCGCTCTCGAAGAAGTAAATGTGTGTACGGAATCGGAGCCCCGGTTCCTCTCCATCGCAAAGGAATTAAGGCCGGAGCAGAGAATCACAATGATCGCACTACTCACGGAATATAAAGATGTGTTCGCTTGGGCTCACAAGGACATGAAGGGGTTAGATCCCAAGTTCTATCAGCATAAGATCAATTTAGCAATTGACGCGAAACCCATCCAGCAGCGCCGCTACCGCATGAACCCCAATTACATGTCCCGCGTGAAATAAGAAATTGACAAGCTCCTGAGGGCGGGGTTCATACGGCCAGTTAAACAAGCGACATGGCTAAGCCCGATAGTGGTCGTCCCAAAGAAAAACGGCAAAATACAGGTATGCGTAGATTACCGAAAATTTAACGCTGTAACCATTACAGACGCATTTCCCTTACCCTTCACCGATAGCGTGCTGGACGCCGTCGCAGGCCATGAGATGTACAGTTTCTTAGATGGCTTCAGTGGCTATAACCAAGTACGCATGCACCCCGAGGACCAGGAGAAGACGACGTTTGTCACGGACTGGGGAGTATATGTGGCGATCGTCATGATGTTTGGGCTAAAGACATTGTCGGCAACATTTCAACGAACGATTACGGAGATCTTTGGGGAATACATTCCGCCGTTCATGCAAGTCTTTCTAGACGATTTTGCGGTATATGGGTCGAAGCACGCTACGGTGTACCAGAAAAGTACTGTTTTTGGCCACAAAAATTGTCAGTACTTTCAATACTGTTTGTATTGAATAATTCAGAAAAAAAATTAGAGAAAAAGAAAATCGATTTTGGAGAGTGGGGTGACTGTAGTACAAGTGTCATTTACTGTAGAAGGAGTGGGGGGAACACGTAAGGAGATGTTCTTCCATTTTGGGGGCTATTTTCCCCTCACGTCGATTTTGGCGCTTCCCCTCACGTCGTTTTGGCGCTTCCCCTCATACTCCTCTTCCTCTATCCCTCTGAGCTTTTCATCACAGACATCCATTTCACGTTTCTGATTTTCCTTCAATCTAAATCTCAGACATCCATTTCTGGTTGGAGAGTTTGAGTTGAGGATTTCTGATTTTTTTAGGGTTTGTGTTTTTGTTAGGGTTTAGGTTGAGGTACAGAGACTATTCTGAGGGTTTAGGTAGCAGCCAATAGTGACTTCTTCGACAACGACTTTCTTACTTCCACCGATTGCAGTTGATGTCGTGGTGATTTGGGGCTTTTTCCACCAAATCGAGGCGGCATTGGAGGTTCCTTCCACCAAATCGAGGCGGCATATCCAACGCTCCCTCCACCATTGGAGGTTCCTTCCACCAAATCGAGGCTGCATATCCACGCTCCCTCCACCAAATCGAGGCGGCATATCCAATGCTCCCTCCACCATTGGTGGTTCCTTTCATCCATTTTTTTATTTTCAGTACTAAAATGTTTCATTTCTTCATATTTCAGTACTAAATTTTTAGAATTGACATTTGTCATATTTGATATGTAATTCTAATGTTTGAAACAAAATATTTCTCACTTTGCAGGCCACATTTAAAAACATTTGATTGTGTTTTCTTGGTTGAGTCAATATAACATTAACTACTTTCGCAAGACACTTAATTTTTGTGGATAAATCTAGTGACCGAATGGGGGTTCCTAACGAGAGTGAGTTGTCAAGTAACTCATGCATATCTGAAAGGACTAAGAGACGCGTGGTTCTTCACATAGTCCGTTATTTGGTAGAAATAACGAAGAGATTTAGTGAAGAGGATCGTAGGGATATTATCTGTAGAGTGTTACACCATCAAAGTTTGAATGAAGACATGGAGAGAATAAAATTTAGGGACCAATGTGTTTCAGAAGAGATTGTGGAGTCTATGAAGTCATCCCTAGACTTAGTGAAAGGTGTAGAGAGCTTAGACAAACTTGCTGCAAAGAGGGCAACACTACACATGGTTGTGAACGGTGCGAGAGAAAAAATATATAGTGATACTAAAGTTGCCTTAGCCCTGGGTATTCAAAGAAGGAACTTGAGGAAACATCACCGAAATATACACTCAAGAAAATTCAAGTGGCTGGGGTTGGGACGTAGACGACGATGTGATGCCTTATCTCAAGAGATTATTGAGAAAGTGGATTTATTTTGGGCCAAAAATACGTGTGTCTCACCAAATAAGAAGGACGTGTGTAGACAACGAATAAGTCAGGGTAAGTACCATATTCACCCTAGACACTTCTTGGAGATGACAGAGGTATTCCATTTTTTTATATCAATTCACATTCCATAACTTTGTGTTTTGACCAAGTGTATATTAATGTTTGCTATATATATTGGTTGATGTAGGCTGAATTGTACATGAACTTTAAAGACCAACATCCAAGCTTGACTGTTGGATTCCGCAAGTTCCAAGGTTTGAAACCATTTTCTGTTAGAAAATTAAATGAGAGGAATACATGTTGTTGTGTGTACCATGTGAAGATGGACATGTTAAGGCTAGCAGTGAATGCAATGCGTACGGATTCTAAGGGTATACACGGGGAATTATGTGTCTGCACTTGTGAGATTTGTAGACCAAATGGGGAGGATAATAGGTGTAATGCACGAAACATGACTTATGCATCCGTTTCTGAGCTATGGAGGTCTTGTGTTTGTGAAAAAGAACCATCATGTGAGTGGCATCGTCGTACATGTCTATTAAGAACATGTAAGGTTTGTCCGCTACCATTATTTTGTAGGCAGGAGCTTGATTTGGGAAATAGTCATATCGTGAAATGGAAATATTTGGAGTATGTGACTGAAAATATTGGCAAGGGAGTTGTAACTAAGCGTATCAAGGAAGTATATAAGGAGACATGTGCTGCTACCCTTGTCTCAGAATTTAAGAAACAACTTGGGGAGTTCATTCCACATAACTTCCGTAGTTATTGGCAAAATTCACAGTTCAAGGAATGTATTAATAACTTACCAACGGGTGTCATCGTATCCGTTATTGATTTTGCAGAAAACTATACATTTAAAGTTCAAAATGAGGTTCAATCAATGCATTGGTACAATGATCAATGTACAATACTTGTACATATTTGCTATTGGAGGCAAGATGGTGAGTTACATAGGAAATCAATATTTTACATTTCAGATGATAAAAAGCATGATACACTATTTGTTCAACATTGTTTTAAGCTTCACCATGCAGATTTATTTTCCAATTTACGCTTCCCAATTTACGTCAATGCCAATTTGAGGTTCACCATGCAGATTTTTTTTCCCAATTTACGTCAACATTGTTTTAAGCTTCCCAATTTACGTCAATGCCACCTTGAACTTCACATGCAAAAGCACGTGCAAAAACAGTACCCACCTCATTGTTAGTGATTTGATTTGTATCATAAACATGTTCGTATCTCGTCTTCAATAAATTCATGTATTCCCTCTTCAAACCACTTATGTGGAATCCTCGCCTTGTGTCGGGATGTGCTGACCCCCAGGTTTTTAACAACCACTCTCTCAGCTCTGGATAAACGTTAGGTCGTGCTCAAAGGAAATAATTCCATCCAAGAGGTGTGTCTCGACTGATGGAGTGGTACATCTTCTTTCTCTGTGTTGATGAATTCATCACCCTTTCTCTTGTGGGTGTCTTCTTGCTTTCTTTCATGGGTGTCCTTATTCCTTCCTTCACTGGTGTCTTCACTTTCTCTTTCATCAATGTCTTCTTTATGGGTGTCCTTCTCGTCATTGTCCTAGTCAACACAATTCTCAGGAAATGAATATGCATGTACTAGAAGAAAACTCAAGCAATTACCATCAACACATAGCAAATCATCACATTGCATGTACAAACCATGTCAAACACACAATAACCCTAAATAGTCGGAAAAAAACTCATCCATGTCAAACACACAGACAATAAAAACAGACGGATAGGAAAGTCAAAGAAAATGAAAACATTGTAAATCATCATAGCCAACTCCATCACATTGCATGTACAAGCCATGTCAAACACACAAAAACCCAAAATAGTTGGAAAAAAACTCATCAATGTCAAACTCACACAAAATAAAACAGATGGACAGGAAACAAGAACAAAACGAAAACATAGCAACTCATCATAGGCAACTCCATTTATGTTGCATGTACAAACATGTCTAACACACAATCACCTCGATCAAAATATTGTCATACATTTTTAAAAGAAACACAGAGAAACACAAAGAAAACAAAAACATACCAGTTGGGCATGCAACACATAGACTATGAATAATCAAAACCTAAAAATGGCCATACACATGCAAATAAAAAACAGACAGACAGGAAACATTCAGAAAAAGAAAACATACTAGTTAGGCATGCAACACAGAGAATACCTGGAGGCCGTACAACTTGCTGAGGTACCACACCGTGTTGATTTCGACACCTTGGGAGCACACCAAGCCTTCAAAATCACCTATATGCAAGAGGTTGTTGACGAGGCTGCTGCAGAGGAGACAAACGAACATACACAGAGGAGACAAATGAGCATACACAAGGAAGGAAAATCAACAACACATACAACGAGTAGGGGAAACAAAAATCTCTGCGTATACAGAGTTCAGAGATCGAACCTGGCACAGAGGGGAACACAAGAATAGCTACGCGGGGAAACAGAGAATCGAAGGTGGAGTGAGAGAGAGAAACAGAAAGAAAGAAAGAAACAGAGCTTCGAAGGTGGAGTGAGAGAGAGAAAGAGAGAGATAGACCTGTAATAGATATGTCGTCTTTCTTTAACTTTTTGCCATTGTCTGTCTGACAACTTCGAGACAAAAGAGAGAGAGAGAGAGAGAGAGATACCGAGATTGACCAACTGTCACAATGGATACCTTCTCCAGGTGTGCTTTCGTACAACTCTACCTAGGAGACTGGGGCAACAATTAATGTATTAAATATGGCCTAGGGACATTTCGAGTGTGATGTATAATATCTTTGTGCATTCGAGTGTGACGTAATGCATTTGTTTTTTGTTTTTTGAAATTTATTTACAATTTTTAATGTTTATTTTCTTCTTCGATTTAGTACTAAAATTTTGGCCAAAAGTTGGTACACCATAGCATGCTTCGACCCATATAGGCAAACAAAAGACCATTTTACGCACTTATGTTTGTGCTTGGAACGTTGCCGCACCGCACGCTCAAGCCTGAATCCCGCGAAATGTGCCTTCGGCGTGACCAACGAGACTCTCCTAGGCCACATAGTCAGCAAAGCGGGAATAGCGGTCGACCCAAACAAGATCTCCGCGATTATGCAAGCTAAAATTACGACAAACGCCAAATCGCTTAGCCGATTTTTGGGACAAATACGGTGGCATAGTCGGATGATACGGTATTTGGTGGACATCGCCATGCCGCTACACGCTGCCATACATCAGACTCCTTTCCAATGGACTGCAACAGAGGATAAGGCCTATGCGACACTTAAGATAATGCTCACACAGGCTCCCGTCGTACAACCTCCAGTTTGGGCGAAGCCATTCCACGTGTTCGTCGACGCCTCGGACATAGCAATAGGAAGCGCGCTAATGCAGCTAACCGAACCAAACTGGTACATGCCAGTATACTACACAAGTCATAAATTGTCAGCAGCAGAGCGTAACTATTCCACAATAGAGCGGGCAGCGCTAGGGATGATCTATAGCATTAATAAATTCCGACACTATTTATTAGGACGGAAATTCACGTTCCACGTGGATCATTCGGCATTATTGTATTTGGTGGAGAAACAAGCCCTAACAGGGAAATTGGCTCGGTGGATGCTGTTGCTCCAGGAATTCGAGTTCGTAATTCAGCACCGACCAGGGACGCAACACGCAGTGGCGGATTTTTTGAGCAGACTTGAGAATGGAGAAATAGTACAGAAAGACGACGATGATTTTCCGGATGCTATCATCTGGCGAGTAGCGACACTTGCAGAAAAAACGGAATCCACCTTTCCAGACCGATGGCTTATGGAAATGACGTACTTTTTAACTACAGGACTACCTCCACCACAATTACGCACGAACGAGAAGAAACAACTAGCCGTCCGAAGCCGTCACTTGTGCCTCGTCGAAGAAATTTTATATCACAAAGGAAGTGACGGCATTTGGCGACGTGGAGTCCGTCAGGGTGAGAAGGAAGCAGTTTTACGGAAAGCACACTGCGGCACGACCGACGGTCATTACGCGGGCGACGTGATAGCCCGGAAAGTATGGTAGGTGGGCTTATGGTGGCCAACAATGCAGAAGGACGCATCCAAGTATTGTAGAAAGTGTGATTTGTGTCAGCGGATGGGTCAGCCCGCGGAAGACGCAAGGATGCCACACCAGCCCGTATTACCGCTACACCCCTTCCAAAAGTGGGGATTGGATTTTGTAGGGCCCTTGACACCAGCAGCGGCCCGTACGAGCAATAAATTTCATATTGGTAACCACGGATTACTGCACCAAATGGGTAGAAGCAAAGGCACTACGAGAAAATACGACGACCGTCACTGCCAAATTTCTTTACGAGCACATCTGGTGCCGGTTCGGCTGTCCGATAGAGCTCATCAGTGACCAAGGGAGCCAGTTCGTCAATACGGTGGTTCGGGAACTAACACAGCATTACACGGTAGTCCATAAGAAGAGCATGCCATATTACCCGTAGGCGAATGGATTAGCAGAATCCACGAACAAAATATTACAGACCATTTTGAAGAAAACTGTCAATGAAAATAGAACGGACTGGGATACCAAAGTCCAGAGTGCGTTATGGGCATACAAAACTAGTTACAAAACAAGCATACAGTCAACACCGTTCCGGCTAGTGTTTGGACTAGAGGCTGTGATGCCGGTCGAATTTCGGGTACCAAGTTTGCACATTTAGGTACGGAACCGATTATCAGAAGCCAAGTCGGAGGAGGAACGGTCTACCAACTCCTCGAACTAGGGGAAAAACACGTCCACAGCATGGCTGTGTTGGAACAGGAACAACGACGACGTAAAGCGTTTGTAGATCGACATTGGAGCGCAAGGGAAAAGAAGTTCGCCGTGGGCCGAGCGGTGCTAGTTTTTCAAACGCGCATGGGCCATATGCCAGGGAAGTTACGTTTCCGCTGGACCGGCCATACTGGATAATTGGAGCGGAACAGGGCACGTTCCAACTAGGAACGCTGGCTGGAGAAATAGTACGGCAAAAAGTGAATGGGTTTCGGCTCAAACCTTACCTGGGCCCTATGCAACCTAACCCATTCACCACCGAACGGGACAGAGTTGTTGTCCGCCGGAATAGTAACCGACGGACAAAAGCGTAGGAATAAGAAACTATATAAGAGCATAACGCATGTAACGGTTCACGCAGGAAGCGTGAACGGCTAATTAGACCCTGCATATATAAAGGGTAGAAAACGTCTTATGGAGGCACGTGTAATTTTGGGAATGTAAAGAACGCATGATAATAGAATTCTATCTTCTCTGATTTTCTGTGTATAGTTGCGGCTAATTCAGTGTCGGTGTCTTGGATACTTAAGCGTGGTAGTACGTAAGTGTAACCCTTGATAGGGATTCGGTTGTAGCCGTCTTCCCTTATACGCGGAGAAGTTACAGGGGTTCTCCCCTTACGCATTACGCTTAAACCCCTGTTCGTTGTCCCACCAAGCGTGCCAAAAGTGTTGTTGTTTAGGAACACGGTACGTGGTCAGTCCTTCGACCTAGACCTCAAGCCAAAAGTGTTGTTGGGGTGGGGGGTGAAGCCTAGAATGGTTTCACCCCCCTCCCAAGGGGGTTAAGTGTGAGGGAAAGAGAGAAGTAAAGAAAATAAAGAATGACACCAAATGAGAGAGGGGAGAAATGTATCTCCATTACTTGCCCCATAAGGGGTTTATATAATACATAATGTAACGGTAAATAATGACTGTTACAAAAGAGACAACCGTTACACTCTTGTCACATGCATATAATTGTGCATGTGCTCACACATACTCATCCTCACACCTATATACATTACACATACTGAACAACCCCTTTAACGTGTTTTACCCTTATACTGCCCCATACAACTCTTATGGGTAACACATGGCACACCTGTGGGACAGTGCATCGCACGGTGAACCCACTCGCCATGGCAACTATTAACGACCGGAACCCCATCGGTCGTCTCAACGGTCGGGAATCCATTGACCGGATCATAGCTCTACAATTGATAACTTCGATCAGAGCATTGCTGACTTGAACCTTCTCATTCGTTCATCATGTCGTTCAATTGGATCACACACCAATTGGCTCATCCATTGCGGTCTAGGTCTTTTCATGGTTCTGTTACATGTATGTGTATTTTCGGTTTCGTCATGTGAATTGAGCTTTGCATATTTTTACCCTTGGTCTCTATAAAAACTTTACCCTCAAAATTTTTGATTTTTTTTTTTATGCCCTTGAGTTCTCGAAATTTCTTCTTTTGCCCTCGAGCTTCTAAAATTCCGTACTCCTTGCGCTTTTGAAATTTTGTCTTCTCTGCCCTTATGTTTATGAAATTTCTCTTCATACCCCTCTTCTCTCTCTTCATTTCCTTCTGTCTCCCAGTTTTCTTCTTTCTTTTCTTCTTGTGCTGTGATCTTCTCTTCTTTTGCTTCTTCTTCCTCCTCTTCGTTTCTTCCCATCTTCTTGTTGTTTGTCTTCGCTTACTTCCTTGCTTTCTTTCTGTTCTGTCGCTGTCCTCCTCTCATTTCTTCCTTTTCTGTCTCGTCCTGGCGCCATCTCTGTCCATCATCCGTCTCTCTTTGCCGGCTATCGGCTGGCTATCTGTCTAGCTCTGTCCGTTAGCTGCCGGCTGTCCTAACGGTTGGCGGACATCGGCTCAGCCGCTGTTGTTCGGCCGCCGACTTTGTTCGGGGCTGTCTCTGTTCGACTGCCTACTATCTGTGGCCGTGGTCTGTCTCTCGGCCGACTTCCTATCTGGCAGCCTCTGCGTCGGTTGTCACTATTCTTCTGTCATCGTTGGTGGCGGCTATCGGCCGATGTCTCTGTTCGCCGTCGCTGTCACTGTCAGCTTCTTCGCCGTTCGCCGGTCATGTCTGTCTGGCCGCCGCTGTCTCTATCGGCTGCTTGCCCAGTGGCCCACTCTCTACCGGTTGTTCGTTTGGCTGTCTCTATTGCCGCCGAATGGCTCTATCAGACGGACGTCAATTGTCCCCCCAACACCACTCATCGACCTCTTCCTAGAAAGTATTGTGGCCACGGAAGTTTCTTCTTTGTATTCCTCTCAACATAGTGATAGTTGGAGTTTGTGGACTCCCGTGGTTTTTCCCATTTAGGGTTTTCCACGTTAACATATTGTGTACCCTCTCTCATATTGTCTATGTGTACATGTATTCACCTCCATTCCCATTCTCGGTGTTCCATTCTAAATGACACGATCTGAGACTCGGTTGTGGCCGAGTAATATTCCGCATATTTAACGTCAATCAGGTATCAAAGAGAAACGACACAGAAAATGGAAGATTTGTTTGGAGGCATGTTCATGCTCCAACTACTTAGTGTGGAAGTAGAAGATGAGGGACATGCTCATGGTTAAAGATCTTTGGTTGCCGGTTCAGTTCGGTGACAAGAGACCAGATAAGATCGACGCCACGATGTGGGAGGTAATGCACATGAAGACAACGACATACATCCGATGTTTCATCGATATGAGCCTGTACAACAACTTCAATGAAGAGAGCAAGGATCATGAGCTCTGGGAGAAGATCAACATTATGTTTCAGAACAAAAATGTTGTTAATCGGGTTTCGGTATTTCGAAATCTAGTAAGACTTTGGTACCAAGATTGCTCCAGTATGGTAGAGCACATGAATGCCTTCCAGGGGCTGATTCACCAGGCAACATCGTTGGAAGTACCTCTCGCCGATGAGGTACTAGCACTACTCCTACTCGGTTCCCTTCCAGATAGTTGGGAGACGTTAGTTGTCACTTTGGGCAACGCCGGGCCGGAAGGAAAATAGTTATCCCTGGCAAGAGTCAAGTCGAGCTTGCTAGATGAGGAGGCACATCGGAAAGAAAAGGATACGAGCTCTGACTCCAAAGCGCTCCTTACCGAATCGCAACGCGAAAGACAAAGGAACCGGAGTCCCCAGAACCGGGAAAAGTCGGGGACACGGTCAAAGTCAAGGGGGAGGCCTGCTTGCTTCTATTGCGGCAAGCCGGGAAACTTCTAGAAGAACTGTTGGCACTTCCGAAAAGATAAGGAAACCAATAGTACCGATTCAAAGTGGACACCGGACCGGAGGTGACCGGACCAGAAGGGAACGACGGCAATCACGACAATTGAAGAAGAGTTGATGTTCATCACCGAGGAGAGTGAGTTGAACCTTGCCAGCGACAAGGCAACGTGGGTAGTTGACTCCAGAGCATCGTTCCACCTCACCCTGGACCGGAAATGCTTCTCATCCTACATAGCCGGTGAGCACGGTTGTGTCCGGATGTGGAATGAAGGTACATGCCGAATTGTCAGCATAAGAGACGTGTGGTTGACAACACCAACCGGATGTAAGCTGTTGTTGAAGGATATCCGACATGTTTCGGAGGTTCAACTGAACCTGATATCAATCGGTCGCCTAGATGATGAAGGCTACACGAGTAGCATCCGGAATGCTGTCATGAAATTCAGCAAAGGGAGTCTAATAGTGACGTGGGCCTAGAAAGTCAACATGTTGTACTTGATGAATGCTCGATTATGCCCGCAAGAAGTGAACGTGGCATCCGACACTGCCGATGAGCTGTGGCACAAGACACTATGTCATATGAGGGTGAAGGGGATGAAGAGGGTTGCCGAAGACAACCTCATCCTGGTAAAGAACGTGCAACTTGAGAAATGCACCGACTGCCTGGCCGGTAAGCAAAACCGGATCTCCTTTTGATCAAGGTCACCGATGAGACGTAATGCACCACTAGAGCTGGTGCATACCGATGTGTGTCAAGTGGACACGAAGTCACATGCCGGATCGTAGTACTTTGTGACGTTCATAGACAACCACAGCCGGAAGCTGTGGGCCACACCGTTGAAGATGAAGGATCAGGTTTTATCCGTCTTCAAGGAGCTCCACGCAAGAGTGGAAAGAGAAACCGGCTAGAACCTGAAGGCGGTTCGAGCAAATAACGGAGGAGAATACCGGGGTAGTTCGAAGAGTACTACCGCTCGAAGGGAATCTGGCTCGAATTTACCGTGCCGAAGTCACCGGAACTCAATGGGCTAGCCGAGAGGATGAACCGGACTATAATGGAGAGGGTCTGGAGTATGCTAGCACATGCAAAGCTACCCAAGACGTTTTGGGCTGAGGCGCTGGCAACAACGACGTACGTGATAAATAGATCACCCTCAATGCCCTTGGACGGAGACACGCCGTAGAGAGTGTGGACCAATAAGGAAGTGTCTTACCGGCATCTGAAGGTTTTCGGGTGCCTCGCTGACGTGCATGTTGCAAAGGACAGGAGTGGAAAGCTGGATCCAAAGTTCCGGCCTTGCATATTCCTCGGATACGGCGATGATGAGTTCGGCTACCGAGTGTGGGATCCGGTCGACAAGAAGATTTTCCGGAGTCGAGATATTATCGTCATGGAGGACAAGACCCTTGCTGACTAGGAGTTGGAGAAGAAGATAATGAACCCCAAGTCGACCGGTAAGGATCGGTTCGATGAGATTCGGACCTACCTGGCTAAGAGCCAGTTGACACTCGAAGAACCGGCCGGTAATGGTGAGGATACCGAACCGGCAGAAGAAGAAGAAGAGGAAGCTAAAACCGGAACCGGCCAAGACCCTGAATCAGATTTGGATGAAGAACAAATGGAGGAGCCAATCGCCGAAAGCCAAAGACGAAGATATCCTCTCAGAGAGAGAAGGCCCCCCCGGAGATTTCCGAATGCAGAGCGTGTGTTGCTAACCGATGAGGGGGAGCCGGAAAGCTTCGAGGAAGCAAAGGAGGACACCCATAGCCGCAAGTGGTTAATTACCATGCAAGACAAGATGGATTCCCTACATGAGTACCACACATATGAACTGGTGGAGTTGCCAAAAGGAAAGCGGGCACTCCGGAATAAGTGGGTGTACAAGCTGAAACTAGGAGATGTCGGAAACCCCTCGAGATACAAAGCTAGGATTATGGTGAAGGGGTTCCAGTAGAAGAAGGGCGTTGACTTCGACGAGGTATTTGCCCCGGTAGTAAAGATGACTTCCATCCGAACGGTGTTGAGCATAGCAGCAAGCATGAACCTCGAGGTAGAGCAGTTAGACGTGAAGACGTCGTTCCTCCATGGCAACCTCCAAGAGGAGATCTACATGCAGCAACCAAAGGGATTTGTGAAGAAAGGGAAGGAGCACCTGGTTTGCCGATTGAAGAAGAGCCTCTACGGTTTGAAACAGGGTCCCCGGCAATGGTACCGGAAGTTCGACTCCTTCATGACCGATCAAGGGTACCACAAGACACAGGCCGATCACTGCATATTTGTGAAGAAGTTTGAAGGAGGAGACTTCCTGATACTCCTCCTATACGTGGACGACATGTTGATCGTCGGACAAGACCAAGTCAAGATACGGATGCTGAAGAAGGCTCTGAACCAGACCTTCTCAATGAAAGACTTGGGTCCGGCAAGACATATACTAGGGATGCATATCATCCGGGACCGGTCAGAGAAGCAATTGTGGCTGTCATAGGAGAAATACGTGACAAAGGTGCTTCAGCGGTTCAACATGTCAGATGAGAAGCCAGTTGGATCGACACTCCCGGCAAACTACAGGTTATCTGGTAAGCAAAGCCCGAAGACGAAGGCAAAGAAGGTGGATATGATGAAGATACCATATGCCTCTACCGTCGGGAGCTTAATTTACGCAATGGTGTGTACCCGACCGGACATCGGATACGCAGTCCGAGTGGTGAGCCGGTTCATGAGCAATCTCGGTAAGGAGGACTGGAATGTGGTAAAATGGATACTCCGGTACTTGAAAGGCACCTCAACTATGTGTCTCCGATTCGGCTCTGGTATACCCCAACTTGACGGTTTCCCCAATTCGGATATGTCGGCTGATGCAGATACCGGCCGGTCAACATGGGGATATGTTATGACATATGCAGGGGGAGCTGTTTCGTGGCAATCGAGGTTGCAGAAGACTATTGCATTGTCAACCACGGAGGCGGAGTACATGGAGGTTGTGGAAGCCGACAAGGAAATACTATGGATGAAGGACTTCATCGAAGAGCTAGGGATCTGGCAAGAGGAATATCGGCTCTATTGCGACAATCAAAGTGCCATCCACCTTGCGAAGAACGCGGCGTATCATACCAAGACGAAGCACATCCAGCTGAGTAATATTACTCGGTTGTGGCTTAGTAATACGATATTCCCAGAAGCAATGGGACGACCATCAATGACTACTACAGATGTGGGGCAAGGAAGTTTTCTTAAGGATATCTAAGAAGCTTGGGCAAATTTCCGATCCATGAAACAGGAATTGGCTCCGGAATCTAAAAGTGCTAAGACATGTACTGGAAGGGTGCTTTTAGTACTAATCATAGCTTGGGCTAAGAACACATTGTTAACTTGCTTATAGGGAATGGAACCACTAATGGGTTGCGTAGATCTAGGATTGTCCAACTAAATGGCTCCTATTTTGGCTGGACTTAGTTGTTTAACTCTTCCTCTAATTGACTAAGGATTTCGAATTTGTTTGAGATACTTGGGCTATCAATACTATTGATACTATCAGACACTCCTAAGGGAGTTGACTCGGGTTTAGTACAAGTTACGATTTGATTTACCTGTCTTCTTGGCCTATGGGGACATTTGATGGTGATATGCCCTCCTGGTCCACCGCAATAAAGACACAATCAATTTGCACGTTGTCGTTGTTTTTCTTCTTCCGATAACGGGCCACGTGGATGCATGATGTCGATCTCCATCGGCGTCGGAGTATTCGCTTGAGATACATCTCGTGCAACCGGTTTAGCTGCGACTGAGGCTTATGTGGGCTCTGGCCTAGTCCATGGCAATTGAAATTGACGTTTCGAACGTCGCTCCAAAAGGTGGTTGTCGCATCGGACCGCTTGAGTGATTGCCTCTGGAAGAGATTTTGGTTCTTCAGGAAAGGTTAAAAAGTAAATCTTTGATATCGTTTCATAGGCCATAGCGGAATTGCTCCATTAGTATTTCGTCATCCCAGGGGATATCTGAGGCGAGTAGACGGAAATCCGCCGCGTAGGCAGAGCCTAGACGATCGCCTTGACGCAATCGTCAGATTTTGTTGATCGACGTCCTGATGTTGTCGGTATCTCCAAAGTTGGCTTTAAACTCACTAATAAAGTCTTCAAAGTTATTAAGCAAGGGAGATTGTTTTTCCAAAAGCGGAGCGAACCATGCCAAGGCTGAGCCGCTAAGCAACGTGCCTAGTAGGCCTACTCGGGATGCATCAATGGGGTATCGGGAAGGATGCATTTGAATGACTAAGTGTACCTGATTAAATAATCCTCTGAATTGTGAGCGCGTTGTCGCGAAGATGTGCATACGTGCGTGCTTCGCTTGAACGGGACCATTGGGGTCTTGTACCAGGGAGTTATTGAGAAGAGGACGATGTGAATGTAAGATTTGGGGAAACAATGAGCACTACACTTGAGAAGATCGGAAAATTTTACACTCGAGAAGAAGATAAACAAGAATAATAAGAAGAAGATTATTATATTGATGGTGATAATGATGATGATAATATCACATATTGAGCCCCCCCTTTACACAAGCCTTACGAGGGTTTTTATAGGTCTATCCATGCTTCTAACATGCACAAAACCATGGGCTTGGACCCATGGTTTTTGGGCACACGGGTTTGTATGGTTGTTTTCCTATGCCTTTTGAATATGAAAAGAAATAGAAAACATTTAAAGTACTTGGTAGTAGCCCTAATGGTAAGATAAATGTCTCCTATCTTGGAGGTGCAAGGTTCAAATCTTGCTTGCACTCAAATGCCACTAGGCCCTAGGTTAATTTTCATATTTATAATCGTTTGTGTAATATGCATGGAACTATAGTATTTCACAATTTCTCCCATTGGATGCGCAACATCATGATGTCCACCCCCACCAAACCGCACATCCTCCAGCATGTGCCAAGAAGAAAAGAGTGATGTGGTGGACTCAAAGATGGTTGGCCTTTGATTTCTTTCTTTCTTACGCTTCGCCTGCGACAACCTTTGTCCTCCATTTTGAGCACATGCATTCCTTCCACCCAAACCATTGTCACCACCCGATCAACTATATCATTCGCTCGCCCTTCGCATTGCCATGACCATTTGGCATAGCCCTTTTTCTCCACCTAAGCGTAACCCTACATGTGTCACCTTCATCCCAACCATCTCCTTGGTCATCAAACTTCCTCTGATCGTCCTTTCTCATCTCATGCTTGTGTTTCCTCATGCTTAGCAGCCTCGACTGGGTGTCACAGCTCCTCTACTTCGACCTCCGGCTTCGCCGACTCAACTTGTGTCTAGACTGGTCTCGACCAATCAGCTTCGGGCTTGGTCGGTCTTCTTCCGGATTCGCATTCAGATGAATTGGAGACGATTGGCTTCCCTCCGGGTTGGCGTCCATCCACATTTCGGTTGGGTCGGGCTCGGTTGATCAGCTCCCATCCAGGTCGGAATACCAACCACGACATCTTCTATCCAGATTGTCTTCCGGTTCTTCCTTTCTTGCCGCTCCTTGGCTCATCATCAAACTCTATTGAAGCTTTATTCTTGACCTCCTTGTTGGCCACCGTTCCTCCGTATGCGATGGCTTTGACCCTCATCTCTTCACTGCCACCTTCCATCTCTCTGGTCTTATGTTGGCTCTCGTGCACAATTGCTGAAGTCTCCGGAACCGGTGTGGAGGGATCCCTTAGTCTGTGTTCATCGTCCTCATCGCCGTTTCGGTCCTTCGATTTCTTGTCGTCACCTTCCGTCTCTCTGGTCTCACGAACAATTGTCAGGAGAACCTCGACACCATCGGTCACCATCGACTCATCCATAGTCATCTTTCCCTCAATGTGTCATAGACACGATGGAATGTACGGGGTTGAACCCATGACCTCTTGGTCTTATTGGGCAACCTTAGCAATTGAGCTACATTCAATCTATGCATTATTATATTGTATAAGTTTCAAATTATTACATTGTAAGTTAATCACTAGAACTTTCAAGAAATTTCTAGAGAATGCACCTTCATGCACTCTCTAGAAGTTTCCATGAATTCTGTAGATGTTTCCTAGCTTACATGCATACCACCACATTCTTGTATAAATACTTCAGTGCACCTTGATTACAATCAAGGTGAACAACACCAATTACGAAAGCATAATCTAGTTCTTGCTCTTTGTCTACCTTCTCCCTCTATCTCTCTTGTTCTCTTGTCTATACTCTCTCCCTATCTATATATCTATCTTTCGCTCTGTCTTAATATTTAGCTCGCCTACTTGTCCTTGTCCTTGTCTACTGGTCCGTGACAGTTTATTCACCTTCTCTTCTTGTTACCATGTCCGACTAAGCCTTAAGCCAAGTAATGGCAGCCTTGGAACAACTTCAATTAGAAAATGAAATCCTTCGTCAATCATTACAAGAGCTTCAAAATAGCACAACCAACAATCCTCCACCCATTGAGCCTCACCTTCCGTTAGCACCTAACCCAACCCCTTCCTCTTCCCTTTCATATGTCCTCGAACCTAATGTCCGCCTACCTGACAAATTCAACGCTCAAGGGCACATCTTCGTGGCTTTATCAATCAAATTCGGCTTATCATCCGCTTACAACCCCAATGTTATGCTAGTGATTTCTCTCGGGTCAGCCTCGTTGGCACCCTTCTCTCAGGGCCGGCACAAGCGTGGTTTGCACCATTGATGGAAACATCATCCCCACTCTTAGAGAACTTTCCTGCCTTCCTTGCGGAGCTTGAAGCCACATTCGGAGAGACACATCGGCAATGAACGGCTCTCATGAAACTTTATTCCTTACAACAAGGATCTCGTCCAGCTTCCGTCTATGCTTCAAAGTTTCGTCAGATCGCGTGCGATGTCAGGTAGGATGACCAAGCTTTATGCGACCAGTTTCGTCGAGGACTCAAAAATGATGTCAAGACTCTTCTCTTAAACTTTCCGGAGCCCACATCATTGTCCCAGGTAATCTCCCAAGCCGTTCAATGTGATAATCGTCTTTTTGAGCTTCGACAAGAGGAACGGGGGACTCGTGGCTTTCCTTCTTCCTTCCGCAATGCTCCACTCACAAGGCCATATATATCAGTTTCACCAAGCACGCCACGGTTGCCGTCTTCCAATGATACTCTTACCCCGATGGAGGTCAACTCTTGTACCCCAATGGAGACGACCATGCTCGGTTCCAACCATTAACCGATGACCAACGGCAACATTGATGTGACAATGGCCTCTACCTCTATTGTGGTGCCCCCCACCATGTCATCCACCACTGCCCGATGCGCAGCCCTCGTCATGAATCCCACCGTGCACATCTTGTCGAGGTTTCTCGACAACAAGAAAACGATCGTGCACGTCTTGCGAAGGTTTTTGGACAACAGGAAAACAAGCAAGTCTGGCTGCAGTAGGAGCCATGTCGTTGGACACATCCCGTCACCCTACTTCTCTGTGCTCCTACAATTCAGTCACACGAGCAAGAGGTTTTACGTTGCAAGTAAGTCTTAGTTTTGGGTATATTTCAATAAAATCCCATGCCTTGCTCGATTCTAGTGCATCCACTTGTTTCATCAATATTGCGTTCGTCTGAGCACATAAAATCCCCACTGTCCACACAACGCATCCCATATCTGTTGAAACTATCGACGGACGGGTCCTCTCTTCAGGGGTAGTTACTGAAGCCACTATCCCATTGGTACTTCAATTTGGGCTCCACCATGAGGTATTAACATTCTATCTCATTGCAACTCCTCAACATCCGATTGTTTTAGGGCTCTCTTGTTTGGAAACACACAATCCGATGGTGGATTAGTGCAACTGTTGCATCAGCTTTCCACAAACACTAGCGCGGGTCTCTTCCACAAACACCGTTACTTGTGTGGGGACTGCTTTCAGCTTGGGAGCACATTATTCGGATTTCAACTCAATCTCTGACATTGTCGATTCTGTTATGGTCGATTCTAGTGTGGTCACTCCTGTGCCCGTTGTGGCACAGGACGTCTTTGTTCCTATCACCAATTTGCCCGCAAGATATAGCAATTTTTTGGATGTGTTCTAAAAACAAAATGCTGACTGGTTACTGGCACATCGCCCCTATGATTTCCCAATCAAACTCCAAGATGGCGCACATCCACCATTTGGGCCCATCTATGGGCTGTCTGAACCCGAACTTGAGGCTCTTCTCACATATCTGGATGAAATCCTCGCCAAGGGCTTCATTCAACCCTCCAAATCACCAGCTCGGGCTCCAATCTTCTTTGTCAAGAAGAAGGACGGCTCATTACGCCTATGTGTGGATTATCGGGGTCTCAACAAAATTATGGTACGCAATCGTTATCCCTTGCCTTTAATTCCAACACTCCTTGACCGACTTCGAACTGAGCGTATCTTCTCCAAAATCAACCTTCGGGGAGGCTACAATCTAGTGCGTATCAAGCTAGGAGACGAGTGGAAAACTGCCTTCCGAACACGCTATGGACATTTTCAATACAAGGTGATGCCTTTTGGTCTCACCAACGCCCCGACGGTCCTTCAGCACATGATGAACAATATATTTCGGGAGTATCTTGATCACTTCATGGTGATCTACCTTGACGACATTTTAGTGTTTTCTTCCGACATACAGGAGCACACCCGACACGTCCGACTGGTTCTATCCAAACTTTAGGAACATGGACTTTATGCCAAAAGTGAGAAATGTTGTCATGCCTTTCAACGCCAGATCGTTCCGTGAGTCGGGTGGGAACCGTCGGGGTTTTGGACTAGGACGAGGAAGAATTTGAGACTAATCTAGTTATGAATATGAATAGATTATAAGAAAGAGAAATAGAAACCTCGTGAATCCACGAGTGTATTGTATTAGATTAATCAATATTAAGATAATAATATGAATTTAGATAGAAAGAGAAGGATATAGAAATCTCGTGAATGCCACGAGTATAATTTATTAATTGGTGTTTTTTAGAATATATCCAATTTCCAAATTTTTCACACACCTATTACATTGTGCTCCCCATCCTTATATAATGATGAGAGAGTCTTAGCAATCCATGCTTTTTCTATCAATAGACTATATGCTTTTTCTAAATTATCAATTTCATGCTTTTTTCTCTATCAATAGACTATATGCTTTATCTAACATGCTTTTTCTAACTTGATGCATTTTTATCGACTATAGTGTTCATGCACGCTAGATGTACATGTGTAGCTTTTTCTTTTATCATGCGTTTTCTTCTAACTGAAGTTTATTCTATGTGGGACGTCTTCTTTTTTAACACTAATGATATGTTAGTGTAATGGTAAAGCTTCACCTTATGTACATGGAGATACAAGGTTCGAATCTTGCCCTATGCATGTAACAATATTTTTAATATTCTCTCCTATTTGCAAATATGTCTCTTCATCCGGTTCTCACCGGGTCTTCTTTATCTGGTTCTTACTGGGTCCTCTTCGTCCGTTTCTCACCGACTCTCACCGGCCTTCTTCATCCGGTTCTAACCGGGTACTCTTCATCCGGTTCTTGCCGAGTCTCCATGTCCCATCCGGAGGGACCAAAAATGCAATTTTCTCATAGTGTGCAATTTACACTACGACACTCGTCCCCTCCAAACCCGCACATCCTCAGGTATGTGCCGAAGTTGTCGGTGATTGTTAGTATCCTCCGTCCGGTCTCCGTCCGATTGGTTTCGTTGCCAGTCCCATTGCCGGTTTTGTTCGGTTGCAGGTTTCTTGTTGCCGGCTCCACCCAATCACCGGTTCTCGTAATTCTCCTTTACTCGTAGTACACTCCGTTTCTCTTGCTATGTCAACTTTGTCTCTCCATTTTGAGCATATCCATTCTTTCCACTCGAACCATTGTCGCCATCCGATCCACCATAGTCTTCGTTCACTGTTTGCATGGCCATGGCCGGTTGTCACGACTCCTCGTGCTCCTCTTGAGCATAACCCTTCATGTCTTGTGCATGTGGCATGCTTCCCACTTTGTCCACCTTTGTCATATAATCTCGCGTTAGAGTTGACAATCTTCATGTTATATCCCTCCTTTGTCGAGATCTCATCCTTGGTAACACCCTTCAAATTTGCTTGGCCCGCTTGGTTCTTGTCATCCTTTGTAGTGCACTTGCTTAACCTCTTCCTCGTAATCGTCAGCCTTGATCTCTTCGACCTCTGGTTGAGTCGGATTAGCTTATTTTCGAATCGGTCTCATCTGATCATCTTTTAGTTGAATTGGCTTCCGTTCCAATTCGTATTCGGCCGATTCAGACTCGGTTGATCGGTTTTTACCGATTCGGCCCCCTTTCGGGTCAGTTTCGACCGATCGGTTTCCGCCTGGATTTGTTTCTTTTTACTTGTTTTCACCGGCCTCGACTGGTTTGACCTCTGATACTTCTTTCCATTGTCCGCCGCATAGGTCCTCTGATTGGGCCTCCACTCACTCCGATCACACGCCGGATTTTGCCCCTCACGTGCCGCCTTTGTTCCTCCTTTGGCTCGATCGTCCCCTCATCTTGAGCATCTTGTCGTGCTGTCTCCCTCCATTCCGCGCTTGCCTTCTGTAGGCTCTACCCACACGTCGATGTCGACCTCCGAATACGCGCTTGCTCTTAGGTCCTCGTGCGGCTATAATGCACGCTTCATTTTTCGCCGTAGTGCTTGTGTCGTATTACGCCGTAGTGCATGCTCCGTTTTGTGCCATAGCGCATGCTCCGTATTACGCGCTTCTCCCGACGCACACCCGACCTCCGTGTTGTCGTGCTTTCATTTAGATTGGAATTTCGGACAGATCATCTTCCATCTGAACCGGCTTCCAACTTTACCTTCCTCACCGTCATCTCCGATCTCTCCGGTCTCATGTTGCTTCTCGGACACAACCGCCGAAGTCTCTAGGATTAGTGGGCAAGAATCATCGGTATTATCGTTCTCCGTTGTTTCACCCATAGCCACCTTCTCAGCTATCTCTCAATCATATGCATCGTATTCGAACTTTGTTTTCTCTTCGGTTTCACGTTGTCTTTCGAACGCAACCGCCGAAGTCTCTAGAACTAGTGGTGGGAAAGTCTTCATACGGCCATCCGCCATTGATTCGTCCATAGCCACCTCTGATTTGATGTCATCTTTCGTGGCGACCTCCTCAATCAAGTTCACCTTGCAGTCTTTATCTACCTCAATCATGCAAGCATCGATTATGCTTACCCGTTTTTCACCCAATGTTTCGGATACTTGTATTCCGAAACCTTCTTCCGTTCTTGAAGTGGTGTTTGCCACTCTCAAGTCATCGACCTTATCCATGGTCATCGTTCTTTTGCAATCATACTTCTCCAATAGTGCTTTCTCAGAGGACACCCACATTGGGTTCTGTTGCCGTATCTCATATATGCTCTCTTGCAACTCATCCGTGACTACCTGATTGAAGTATATCACTTGCAATCCTTTCGGTATCCCACATCGAATCATCTCCGCCTTGTATTCACGTAGATAGCGTGACACATCCTTTCCGCTGAATTCCCCATTTCGTTGCACAAGCCGCTCTACTGCCGCCTTCATCTCCGACATCGCATGTTGTTCTAGTTGCATCTGCTCAAACATCATCATCATCATGTTCATCGCCTCTTGTTGATTCTCCATCTCCTTGCCACCCGTTTTCACATCAGTTTCACCACTTGTGTCGTGCCTTTCCGCGCCAGATCGTTGCGTGAGTCGGGTGGGAACCGCCGGGGTTTTGGACTAGGAGGAGGAAGAATTTGAGGCTAATCTAGTTATGAATATGAATAGATTATAAGAAAGAGATATAGAAACCTCGTGAATCCCACGAGTGTATTGTATTAGATTAATCAATATTAAGATAATAATATGAATTTAGATAGAAAGAGAAGGATATAAAAATTTCATGAATCCCACGAGTATAATTTATTAATTGGTGTTTTTTAGAAATATATCCAATTTCCAAATTTTTCACACACCTATTACATTGTGTTCCCCATCCTTATATAATGATGAGAGAGTTTGAGTAATCCATGCTTTTTCTATCAATAAACTATATGCTTTATCTAAAATGCATTTTCTAAATTATCAACTTCATGCTTTTTTTTCTATCAATAGACTATATGATTTATCTAACATGCTTTTTCTAACTTGATGCGTTTTTGTCAACTATAGTGTTCATGCACGCTAGATGTGCATGTGTAGCTTTTTCTTTTATCATGCATTTGTTGGGAGACAGGTCCCTCCGGATGGGAAGGGAGAAGAACAGTGCTGATGAACAAACTCTGCCGAGGCCGAAACCGGATGAGGAGTACCCGGCTACGGAGAGCCAAATGGTGTAGACCCGGTATGAACCGGATGAGGAGTACCCGGCTACGGAGAGCCGGATGGTGCAGACCCGGTATGAACCGGATCAGGAGTACCCGGCTACGGAGAGCCGGATGGTGCAAACCCGGTATGAACCGGATGAGGAGTACCCGGCTACGGAGAGCCGGATGGTGTAGACCCGGTATGAACCGGATGAGGAGTACCCGGCTACGGAGAGCCGGATGGTGCAGACCCGGTATGAACCGGATGAGGAGTACCCGGCTACGGAGAGCCGGATGGTACAAACCCGGTGAGAACCGGATGAAGAGACATATTCGTAAATATGTTTCTGAGAGTCCATCGAGACTATATTTGTAAATAGCCGAAAAGTCATATTAGTATAAATATGACTTAGGGCAAACTTATGTTTTGTTGTTGTCATTTTTCTTGTTGGTGCAAGAAGAAGAAGAGAGAGAGTGCAACAGTGTACACAAAGAGAGAGAGAGAGAAAGAGGTCGTTGCCTCTGTTGTAACCGCCGCCTGTGGCGAAGATTGTGAGCACAAGGTCATTGCCTTCATGAACTCACTGTTGTACATACTAAACTAGTGATAGTTTGCAGCCTGTGGGCTGCCGTGGTTTTTCCCCTAGTTTGGGGTTTTCCACGTAAACATCCTATGTACCTCTTCTCTCCTTTTGTGTCGCGTGTTTTACAGTTTCCTGTTTTCTGTGTATGATCCTAAGCTCGGTTGTGGCCGAGCGTTGCGTAGAGGGAGCGTTGTAGTTCCCGTCAAGTGGTATCAGAGCTAACAACACAGAAAATGGACGAATCGTTTGGCGGCATGTTCAAGCTCACCGGCTCCAACTATTCAGTGTGGAAGTCGAAGATGAGGGACATGCTCGTGGTTAAAGACCTCTGGCTGCCGGTTCAGTTCGGGGACAAGAGACCGAACAAAATCGACGCCGCGATATGGGAGGTGATGCACATGAAGACAACGGCGTACATACGGTGCTTCATCGACATGAGCCTGTACAACAACTTCAATGAAGAGAGCAAGGCTCATGAGCTCTGGGAGAAGATCGACATAATGTTTCAGAACAAAAATGTTGTTAATCAGGTTTCGGTATTCCGGAAGCTAGTAAGACTCCGGTACCAAGATGGCTCTAGCATGGCGGAGCATATGAATGCCTTCCAGGGGCTGATACACCAGGCAATGTCATTGGAAGTACCTCTCGCCGATGAGGTACTAGCGCTACTCCTGCTCGGTTCCCTCCCGGATAGCTAGGAGACGTTGGTTGTCACTTTGGGCAACGCCAGGCCGGAAGGAAAACGGTTATCCCTAGCAAGAGTAAAGTCGAGCTTCCTAGATGAGGAGGCACGTCGGAAAGATAAAGATACGAGCTCTGACTCCAAAGCGCTCCTTACCGAATCGGAACGCGGAAGACATAGAAACCGTAGTCCCCAGAACCGGGAGAAGTCGGGGACACGGTCAAAGTCAAGGGGGGGCCCCACTTGCTTCTATTGCGGCAAGCCGGGTCACTTCCAAAAGAATTGTCGGCATTTCCGTAAAGACAAGGAAACCAACGGTACCGATTCGAAGCGGACCCTAGACCGGAACGGTAAAGACCGGAAGGGGCCGGACCGGAAGGGAACAACGGCAATCGCGGCAAGTGAAGAAGAGTTGATGCTCATCACCGAGGAGAGTGAGATAAACCTTGCCGGCGACAAGATGACCTGGGTGGTAGACTCCGGAGCATCGTTCCACCTTACCCCGGACTGGAAATGCTTCTCATCCTACTCAGTCGGTGATCACGGCTGTGTTTGGATGGGGAATGAAGGTACATGCCGAATTGTCGGCATAGGAGACGTGTGGCTGTCGACACCAACCGGATGCAAGTTGCTGCTGAAGGATGTCCGACACATTCCGGAGGTTCGTCATAACCTGATATCAGCCGGTCGGCTAGATGATGAGGGCTACACAACAAAGGGAGCCTGATTGTGGCTCAGGCCCGGAAGGTAAACACACTGTACCTGATGAATACCCGGTTATGTCTGGAAGAAGTGAACGTGGCATCCGACACTGCCGGTGAGTTGTGGCACAAGAGGTTGTGTCATATGAGCGAGAAGGGGATGAAGAGGCTTGGAGACAACAACCTCATTCCAGTGAAGAACGTGCACTTGGAGAAGTGCATTGATTGTCTGGCCGGTAAGCAAAACCGGACCTCCTTCCGACCAAGGCCACCGATGAGACGTAATGCACCACTGGAGTTGGTGCATACGGATGTGTGTCAAGTAGACCCGAAGTCACATGCCGGAGCGCAGTACTTCGTGACGTTCATAGATGACCACAGCCGGAAGCTGTGGGCCACACCGTTGAAGACGAAGGATCAGGTGCTATCCGTCTTCAAAGAGCTCCATGCGAGAGTGGAAAGAGAAACCGGTTGGAAGCTGAAGGCGGTTCGAGCAGATAACGGAGGAGAATACCGGGGGCAATTCGAGGAGTATTGTCGCTCGAAGGGAATCCGGCTCGAATTTACTGTGCCGAAGACGCCGGAACTAAACGGACTGGCCGAGAGGATGAACCGGACCATAATGCAGAGGGTCCGGAGTATGCCAGCGCATGCAAAACTACCCAAGAAGTTTTGGGCTGAGGCACTGTCGACGGCGACATATGTGATAAATAGATCACCCTTAGTACCCTTGGACGGAGACACACCATAGAGAGTGTGGACCGGTAAGGAAGTATCCTACCGGCATCTGAAGGTGTTCGGGTGTCTCGTGTACGTGCATGTAGCTAAGAACCGGAGAGGAAAGTTAGATCCAAAGACCCGGCCATGCATATTCCTCGGTTACAGTGACGATGAGTTCGACTACCGAGTGTGGGACCTGGTCGACAAGAAGGTATTCCGAAGTCGAGATATTATCTTCATGGAGAACAAGACACTCGCCGACTGGGAGTCAGAGAAGAAGATAATGAACTCTGAGTCGACCGGTAAGGATCGACTCTACGATGAGCAGACCCAACCGGCAAGAGACCGGTTAGCACTCGAGGGACCAGCCGGTTACGGTGAGGATACCGAACAGGCTGAAGAAGAAGTAGAGGAAGCTGAAACCGGAACCGGCCAAGACCCCCAAATCGGATTCGAATGAAGAGCAGATGGATGAGCTGGTCACCGAAGCCCAGAGACGGAGATATCCTCTCAGAGAGAGAAGGGCCCCTCGGAGATTTCCGGATGTAGAGCATGTTCTGCTGACCGATGAGGGGGAGCCGGAAAGCTTCGAAGAAGCGAAGGAAGACACCCACAGCCGAAAATGGTTAAGTGCCATGCAGGATGAGATGGATTCCCTACATGAGAACCATACGTACGAATTGGTGGAGTTGCCGAAAGGAAAGCGGGCACTCCGAAACAAGTGGGTGTACAAGTTGAAAACGGCAGATGTCAGCAACCCCCCGAGATACAAAGCCAGGATCGTGGTGAAGGGGTTCCCGCAAAAGAAGGGCGTGGACTTCGACGAGATATTTGCCCCGGTAGTAAAGATGACCTCCATCCGGACGGTGCTGAGTATAGCGGCAAGCATGAACCTCGAGGTAGAACAGCTGGACGTGAAGACGGCATTCCTTCATGGCGACCTCGAAGAGGAGATCTACATGCAGCAACCGGAGGGATTCGTGGAGAAAGGGAAGGAGCACCTGGTATGCCGGTTGAAGAAGAGCCTCTACGGGTTGAAGCAGGCCCCCCGGCAATGGTACCGGAAGTTCGACTCCTTCATGACTGATCAAGGGTACCACAAGACGCAGGCCGATCACTGCGTGTTTGTGAAGAAGTTCGAAGGAGGCGACTTCCTGATATTCCTTCTATACGTGGATGACATGTTGATCGTCGGACGGGACCAAGTCAAAATAAGGATGCTGAAGAAGGCTCTCAACCGGACCTTCTCAATGAAAGACTTGGGTCCGGCAAGACAGATGTTGGGGATGCACATCATTCGGGACTGGTCAAAGAAGCAATTATGGCTGTCACAGGAGAAGTATGTGACAAAGGTGCTTCACCGGTTCAACATTTCAGAAGCGAAACCGGTCGGATCGACACTACCGGAAAACTGCAGGCTATCCGGTAAGCAGAGCCCGAAGACGAAAGCAGAGAAGGCGGATATGATGAAGATTCCATATGCCTCTGCCGTCGGGAGCTTGATGTACGCAATGGTGTGTACCCGACCAAATATAGGATATGCAGTCGGAGTGGTGAGCCGGTTCATGAGCAATCCCGGCAAGGAGCATTGGAACGCGGTCAAATGGATACTCCGGTATTTGAAGGGCACTTCAAATATGTGTCTCCGATTCGGCTACGGAAAACGGATTCGGACATGTCGGCTGATGTGGATACCAGCCGGTCTACATCCAGGTATGTAATGACATATGCAGGGGGAGCTGTTTCGTGGCAGTCGAGGCTGCAGAAGACGGTTGCACTGTCAACCATAGAGGCGGAGTACATGGCGGTTGTGGAAGCCGACAAGGAAATCTTATGGATGAAGGACTTCCTCGGAGAGCTCGGTATCCGGCAAGATGAATACCGACTCTATTGCGACAGTCAAAGTGCCATCCACCTTGCTCAGAATGCGGCCTACCATTCCTGGACGAAGCATATCCAGCAGAGGTATCACTAGATCCGGGAAAGAGTAGATGACCAGGAGTTCGCACTGACGAAGATCCACATGACCGAGAATGGGTCAGATATGCTGACCAAAGTGCTGACACCCGACAAGCTGAACGCATGTCGGAAGAGAATCGGATTGGTAAGACACCCCATGCCAGAGTGAAGGGGGAGTTTGTTGGGAGACAGGTCCCTCCGGATGGGAAGGGAGAAGAACAGTCCTGATGAACAAGCTCGGCCGAGGCCGAAACCGGATGAGGAGTACCCGGCTACGGAGAGCCGGATGGTGCAGACCCGGTATGAACCTGATGAGGAGTACTCGGCTACGGAGAGCCGGATGGTACAGACCCGGTGAGAACCGGATGAAGAGACATATTCGTAAATATGTTTCTGAGAGTCCATTGAGACTATATTTGTAAATAGCCGAAAAGTCATATTAGTATAAATATGACTTAGGGCAAACTTATGTTTTGTTGTTGTCATTTTTCTTGTTGGTGCAAGAAGAAGAAGAGAGAGAGCGCAACAGTGTACACAAAGAGAGAGAGAGAGAAAGAGGTCATTGCCTCTATTGTAACCGCCGCCTGTGGCGAAGATTGTGAGCATGAGGTCGTTGCCTCCGTGAACTCACTGTTGTACATACTAACCTAGTGATAGTTTGCAGCCTGTGGGCTGCCGTGGTTTTTCCCCTAGTTTGGGGTTTTCCACGTAAACATCCTACGTACCTCTTCTCTCCTTTTGTGTCGCGTGTTTTACAGTTTCCTGTTTTCTGTGTATGATCCTAAGCTCGGTTGTGGCCGAGCGTTGCGTAGAGGGAGCGTTGTAGTTCCCGTCAGCATTTTCTTCTAGGTAAAGTTCATCCTAGTGTGCACTTACATTTCTATGTGGGACGTCTACTTTTTTAATACTAATGATATGTTAGTGTAATGGTAAAGCTTCACATTATGTACATGGAGATACAAGGTTCGAATCTTGCCCTATGCATGTAACAATATTTTTAATATTCCCTCCTATTTTCAAATATGTCTTTTCATCCGGTTCTCACCAGGTCTTGTTTATCTGGTTCTTACCGGGTCCTCCTTACCGGGTCCCTTTTGCCCATTTCTCACCAACTCTCACCGACATTCTTCATCCGGTTCTCACCGGGTACTCTTCATCCAGTTCTTGCCGGGTCTCCATGTCCCATCCGGAGGGACCACAAATACAATTTTCTCATATTGTGCGATTTACACTACGACAATGTGAATTCGATCGAACCTGTGTCGAATTCCTAGGCTACGTGATTTTACCCTCGGGGATCAGAATGGATGCACACAAGGTAGCGGCAATCACCGATTGTCCTGTCCCTACTCGGTTGAAAGAGGTACAATCATTTCTTGGTTTTGCAAATTTCTATCGACGATTTATCAATGGTTTTTCTTCTTTAGTGCAACCTCTAATCATCCTTACTAGAAAATATACTCCATTTCTTTGGACCTCTACGGCGCAAAGTGCTTTTGATGCCATCAATGCAGCTTTTCTCACAGCCCCAGTGTTGGTCCACCCCGACCCCACAAGGCCCTTCCAGGTTGAAACCGATGCCTCCGACTTTGCCATTGGAGTTGTCCTGTCCCAACCAGACAACGAGAGCACACTACATCATGTTGCCTTCTATTCTCAGAAGTTTACCGCCCCGGAAATCAATTATCCGGTCTACGACAAGGAGCTTGCAACAATCATATATGCCTTCACTGAATGGCGACCCTATTTGGTTGGGGCCCAACATTGCATCCAGGTGCTGACCGACCACAAAAATCTAATTTACTTCACCACCCGATGGTAATCTTTTCTCGCCGACTACGACTTTGAGATCTTGTTTCGACCTGGAGTTCAACATGGGAAAGTTGATGCCCACTCTCGGCATCATGATCTTGCATTGCGCCCAGGAGATGATACATATTCACAACAATCCCATTGTCTGTTGCGGCCTGATCAATTTCAGATGTTCGCCACGTGCATGTTGCATGATGATTCTTTGGTCAACGAGATCGCCATGACAACCACGTCAGACCCATTCGCCAAAGAAATCATGGCCCGCATCAATGACCCATCTCCGGGTATGAAAAGCTCATATCTCAACCAATTTACAACCCGGGATGGGCTACTGTATCGTAATCATCTTTTGTACGTTTCCGAAGGATCATGTCGGACATGGGTACTACAAAATTGTCATGATGATCCTCTTGCCAGCCACTTTGGGGTCACGAAAACCTTGGAATTGCTATCTCGAGGGTTTTGGTGGCCCCAACCTTGGAAATTTGTCAAGGAATTTATCAATACATGTGATGTATGTGCTCGGTCCAAAATGCCTCACCATCGGCCATACGGTCTTCTCCACCTGCTCCCCATTCCAAGTCGACCATGGGTCTCTCTATCCATGGACTTTATCACCGACCTCCCTCTGGTTGGTGGCCATGACACGGTGCTAGTCATTGTCGATCGGTTTTCGAAGATGGCTCACTTTGTCCCATGCTCCAAAACCATTTCCAAGGAAGAGACAACTGATCTTTTTCTTAAAAATGTTGTTCGATTACACGACTTACCCGAGGATATCACCTCTGATCGAGGTTCTCAGTTCATTTCTCACTTTTGGCGACGACTTCTACAAACATTCGGGACTTCTGTCAACTTGTCCTCCGCATACCATCCTCAAACTGATGGACAAATAGAGCGAGTCAACCAAATCCTCGAACAATATCTTCGGTGTACCGTGAGCTACGAACAGGAGGATTGGGTGGACTTCCTTGCAATGGTGGAATTTGCCTACAAAATAGTATCCATGCTTCGACTAAAGTTTCCCCCTTCTTTCCAAACTATGGATTTCACCCTCGTTTCAGCATTTCCATACCTGCAACTTCGTCAATCCTTTGGCAGAGACAAGTGCCCGCGCTTTACACGATGTCCATCGTGACCTCTATAGAGATCAAGCGGACCGACATCACTTAGCTGCACCAACATTTGCAATTGGGGATATGGTCTGGTTGTTACGTCGTCACATCGCCACCACATGTCCTTGTGCAAAATTGGACTACAAAAGGCTAGGCCCCTTTCGTATCATCGAGCGGATCAACCCAGTCGCCTTCTGGTTAGCACTTCCTCCAACATTCAGGATTCACGATGTTTTTCATGTTTCCCTCCTTGAACTCTACCATCCTTCACGAATTCTAGGACGACAACCTCCTCCACCGCCACCTGTGGAATTGTCGATGGACGAAGAATATGAGGTTGACCAAATCCTCGACTCTCGATATCTTTGTCAACAACTCCAATATTTGGTCTTATGGAAAGGTTACCCCATTTTGGACGCCACATGGGAACCAGTTACACATTTACAAAATGCTCTGAAGGCCATTCGCCATTTTCATCAATGATACCCACGTGTCCTAGGAGGCGGCCTTAGAGGGAGGATAATGTCATAGGCACGATGGAATGTAGGGGTTTGAACCCATGACCTCTTGGTCTTATTGGGCAACCTTAGAAATTGAGCTACATTCCAGCTATGCATTATTATATTGTATAAGTTTCAACTTATTACATTGTAAGTTAATCACTAGAACTTTCAAGAAACTTCTAGAGAATGCACCTTCATGCACTCTCTAGAAGTTTCCATGAATTCTGTAGATGTTTCCTAGCTTACATGCATACCACCACATTCTTGTATAAATACTTCGGTGCACCTTGATTACAATCAAGGTGAACAACACCAATTACGGAAGCATAATCTAGTTCTTGCTCTTCTTTGTCTACCTTCTCCCTCTATCTCTCTTGTTCTCTTGTCTATACTCTCTCCCTATCTATATATCTATCCTTCGCTCTCTGTTAATATTTAGCTCGCCTACTTGTCCTCCTCCTCGTCTACCGGTCCATGACACAATGTTATTATTCGCATTGGCTTCAATCTTTGCTTCCTCACCACTTTCCATCTCTTGGGTCTCATGTTGGCTCTCGGACGCAACTGCCCAAGTCTCTAGATCAAGTGTTGGGAAAGTCTCGACACGGTCATCCGTCCTGGACTCGTCCATAGCCATCTCCGACTCGATGTCGTTCCTCATGGCTACCGCCTCAATCACGTCAACCTCGCACTCTTTATCTCCATCGATCACACAAGCTTTGCTCACGCTTGCACCTTCATCATTTGATATTTCGGACACAATGTGTGTTCCGAAATGCGTGTCCACTCTTAGAGCGGCATTTCCCACTCTCGAGTCTTCGGCCTTATCCTTGACCCTTGTTTCTCTGCAATATGAGAAGGTGACTTGTTTTGCACCTTTTCTCTTGGTATTTTCATAAAAAACTTGAGCCTTTGTATCGGCCACTTCATTAACCCATATTTGTTGGGAGGACTCTTTTTCCTCGATCACCGTTCTCCTCGGTTTTCATCACCTTGCACCTTTAAGTTCTTGAATGCTTCTCTCATTAAGGCTTCTATGTTAAGTATCAAATCTTCCCTCTTGAAGTTTTCTTCCTTCACTGGTGGTGTATTGCATCCCGTTCTTCTTTGAACATCCCTCATGGGTCGTGTTGTTGTCGACGAGAATCTCGTCATGCTCTCGTCGTGTTGTCGGCATACCCTTTCCACTGGCCCAATCCTCGATGAGGCCATTTGCACCATCGTCATCCTTGAGTTGGATTCCAATGGCCTTCTGTTGAGAGACAAGCTCAACATCGGCCAGATCGGCTGAAGAAGCCGAGGACCGGATCGGCTAGGACCGATTGGTTAGGCCGTTAGGAAAGATATTCCGTGATGAATATATTTGGGAGTTAGTGTAGGATCTCTTAATGAGCATTAAAGTACTATCAGTACTCCAGTCAGTCCTTCTAGGGCTTGTACAAAGTGTTCATTGAACACATATATGTATAGTTTTTTGTCTTTCATAATATATCCTCCCTTTGGTGTCTTCTCTAAAACTCTCTCGGTCTCTCCCGCGTATACTGTGTAAGCTCAAGCTCTCCATTAAACCTGAGTGTTCTCCCTTCTGTTCTATCTTTATACTTGCTTCCGCACGCTACTTTTTACATGGTATCAGAGCGCGAGGGTTGAGAACCTCTCTACAGCCGACACAGCTTGACGAAGAAGAACAAGAAGAACGATGAATAGAGGCATGGCGAGCTTGCTTCCAACAGAGAAGCTCGACAGAACCAACTACGCGTCTTGGTCCTACAAGATGCACCAGTACCTGCTCGGGCATGGCTACTGGAGTTATGTCAAAGGAGCTAATGACGCGGCACCCGAATCGACACACAAAGACTTTACGTCGTGGGAGCAATCGGCGAGCAGGGTATTATACTGCTTCGCGTCGTGTGTGGGCGAACAACTATTGAGCTATGTTTGGGATGCAAAGACGCCGAAGGGTGCGTGGGAAAATCTGAAGAAGATTTTCGCTACGAGCACCACAGCCAGGAAGCTTCAGCTCCGACAGGAGTTGAGCAACCTACGACAACGTGACTTGTTGGTGGCGGACTATACCTCGAAGATCAAGGATATCTGCGACTCCCTCGCCTCCATGGAGGTGAACATTGAGGAGAGCGAGATGGTCCAAATCTGTTTCGGAGGTTTGGCGTCGAAGTTCGGAGCGTTCCGAACGGCTGTGTGTACCCGGGAGAATACGCAGTCCTTTTTCGACTTACAGTCGATGCTCCTGGTAGAGGAGAACCACGCGGGTGCATCTACAAGCACGCACACCGACAACAGAATGTTGTACACGGAGGGAGATAGGCCTCATGGACGTGGAGGACGAGGCGAGTCGGCGCGCAATGGAGGCGGCCGACAAGATCAAGGAAGAAGGCACCGAAGTGATGCCGACAGCAACTCTGGACCCTCCGGAAACAGCGGGAGTCGAAGCAATGAGAACCGGCAAGGGAAGGCCATCGCGGAGTGCTGGTACTGTGGCAAGAAAGGCCACAGGGAAAGTGAGTGTTGGAAGAAGCGCGTCGATTCGGAGAGAACCGGTTCCGGAAACGGCTCCAGACATACCGACAAGGGAAATCGGCAGCAATCGCACTACGCCGAAGACTCCGGGAGAGCCGGAGAAGGGTCTGCCTTCGTGTCGAGACACGAAGCAAACTCAATGAAACAGAGCACCCCGAGATCGGACGAGGTGTGGTATGTAGACTCCGGCGCGTCAAACCACATGACGAGCCATAAGGAGTGGTTCTCGTACCTTGAAAAATCGATACAACCTGGAGTAGTCGCAACAGGAGACGACACTCCGCATCCTATCGCGAATGTCAGAGAAGTTCCCCTTAGCCATGTCGGGCAGAAAGGGAAACTCATGAACGTGTTGCACGTTCCGACAATCACGAAAAACTTGGTCTTGGTCGGACAGATCGTCGACCAAGGGATGGAGGTTTGGTTTACACACCTCGGGTGCTTCATTGAGGAAGAAGGTCGTGTGATTGCGCAAGGGCGCAGAGACGGGAGGATGTTCATCCTCGACTCCACTGACGGCGGCACCGCAATGTTCACGAAGGGACAAAAATCCGAGTCGGACATCGACTTGTGGCACAAGCGGATAGGCCACATCAACCACCAACGGCTTCAAGATCTGCAATCGAAACAGGTAGGGTTCGGATTGCCCAAATTTAGTTGCCGAAAGGCACAAATTTGTGAAGCCTGCCAGCTCGGGAAGCAACACCGACTTCCCTTCCCCAACGAGCGAAACCGGAGCCGGAACAAGCTCGACCTTATACACTCCGATGTATGGGGGCTGGCACAAAACGTTAGTCTTGGCGGGAGCCGATATTTCGTCTCCTTCATCGACGACCACACACGGCACACATGGATCCACCTCATTGAGAGGAAGAGCGAAGTCTTCAACTACTTTCAGGACCTCAAAGGCTTCGTGGAAACGGAGACGGGACGAAAGATCAAGTGCCTGCGGTCAGATGGCGGGAAAGAGTACTTCTCCGGTCAATTCAACGGTTATCTACAACAAATGGGAATTCGGCGCGAATTCAGTTGCAGATACACGTCGGAGCAGAACGGCGTGGCCGAGAGGAAGAATCGGTTAGTTGTGGAAGCGGCATGGGCAATGCTGGAGGAGAAGAGCTTGCCCAAGTTCTACTGGGCCGAGGCGGTAAGGACTGCGGTATACATCCAGAACCGGATCGGAGACAAAGTGTCGGCGCAGGAGCTATATTTCAGAACGAAGCCGAACTTACGACACTTGAGGGTGTTCAGTAGCATTGCGTATGTGCATGTACCGAAGGAGAAAAGGAGGAAGCTGGATGCAAAGGCCGTGAAATGCATCTTGGTCGGTTACTCGGACGAGCAGAAGGGTTATAAGTGCTATAACCCTCGCACCAAACAAGTGTGTGTCAGCCGTGACGTTGTGTTTGACGATTCCGCGTCCTGGTACCTGCCCCCGCCTACGAACCTCAACTCCAATCCGAGCTCTGACGATGACACGTCGGAGCAGAACGGCGTGGCCGAGAGGAAGAATCGGTTAGTTGTGGAAGCGGCATGGGCAATGCTGGAGGAGAAGAGCTTGCCCAAGTTCTACTGGGCCGAGGCGGTAAGGACTGCGGTATACATCCAGAACCGGATCGGAGACAAAGTGTCGGCGCAGGAGCTATATTTCAGAACGAAGCCGAACTTACGACACTTGAGGGTGTTCAGTAGCATTGCGTATGTGCATGTACCGAAGGAGAAAAGGAGGAAGCTGGACGCAAAGGCCGTGAAATGCATCTTGGTCGGTTACTCGGACGAGCAGAAGGGTTATAAGTGCTATAACCCTCGCACCAAACAAGTGTGTGTCAGCCGTGACGTTGTGTTTGACGAGTCCGCGTCCTGGTACCTGCCCCCGCCTACGAACCTCAACTCCAATCCGAGCTCTGACGATGAGGTCAACGAGGCCGAGATGCCTCCGGATGAGCCCAAAATCGAGACCCGCGAAGAGAGTCCGATTTCACTCCGGTTAAGTGGACCGATTGGACGACTGAGTCGGTACGACCACTCCGATGAAGAGCCGGCGAGTAGTGGAGACTCGGCCGTGCATTCCCCGCGCAGGAAGCCGAGGAGACAGCTTACACGCAAAGAGAAAGGGAAGAAGAAGGTGTTGGATTCCGGCACAGAGAAGAACGAGTCAGACCGACACGAGTCCGACTCCGAGGGAACCGGTGACAGGTCTTTAAAGGTAAAGTCCGCATCGACCGAGAAGGCCTCGACATCGGCTAATGCGAGGTTCCGCCAATCTACCCGCAAGAAGAATCCTGTTTTGCGGTTTGGATACAACGAGTACATGGCGCATCATTATTCGTACATGACCCGTGTAGCGGAAGTGTGTGAGCCAGAGAGCTACGCAGAAGTGCCTAAAGACGCGAATTGGCATGCCGCGATGGAGGAAGAGATGCACGCATTGGCGGAGAACGAGACCTAGGACCTCGTTGACACACCAAGAGGGGTAAAACCAATCGGGTGTAGGTGGGTGTACAAGGTCAAGTACAACACCGATGGCTCCGTTAACCGGTACAAGGCTCGGCTAGTGGCAAAGGGCTACACGCAGCAACACGACATCGACTACGATGAGACGTTTGCGCCGGTCGCGAAAATGACGACCGTCCGTGTTTTGCTCGCAGTAGCTGCGGCGAAGGGGTGACACTTACATCAGATGGATGTAAAGAATGCATTCCTGCAAGGTGAACTTGAGGAATAGGTGTACATGGTACAGCCCCCCGGATTTCACTCTGGAACAAACTCCTCGGCAATATGCCGACTGAAGAAGTCTGTAAACGTAAGTGTTTGCGGAAGCGTAAAACAAAGAACAACAGAGAGAGAGAGAGAGAGAGAGAGAGAGAGTAGAACACAATTTAAAAATTATATCAAGACTCTGTACACACACTGCGCTAAGTAGCACTATTTATACAAGTCCTCTTGAGACTGACAGAAGTACCATGTACTTCAATGCTCACACGAGCATCTGACACTTACTACGAGACTATAGCTACCTAGTAGTCTATCCTATACTAGGCTTCCGATTGGACTTCCGGTTACGGATTGCACCCGGTCTCCACTGCTTGCCGGTTCGGTTGCTCACCGTCATACCGATCCGTTTCGCCCGATCCGTCTCGCTTACCGGCTCCGGCTTATTCAGCCGATCCAGCTCCGGTTGAGCTTGCCGCTCAACACTCCCCCTCAAGCTCAACCTGAGGTGGGGTCGTAGTGTCGACCTCTGTGGCAGTCAGTTCTTCCAACAGACTTCTCCTGGCATTACTCCGCCTTGCTCGCGCTCCTCGTCCAGTCCGGTCCCGTTTGCCGCGGCCCCTTTGGTTCTGCGCGCCTTGACCCTCTCGGTCGGCATGTCTGCTCAATAGGCCCATCTCAGCACTCACATTGTTGTGACTCCGGTGCTTGCCGATCCGTCGGTTCTCCCACGATGGCATCGACTTCTGCTGTGTCCGTGTCCCCTTGGCCTTCAGTCGATCCGACTCATCCGGATCCATCTGTTGATCCGAGTCAGCTGTCTCCGACTCATTCCAGCTCTTGTCCGAATCGGTACACTCCGATTCGACTTCCGGCTTCAGGCCTGTCACCACATCGAACCACTTCCGAGTCTTGGCCTTCTGCATGCTTCCCTCGGCTTCTTCAGCCGGTGAACCAAAATCGAATTCTTCATTCGACTCCGCATCATGGTCAGTACCATTGTGATGACCTCCGCACAACATGCACTTCTCTTCCTGAGTGCACAATTCTTCGTCACAACCGCTTGCTCCGACCTGTTCGGATGTGTCGACTTCCTTCGTCGACTCGGCTTCCTTCATCTTCTCGTCTCCTCTTCTTCCGGCTCTCCTCTTACCGACGGGTTCAACAGTTTTTTGGCCTTTGCCCGTTTCGATAGAGACTTTGGCTTTGCTTCTCCCCCTCAAGTGCGGCACGTCGAGATGCTGAATACCAAGCATGTCGGTAAAGTGTTGCAACTTGTTCGATCTGAGCGGCTTGGTGAAGATGTCGGCAACTTGCCGATCCGTATGAACATACCGTAGGTCAACATCACCGCTCAGGACCCGCTCACGCACGAAGTGGTAGTGCACCTCGATGTGCTTTGTGCGAGCATGCAACACAGGGTTCCTGGCGACCTGCAGGCTGCTCATGTTATCGCAGTAAATCGGGATCGGGGTCGGTACCTCGATCCGCAAGTCTCGCAGCAGTCACTGAAGCCAGATGGCTTCACAAGTGGCAACGGTAGCGGCCCGGTACTCAGCCTCAGTGCTTGACAACGCCACTGTGGGCTGCTTCTTGTTGCTCCACGCAACGGCCGCGCTACCTATGCAGAACATGTATCCGGAAGTGGAGCGGCGATCAGACGCATCGCCGGCCCAATCAGCATCTGTGTAACCGATAAGCTCTTCGGGTATACCTCGCCGGTATAGCAGTCCCCGGTCTTTAGTGCCGCTGACATACCGTAATATTCGTTGCGCGCACTGAAGGTGCTCCACGGTGTCGTGCCCTTCGGCTCCGGATCGTTGCGTGAGTCGGGTGGGAACCGCCGAGGTTTTTGACTAGGAGGAAGAGGAATACAACTTAAGGCTAGATATGAATAGTGAAAAGAGAAGTAAGATAGCAATCTCGTGAATCGCACGAGTTTAGTGTATAAGAGCAATTAGATGGCAAAATTCGTGAATCCCACGAATATATTAGATTGATCCACCCTTGTATATTAATCAACAACCATATACATATTTTTCTCCTCCTTATATAAAGATGGAAGAGGCTAAGCATGGCTTCATGCTTTTTCACCTAAAGTGCCCATGCACACTAAATGTGCATGTGATGTTTTGTCATTTCCTAAATATAGGGCTCGTGCACGCTAGATGTGCATGAGTCACTTTTAATGTCACGTGTAAATAAAATATTCACACTCTAAAGAATACATGATTTTTACCTTTTAATAAAGGTATGTGTAAATAAAGGTCTTATACGTATTAAATCTATATTTATAACACTAAAGATAAGTTATTACAATGGTAAAGTTGGGGTTTATCTACGTGGAGGTGCATGGTTTGAATCTTGCCCTATGCACGTGATAAATTCTTTTGATATATTATTTATTTATTTATATGTATCTAAATTCGGATATATTATTTTATGGTTTTCACGTAGTGTGTGGAATACACTACGACACTCGCCCCCTCCGAACCCGCACTTCCTCCGGTATGTGCCAAAGTTCTCGATTCCCCATATCCGTCTTCACCCAAAGCTTCCTCCGATTCTCCCCTTATGTCGACTATGAGTTGTAATTCACGTTCTTCGCTTCCCGCATCCCCGTGGTCTTCGTCTGATTGCTCCTCGTAGTCGGCCTTGGCTTGGATCACATAGGGTTTGTCGTCGGTCCGCTTCTTGAAAATCTTCACCCGCTTCCCGGCTATAGGCACTCGTAGTATTGTTCCATCCAACTCGGACAGTCGGTACGTTCCGTTGTCGAAGACTTTCCGAACCTCATATGGCCCGAACCACCTTTTCGCGAATTTCCGCATCGTTGTATGTTGATGGTCCAAACTACTGTCATAGACGATCACCCAGTCTCCTTCTTCAATCCTCCTCGGTCGTAGTCGGTGCTTTGTGTCGAACCAGCTTTTGTTCCTTAATCGTGCTTCTTGTTGTCGGCGTATTGCTTCCGCTATGTCTGCCGGTCTTCCCTCTAGTTGTCGTATCCGGACCGCTAGTAGTTCTTCCCGGCTCATCTCTTCCTTCCACGGTAGCACTGTCCATGTTGCGATCGCGGTTTCTGTTGGCATTACCGGTGCTTGTCCGGTCATGAGTTCTGCCGGCATGTAACCGGTTATGGAGCTATGCGTCGTCCGATCCGCCCATAGTGCATACGGAAGCATCTGCGGCCAGTCCTTCACCTTTCCATCGCATGCCTTCGCAAGTGCTTTTACGATCGGACTATGTCCTCGTTCGATTTTCCCGTTGGCCTCCGGATTGTATGCCGTTGTCAGCGATAACCGAACTCCGTGTTTGGCGAAGAATCCCCTAGCTTTGTACGAGTCGAGTTCTCCCCGGTCTGCAATCACTTGTCCTACGCACCCGTACCTGCAAAATACTTCCTCCAAAAGAAATTGGCATACCGCGGAACACGTTTTCCTCTGAAGCGCTCGACCTTCTACTTGATTCGTGAGATCTTCCCGAGCTAATACCAAGTATTTCTTTTGTCCGATCCCGGTTGGCATGGCCACTATGTCGACCATCCACTTGAAGTTGATTGTCAGTGAGAATGTCGGATGTAACTCATCTCGATGTCGAACCCCGGAGTAGACTTGACATTTCTCGCAGCTTTCCGTAAACTCCGCGATATCTTTGTACATTTTCTTCCACCAATATTTTTGTTTGATCTTCACAAATGTTGCCCATGTTCCTCGGTGTCCAGCCCAATTGGATTCGTGAAACTCGGACATTATCCGGTTTCGTTGCTCTTTTGTCCCGACTACTCGAAGTGGTATACCATCCGGTCTTTTCGGCGCCCTCCATATTAATCCGTTTTCCAAGAAGAACTTTTGGACTTGCCTCTTCTTCCTTCGGATCTCGACTCTTCTTCCTTTATCGTTTGTCGAGTCCTCGGCCTCTTGTAACATCTTTCCGATCATCAAACTTTCTCCCTCATATTCTTCTTCCCGAAATTCTCGGATTACGTTCACTCGGCATATGTGCTCCGACGCGAAGTAGTCTTCGGAAACTTCTTCATTATCCGATTCGGTTATGTCGTCTCCGAACCGAGCCCTTGATAACATATCCGCTACCGCGTTTTCCTTCCCCGAGATGTGTCGAACCTCCGGATTAAGCGACTTGACATATGCAACCCACCTTAGCATAGCTACATCTGGTATCGTACAACACCGCATCTGTTGGGGATGAGGTCGTCTATGCGGAAGATCAAGAAGCATTCGATTGCTGTTGAGTACCTGCGTATAACAGAATCATAGATCGTGCACAGAGAGAGAGAGAGAGAGAGAGGCACAAAAGAGTTTCTTATTGCACAACGTAATGATACAACACCCAACCTTACAAAAAGGTTGCAAGGTCACTATATATAGTGACCGACTTAGGGCAACTACCCTTTATGCTAATTACATAAATGGCCAAAACGAGATAGTGTGAATACGTCCATTATACACATGTATTCGACACTCCCCCGTAATGGGCGTATACATGGGTTATCTAAGATTACAGGTATAGACTTAGGTTCTCGGACATATCAGCTTTGTTCGAGTCGGCAGGGTCCGAAGGCAGAAGACCGAACTGGTCGGGTCGGAACGGTTGAAGCCGATCATTAAGGAACTGATGTCGGTTGTCGGGAACCATCCTACTCTGTGTCCGGCTCTAACCGGACTGGTTTGTCGTTACGCCCATCTGATGCCGAAGAGACCGAAAACGGTCTGCCGAAAGACACTTGGTCATTCCATCTGCGACATTGTCGGTTGTGGATATTTTCTCTAGACCGATTTTCCCTGAAATGACGCAGTCCCGAACGAAGTGATATCGAACGTCGATATGTGTCATAACTAGACTCGAACCCATAACCTTTTGTTACACGGGTCGAGACTTTACCATTAGGTTATGAATTGTAATTTGAAGGATATTATTTTCATTTAGGTTTTATTGGGAAATTGATGTATATTCCAGATTTCTCTGGAACATTCTAGAAACTTCAGGAGTATTCCTGAAGACACTATAAAAGGAGGCGCAAGGCATTAGTTCGAACCAAATCGGTTCAACGCCAGTCTTAAGCCTTCTAACTACTGTTGTATATCTTCCTTCATATAATACATATATCTTTCGCATCATCTCTCTCTCTCTCTCTCTCTCTCTCTCTCTCTCTCTCTCTCTCTCTCACTCACTCATTCCTTCTCTCAAAGTTCGACACCTCTCATAGTACTAATCCTTCTCTGTCTTAGTACTATTCCCCAACAATAGTACTAATCCTTCTTTTAGTACTAATTCCTTCTCTGCCTTAATAGAGTTCCTGACAGTTTGAACCGATTTTGGTCTGGTCTTTTCTCTCCCTCCTTTCCTACTAGTCTCTTATTTCCCTTTTCCTTCATCCCATGGCCACCGTTAGCGCTGAAGAGTATCAATCCGTTTTCTCGGAATTTCAATGCTTGAAAGAGAAGTTTCATGCTTTGGAACAAGAAAATCAACGCTTGTTGGGGGATCTTCAGCAAATTTCCTTAGAAAAGCAGCAAACGCAACAACAGCATGGGGAACTTGCGTTACGCGTGCAACAACTCGAAGCAACCATCGTAGCAATGCAACAACAAGGGCACGGAGCACAAGGGATTCATAAAGAACCCAAGATTGGCCTTCCCACGAAGTTCGATGGAACGCGATCGCAGTTTAGAGGGTTTCTTAACCAGGTACGGTTAGTTATTCAAATGCATCCGTCCCGATATCCCACCGATGCATCACGAGTGGGTTTAGTAGGCACGTTGTTAAATGGCTCAGCATTAGCATGGTTCGCTCCGCTACTAGAAAAGGAATCTCCAGTACTAAATAATTTTGAAGAATTCATAAGTGAGTTTAAAGCATGTTTTGGAGATACTGACAGCATAAGGACTGCAATCAACAAAATCCGGCGATTACGCCAAGGTGACCGTCCAGCCTCCGCATATGCTGCAGATTTCCGCCTACTCGCCGCTGATATCCCCTGGGATGATCAAGCATTGATGGAGCAGTTCCGCTATGGTCTACGCAACGATGTCAAGGATTTACTCTTGACTTTCCCTGAAGAGCCAAAATCATTAACAGAAGCAATCAGTCGAGCGGTCAGATGTGACAACCGCCTCTTCGAGCGACGTTCGGAACGACAATTTCAGATGCCGAGGGCAAGATCCGAGCCTACCTATGCCTCAGTGGTAGCAAAACCTTTTCAAAGGGAGTCACATAATGCGCCTCCAGTAAGTACTCCAACTCCAATGGAAATTGACACTACACGTCGTCGTGGGCCGCTATCGGAGGAGGAAAAGCAACGACGCCGAACAAACCGATTATGCCTTTATTGCGGTGGACCAGGGCATATCGCGATAAACTGTCCCCATAGACCAAGAAGGCAGGTAAACCAAGTCGTTGTTAGTTCTGACTATACTAAACCCGAGTCTATTTCAGTAGGAATCTCTGATAGTCCTCATAGTCATAATAGTCCTAATAGTACTAATAGTCCGAATCTCGCAAACAAATTTGATGTCCTTAGCCAATTAGAAGAAGAGTTAAACGACTAAGTCCAGCCAAAATAGGAGCCGTTTGGTTGGACAGCCCTAGATCTGTGCAGCCCATTAGTGGTTCCATTCCCTCTAAGCAAGTTAGTGATGTGTTCGTAGCCCAAGTAGCAGTTAGTACTAAAAGTACCCCTCCAGTACATACCTTAGCCCTTCTAGATTCCGGAGCTAATTCTTGCTTCATGGATAGGAATTTTGCCCGAGCTCATCAGATATCTCTCAGAAAGCTCCCATGTCCAGCCTCAGTAGTAGTCATTGATGGTCGTCCCATTGCTTCTGGTAATATCATAGAAGAGTCGGAACCCGTTAATATTGTCCTAGATAACTTAACATGTGTAGTATCATTTAATATTATTAGTATTCCAGAACACCCCATAGTTTTAGGATTACCATGGTTCGAGTTACATAACCCAGACATAGATTGGAGGACAAGGGAAATCCGGTTGCAACAAACCCAAGGACCTACCCAGAAGGTTGCAACCATTTCGCTACGTCAGTTGCGTGAGGAAGGGCGCAAGGAGGAAATGTTTCTCTTCGCAATATCAGTACAACCCTCCAGCACCACCAAAGAGGAGTCCACCGTTCAACTTCCCGAGAAGTATCGTCAGTATGCTGATGTGTTCGATAAAGTACAAGCCAACACACTTCCTCATCATCGGCCGTACGATTGCGCCATCGACTTACAACCGGGAAAAGAGCCGCCATGGGGGCCGATCTACAATTTGTCACCAACCGAGCTAGAAGTCCTTCGAGCCTATATAGAGGAGAATTTGGAGAACGGTTTCATTCGGCATTCGAAATCTCCAGCCGGCGCACCCATTTTCTTCGTCAAGAAAAAAGATGGCTCGCTTCGACTCGTTGTAGATTACCGTGGCTTGAATAAAGTCACAGTAAGAAATAGGTATGCTCTTCCCCTTATCTCAAGTCTTTTAGAACGGATCAACGGTGCCAGGTTCTTCACGAAGATCGACTTACGAGGAGCCTATAACCTCGTACGGATCCGACCAGGAGATGAATGGAAGACCGCGTTTCGCACCAGATATGGGCACTTCGAGTATACGGTCATGCCGTTCGGACTCACTAATGCGCCGGCAGTCTTCCAGCACATGGCGAATGATATATTTCGAGATCTCTTGGATGATTTTTTGATCATCTATTTGGATGATCTACTGGTTTATTCAAAGACCCAAGAAGAACATGATTCTCATGTACTATTAGTACTAAAACGACTTCGAGAACATGGTCTGTATGCAAAGTTAGAGAAATGTAGTTTCGGGTGCAACCAAGTGGAATTTCTCGGCTATGTCATCTCCTCAGAAGGCATATCTATGGACCCAGCCAAGGTCAAAACGGTGATAGAATGGCACACTCCGCATTCGGTACGGGATGTGCAATGCTTCCTAGGCTTTGCAAATTTTTACCGGAAGTTCATACAAAATTACTCAAAAATTGTGCTGCCTCTCACACAGCTCACCAGGAAGGGACAATCATTCATTTGGTCTAAAGAGACGGACATGGCTTTCGAGAGTCTTAAGAAGGCGTTTACATCAGCTCCAATTTTAGGTCATGTGGATCCGGAAAAACCATTCATTATCGAAGCTGACGCATCGGATTTCGCATTGGGGAGCATTCTGTCACAACAGGGTAACGACGAGAAGCTACATCCTGTGGCTTTCCACTCCCGTAAGTTTGACGCCGCCGAAATCAACTACGAAATTCATGATAAAGAGCTATTAGCAATAGTTGATTCTTTTATGCAATGGAGGCATTTCCTGGAGGGATCTCCTCATCAGGTCACTGTATTCAGTGACCACAAGAACCTTGCCTACTTTCAAGATGCTCGTGTACTGAATCGACGTCAAGCTCGGTGGGCCCACTTCCTCACACGCTTCGACTTTAAAATTACATATCGTCCGGGGAAGCACCAAGGGAAGGCAGATGCATTATCACGGCGTTCGTATCTAACACCACGTCCCGGTGAGCCAGCTTTCGATAACCAGAAGCAAGTAATCTTGGGTCCAGCACGACTGCAAGCAGCACAGGTCTTTGACATACCCGTGGATTCCGACATTACCAATACTATACGTGAGGACTTGAAGACTGACGCTTTCGCCCAAGCTATACTAGCACAAATTGACCCCTCTCGAGCGTCATGTTCACAATCACAATCACCAGGTACGGATTATCGGCAATTCAAATACTGTGATGGATTACTCTTCTTTAAAGAACTTTTGTATGTTCCTAATGGTTCTTGCCGCCTTCGAGTAGTACAAAATTGCCATGACACATATACAGCAGGACATTTTGGTAGTACTAAAACATTAGATTTAGTACAACGATCATTCTGGTGGCCCCGTATGCGACAATTTGTCGAAGATTTTGTTCGGACTTGCGATACATGCTGCAGAGCGAAAATGCCAAGACATCATCCATATGGTTTATTAGAACCATTACCAATTCCAAGCAAGCCATGGCAATCCATTGCTCTTGACTTCATTACAGATCTTCCAGTCTCTAAGGGATTCAGTGCGATTCTCACAGTGGTGGATCGATATACGAAGATGGCTCATTTCTTACCATGTACTAAAGAAATATCTAGTGAAGACACCGCCGAAATTGTCATGCGGGAAGTATGTCGGCATCATGGACTCCCTGATAATATCATCAGCGATCGTGGACCTCAGTTTGTGTCAAAATTCTGGAAGCACCTTTTTAAAATGCTGAAGGTCACTTGTAACCTCTCCTCCGGCTACCACCCACAAACCGACGGTCAAGCCGAACGAACAAATCAAACACTGGAGCAGTATCTGCGGTGCTTTCTCAACTATCATCAGAATGACTGGGCAGATATTCTTCAGTTCGCCGAATTTGCCTATAATAACGCTATCCACGCATCGACTAAAGTCACGCCATTCTACGCTTATACGGGATATCATCCCCGGTGGTGTGTCCTTGAAACCCCAGAAGTGTCCACAAATCCTTGCGCGGAGGATCGTTTGGAGCGGTTACGCAAGATACAAGCGGATTTATCTACTCAACTCCAGCAAGCTCAACAATCACACAAGGACTACGCAGATCGTCATCGACTTCCATCCAGTTTTAACATTGGAGATCGGGTGTGGCTGCTACGACGACACATCAAGACTACTCGCCCATGTGAGAAGTTGGATTATCGGCGATTAGGTCCTTTCCGTATTATCAGGAAGATTAATGATGTCGCTTTTCGTCTCGAGCTACCTCCGCAACTTCGGATACATCCGGTGTTTCATAGTTCTCTCCTCGAACCCTATCACGAGAGCACTATCCCAGGACGTACTATACAACCACCACCTCCTATCGAGCTCGAAGATGGACCTGAATATGAGGTCGCTGCCATCCTCGATTCCAAGATTGTTCGCAACAAGCTCTACTATCTAGTCGATTGGCTAGGATATAGTCCCAGCGAGCGTACTTGGGAACCGATCGAGAATGTGACCAATGCTCGTGCTCTTCTAGAAGACTTCCATCGACGATATCCCGAGAAACCGGGTCCTCAATCCAAAACGACTCGTGGAACTCGTCGTTTTAAAGGGGGGATAGTGTCATAACTAGACTCGAACCCATAACCTTTTGTTACACGGGTCGAGACTTTACCATTAGGTTATGAATTGTAATTTGAAGGATATTATTTTCATTTAGGTTTTATTGGGAAATTGATGTATATTCCAGATTTCTCTGGAACATTCTAGAAACTTCAGGAGTATTCCTGAAGACACTATAAAAGGAGGCGCAAGGCATTAGTTCGAACCAAATCGGTTCAACGCCAGTCTTAAGCCTTCTAACTACTGTTGTATATCTTCCTTCATATAATACATATATCTTTCGCATCATCTCTCTCTCTCTCTCTCTCTCTCTCTCTCTCACTCACTCATTCCTTCTCTCAAAGTTCGACACCTCTCATAGTACTAATCCTTCTCTGTCTTAGTACTATTCCCCAACAATAGTACTAATCCTTCTTTTAGTACTAATTCCTTCTCTGCCTTAATAGAGTTCCTGACAATATGTTTGGAGGCGTTGTGGTGAACCGGATTTTTCGACAAGGCAACAGCACCTTGACTGTCGCTGTAGACAACTGGAGCCGAGTCATGGTCGACTTGTCGAAACGTGTGCGCCAGCCGACCGAGCCACAAAGCTTCTTTTGCTGCGTCGGACGCAGCTACATATTCTGCTTCGGTCGTTGAAGTCGCTGTGCACTCCTGAAGTTTCGACTTCCACGAGATTGCTCCATTGCCGAATTTGAAGCAGTATCCGGTTGTTGATTTCCGACTGTCTATACAGCCGGCGAAGTCCGAGTCGGTGTAACCGACTACGCCTGAGGTTCGGTTCGGACCGAAAAGAATGCCGTGGTCTTTTGTGCCAGCCAGATATCTGAACACATGCTTGACTGCGTTCCAATGCGATCGGCCAGGATTGTGCATAAATCTGCTAACGACTCCTACGGCGTGAGAGATGTCAGGCCGTGTCGCGACCATCAGGTACATAAGGGAGCCGACTGCCGGTGCATACGGTACCCACTTCATATCTTCCCCCTCCGAACCGGATGTCGGGCAGTCTCGCTGAGAGAGCCGAAGATTTATGGGGAGCGGGGTTGAAGCAGATTTGGTTGATTGCATGTTGAAGCGTTCCAAGACACGTCCGATATAGTCGGTCTGAGACAAAAAAAGATGTCGTTTATCGCGATGCCGACTAATCTTCATGCCAAGGATGTGTCGTGCCGGACCGAGGTCCTTCATGGCAAACTTCAACCGCAGTTGCCGAACGAGATCGGCAAGTTCGCCCGCGTGGCGTCCAGAAATTAGCATGTCGTCCACGTAAATGATGAGGAAGATGGGTGATCCATCTTGAGCTGTGTTGGTGAAGAGACAATGGTCCTCATCGCTTTTGGAGAAGCCGATCGATTGGATGAAGTCGTCGAACTTCTTGTACCATTGTCGTGGTGCCTGTTTGAGGCCGTATAGACTCTTCCTGAGTCGGCAGACTAGATGTTCTTGGCCAGTTGCCACAAAGCCTTTTGGCTGCTCCATATAAATTTCCTCGTCAAGATCACCATGGAGGAAGGTTGTTTTGACATCTAGCTGTATGAGCTCCAAGTTGTCGGCTGCCACTACGCCGAGTAGAAAACGGAGGGTTGTCATTTTCACCACTGGTGAAAAAATCTCGTCGAAGTCGACGCCATATTCTTGTCGGAAGCCCTTCGCAACTAATCTGGCCTTGTACTTTGGGGTGGTCGAATCAGACGTCTCTTTTAGTCGATAAACCCACTTGCAAGGAAGAGCACGTCGGTTCCTAGGTAATTCGACCAGATCCCAAGTCTTGTTTGCCCGAATGGAGTGCATTTCCGACTCCATCGCCAGATGCCAGGTGGCTGAATCGACAGATGTCGATGCTTCTTCGTAAGACGTCGGTTCGCCGGCGTCGGTGAAGAAAATTCCAGGAGAATACCTCTCCGGAGGTTGCGACAGTCTCTCGGATCGTCGAGGTATGATTGGACTGGTCGCATCGGGTATCGAGGTCGGATGGTCCGAAAGCGGATTGTTCTGCTGTGCCGAGTCGGGGTCGTCCGAGTCGGTAGTGTAAGGTTCAGCTACCCGTGAAGCTGACCGTGTGTTGAGAGCGGGGCCTTCTTGAAGGGTCGGCACATCGGAAAATGTTACCCTTCGGACTTCGATCGGTTTTTCGACTGATGGATTCATAGCCGACTCGTTGAACACAACGTCCGAACTTCGAACGATTTGTCTGCGTTCGGGGTCCCAGAGTCGGTATCCCATTTCGCCGTCGGATCCATATCCAAGGAAAATGCATTTCCTGGACCGAGGTGCAAGTTTTCGGCGATCATCTTTCGGAATAAGGGCGTACGCCTCGCATCCGAAGATCCTCAGCTTGTCGTAATTCGGCTTACTGCCGATCCATAGTTCCTGAGGAATTTGAAGTCCTAGAGGTCTACTTGGCGACATATTGATTATGTGTACTGCCGTGAGTAGAGCCTCTGCCCAGAAGCCATCCGACAGTCCGGAGTGTTGGAGCATGGAAACTATCCGTTCTTGGATTGTCCGATTCATGCGTTCGGCAATCCCGTTTTGCTCCGGACTGTGTGGTGCCGTAAATTCACGTCGGATGCCGCGTTGTCGGCAGAATTTGACGAATTCTTCGGATTTGAACTCTCCCCCATTGTCTGTCCGAAAGCATTTCAGCTTTCGGTCGGTTTGATTTTCTACCATAGCGAGCCAATCGGTGAAGATCGAGAAGACCCGATCTTTGGTGCGAATTGGATAAGCCCACACCTTTCGAGTTGAATCGTCAATAAAAGTGACGAAGTAAGAGGCACCGCCGAGAGACTGATGCGGCATTGGGCCACAGACGTCCGAGTGGACCAAATCAAGAGGTCTCGTTTCTCTTGGTGCTGATGTCGGGTGTGATGCGGCTGCTTGTTTGCCATACTGGCAATGCTCGCAGAATTGATGGTCCGAGAAGGAGAGTTTGGGGATGTATCCGGCTCTAGATAGATGCGTGATGCCGGCCTTGCTGAGGTGTCCTAATCTTCTGTGCCATAGTGATGACACAGGAATATCCACCAAAAACAGGTTACCCTCTCTGAGCGTAACATGTAACGGATACAGGGAGTGTATCTTGGGTCCTCTAGCAAGCAGGAGGTTCCCCCTGTGGAGTGTCCACCCTCCCGAAGAAAAACCGGCACGAATGCCGTCTTCATCTAGTTGTCCGACTGAGATCAATGGCCTCGAGAGCTCGGGTACATGTCGGACATTGTGAAGTACAAGTGTAGAGCCACCTGCAAGGTTGAGCTCTACTGTGCCGATTCCGATGATGTCACAGTGTTGTGAGTTGCCGACTCGAACTGAGTCGGAGTGACAGATCGTATATTGCCGAAATTGGGATCTATGAGGAGTCACGTGAAATGACGCGCCCGAATCCAAGAGCCATGTGCTCGATTCTTCAGTCGTGAGCAGAACTTCGGATCCGACTGGATTTTCGATTGACAGTATATTCGGGTCGTCCGGTAGTACATCAGCCGAGAAGCTGACGTAATTGATCTCCTCATGCCGGCCACTCTTCTTGTTGTTCTTGTTCTTGAGTGCGCGGCAGTCGGCTTTGATGTGTCCGGGTTTCTTGCAATAGTTGCAGATTCGGTTATCCCGTGACTGGCTCCGTCTTCGCTGATTGTTCGGCGGCCGTGAGGAATCTCTTCCTCGTATGTTCGATCGGTCTGTCGAACCTTGTACTACATAAGCGTCGTCTGTTGAGTCTTTGGCGAAAGACTTTCTCCGAGCTGCTTCGGTCAGGATTGCGCTCGTGACTTCGGAGTATTTAACAGCCGTGGTTGACGCGTTGCACACGGTTGTGACGAAAGTTTCCCATGATGAGGGAAGGCTACTCATGAGTATCATTGCTCTGAGTTCATCCTCGATTGCCGTCCCCTGTGACGAGATTTGGGAGCTTATGCTTTCGTACTCATTGAGGTGTGCTTGAACCGAATCGGATTCTTTCATCCGCAAGTTGTAGAGGCGCCGGATCAGAAACATCTTCGTTGCGGCGACCTTCTTTTCGTAAGTGTCCAACAGTGTTTTCCACAGTTCGAATGCTGTCATACACGATTGCACCGTAAAATATACCGATTCCGATAGGTGCATCCGAATCGTGGCGCGGACGATTCTGTCCAGCTTCTGCCACTCAAATGGTTTGTATCCTTCTGGAGGTTCTTCATTTTCGATGGGATCGATTTGCCCCTTGACTATGAGATAGTCCTGCATTTGTTCCTTCCAGAAGTTGAAGTTCGATCCATCGAACTTGCGTAGACTCATTTCTGACGAGCCGGATGTTGATGCCATCAAATTTGGTTTCGGTTGACGGAGCTCGGTTCGGAGTTGACTACGAACCTTGTTGGAGTGCAGCCGGTTGGCTCACCCGATATCGTTCTAGTCGGATTTGAACCCGAGTCGGTTCGGCTTCGGAACTTGCTCGAGTTGACTCCGGTAGCTTGAGGGACAGAACCGACTGGTCTTCCCGAATGTTGCCGAGTCGGAGTGAGCCCGGTTCGCTTCGGATATATATGCCGAATACCGATTATTGAAACCGATTATCTGGACCGATTCTGCTTCGGTTGACTGCAGCAACGAGAGAGACGGATCCAACTGATCCTCCCGAATGTCGATCAGCCAGATGAAGCACGAATTTGGGGTTGTTGTCTTGAGACCGATCTGCACCGAGTGGTTACAACGAGCAGCGTTTGATTACCTCTTCGGATGCCGTTTAACCGAATGGAGCACGATCGTGTCAATGATGCACAAGGGGATTTCACCTCGAGCGGTTACGATCACAAGGAACAGAGTACAACCTGATGGCTTACTCCAAGCAAGAGGATCTAACGCGATGAGGTGCAAACCTCGTTTTTGTTCTTCTTCTCTCTTTCTTCGAATGACGCGAATACTGTGCAGGCCGTGATGAAGTGAAGAACCGAATGTTGTGCAGGCGGTGATGACGGCCGAACCTTTGCTCTGATACCAGATGTTGGGGATGAGGTCGTCTATGCGGAAGATCAAGAAGCATTCGATTGCTGTTGAGTACCTGCGTATAACAGAATCATAGATCGTGCACAGAGAGAGAGAGAGAGAGAGAGGCACAAAAGAGTTTCTTATTGCACAACGTAATGATACAACACCCAACCTTACAAAAAGGTTGCAAGGTCACTATATATAGTGACCGACTTAGGGCAACTACCCTTTATGCTAATTACATAAATGGCCAAAACGAGATAGTGTGAATACGTCCATTATACACATGTATTCGACAGCATCATCCCGAGTATCGGAAGACAATCCGTCTCGATCACCACTTCGGCTCTGATCAAATAATCCCGATCCGATTTTATCGCCGACACGACTCCCCACAGTTCTCTTTTGACTTGTGCATATCCACGTTGCCTTTCGTTGAGAACCTTTGCTCCGAATCGGATCGGATACCGCGAACCATCCGAGTCCGCTTGATTGATGACCCACCTGATACCGGTTGGACTTGTATCAACTGTTACTATGATCGGTCGGTCGTAGCTCGGCTTCTTAAGTGCTTCCGCCCTCCGAAGTGTCTTCTTCAATTTCTTCATGGCTTTGGTGTGTTCCGGTTTCCATTCGAATTTCTTACCTTTCCGCAACAAGTGGTAGAGCGGGTCCGCTATATGTGCATAGTGTGGAATCCATATGTGATAGAATGCACATGCACCGAGAAACCTTCGGACTTCGGATGTTGACTCGCATACTTCCTCCATAGCTTGAATCGCATCGATCTTTGTTGGTGACGGTCTTTGGCCGTAGGGCCCACATAGATGTCCGACCACCAATATTTCTTCTTGCCCGAATGCCGATTTCTCCCCGGAAAGTGTTAGGTGCACATCTTCTAGCTTTCGCAACACTTTCTCGCAAGCATGAATATGGTCGACCACGAACTTTCGGCATCCCCGATCATCCATAGTCTCATCTTTTTCTTCGACCGCGCATCCTTTCATCGGAATGTCATCGAGGAACGGCATCGTTATCTCCGGAATGCAGTCTCGAAGCACCTTGTTCATCGCGTTCATCATATGAGCAACCGAGTTTGTCGCTCCTTGTGGTAGTGTGCACATTCGGACTAATCCTATCGGTGTTCGCATGGTTGTGATGTCTTGGCTCTCCACGGCTAGTTGGAATTGGTCATACCCCGAGTATAGGTCTCCGATGGAGTATATCGCACGACCGGCAAAAGCTTCCGCAAATTCGTCCACTATCGGACCGACTCCCGAGTTCCGGATCGTGACCTTATTCACCGGTTGCAAGTCTTGGATAAATCGGAGTGACCCATTCTTCTTCGGAACCGTAAACCATCGATTTGAGTACGGAGCAGTTGATGGCTCTAGAATCCCCATCGCCACCTTCTCCTTGAGCAAGTCAATGATTTTCGGAATATGCGCTCGTGGCACCGGAATCGGCTTCAGATTCCACGGTACATGGTCAATCGTAAAGATCACCATCGGCTCCACTATTCTCGGATCGACGCACCCTATCTCCCTTGATGTAAATGCAAACGCTTTGCCGTGTTGCTCCAACATCTCGCGAAACCGTTCTTCTTCTTTCTGTAATAGGAACCCACCTCCACCGATCCGAAGTTTCTTCCGGGTCTCATCCGTGAAGGCATGTCCGATATCCACGGACTTCCGAAGTGTCGGATCTCCTGAGACTTCTTTCCTCTTTTGTTCGCTATCGGCGGGTAGTGGTCCCGCGGCCGGTTTCACCTTCTTCTCCACGGTCTTGTATTTCGTACTTACCATTGCTTCTTTACGGAGCGTATCCGGCTCCATTTTCGCAATGATCTCGTACATCTCGACCGATTCCACCGGGACTACCCGGTTCCCTTGGCTTTTATCTTCCGCAAGCTCTTCAAGTCGTTGTAGCGTGTTCCCATAGAACACTTCCTCGACTATCCCACGATTTCTTCATCTTCTTTTATTATTGATGCCGACCGCAACTTATCCTCCACTTGTCGGTATCCTTTCTTCAATCCTCCGGTTACGGTCGTGTACGTAGATGCCCCATCCGGACCGATTCGTACATGTTTTGCTCCGAGAGTTTTCTTCCTGTGTGGGGTATCAGGGCTTCTCGGACTATCACTTCCCCACTCCGCAACAGTCCGCTTTAAAAATCCATTCTCACTTGGGACAAGAGTTCCCTCTTGTTCCTTTCGTGATTTGCCGGCACCGTTAGGAATTGGACGGATTTCCCACCGTTTTGGCTCCGAATTCGCGCAAAAGCCGCACCGCTATCGAGCACCTTCGTCTCCATCCGTGATGCCGTGATAAAGGGTTGGCCGAGGATGACGGAATGTGAAACCTCATCTTGCACAAAGAAATTTTGGTCAATCTCGACATCCCCGATCTTCACCGTCACATCCAGACAAGCCGCAAATAGATCTTCCGTTGCTTTGGTGGCCGCCCGAATCTTCCATCCATGGTTGGTGTTAATAGGCCACTCCCCCTTCCGGTAGAACTCCTTGGACATCAAGTTGATCTCCGATCCGTGATCAATCAATGCTAGCACGGTTTCTTTGATGTTGCCGATTCGGACCGGAGTTTCCGTAGTCGCGCGTGCCCAATGTGGCCTTGTATAGTGGGAGTTCGGAATTTCGTCCTCCACTTCGGTGTCGTTCATTAAAACGGTGTTCGCATTCACCCTTGGAGCATTTTCCTCCGTACTTTGTCTTTTTCGCTTCACGAGATCTACGAGAAGATCGTGGAACTCCTTCTTTGCTATTCCGAGTAGCTCCCGAAGCGAGAAATCTACCCGGCTATCCAAGATTCTTTCCTCGAACACTCTTTTCAAATCGGTTTGTTGTTCTATGTCCGAGGCGAGCTTGAATGCCGGAGTCGCCTTTTCTTTTCCCTTACCTCCGGAGTTCCAGCTTTCCGGTATCTTTGATGGACCGGCCGCATCCTCCGTTCGTCGTCGTTTCTCGTCCACATACACCTTATGCAATTGACACAGGGCGTATACGCTATTCTTGTCGACAGGGCACTCCCATCCCGTAGCGTCCCGGACGCCTTCCGCGGTGCTTCGGATCTCGTTGGAGTCGGTTTTCTCGGTGTTTTCTAGAACTTCCGGCCAAAAAGACGTCTTTGCTCTCGATGACTCCCCGACACATATTCCCGCGGTTGTCGCATAGTTGCTTCTCGCCGCCAATTCCTCCTCGAGCACCTTCTTCATGCCGCCTTTCCGGAAGTTCGGTCGGAGTGGCTTCCGAGAGTCCATCGAATGAATCCAGTTTCCCTCGTAGTAGATGAGATCCCGCCGTAGCGCCTCCTTATGCTCGTCGCAATCCCTCCGATCGTGTTCGGCGCTATCGCACCATATGCACCGTCGGTCCGTATACTTGGAGCTTGTGGGGCGGTCATCCGACTTCTTCACCATCGCGATCTTCAGATTCTCCATCTCCTTCAATAGTTGCTCCACCGTAGATGCATCAATCCCCTTCTCGGTTGTAGTCTCTCGAGCCCTCAGTTGATGGTCTTCCAATCCGGTTCTCGGTTTCGGAATCGGTTCCGAAACCCTCTTTTCCTCGTCGGCAAGCCATTGCCCCCTCTTCGTGTATCGCGCGACGATATCCCGCACGCTTTCCCATGTTTCGGTGAGGCCGCTCTCCGTGGTCGTGTCCTCCAAGAGCACTCCGAGATCTTTCCGGTCCCGGACGTCCACGGCTCGCAAGAACATGATCACCTTGTCTGGTACGAGGATAGCTTGATCTCTCGCGGACAACCTCCCGAACCAGCTTTCAAATGCCGAAAACACATCAACGACCTTCAATCCCTTGTCCGGCGTCTCCACCCAATCTTCGAATCCCCTTCGCGTCGCCTTGGAGGAATCCTCGATGGCGAACGTCCTCTTTAGCTCTACTTCAAACGCCTCCCATGTCGGATTTTGCTGTCGTAGCCCATGGATGTTGGCTTGAAGCCCGTCGATCGCCACCCGGTTGAAGGACGTCACTTGCAGTCCTTCCGATATTCCGCACCGTAGCATCTCCGCCTTGTAATCCCGAAGATACCGCGACACGTCTTTCCCGTTGAATTGCCCGTTTCGTTGCACGAGCCGCTCCACTGAGGCCGCTATCTCCGACATCGCGCGTTGTTCTTGTAGCATGCGCTCGAACATCATCATCATGTTGCTAGCCTCTTGTTGATTTTCCATCTCCTTGCCACCCGTTTTCACGTCGGGTTCACCAACTGTGTCGTGCCCTTCGGCTCTAGATCGTTGCGTGAGTCGGGTGGGAACCGCCGAGGTTTTTGACTAGGAGGAAGAGGAATACAACTTAAGGCTAGATATGAATAGTGGAAAGAGAAGTAAGATAGCAATCTCGTGAATCCCACGAGTTTAGTGTATAAGCGCAATTAGATGGCAAAATTCGTGAATCCCACGAATATATTAGATTGATCCACCCTTGTATATTAATCAACAACCATATACATATTTTTCTCCTCCTTATATAAAGATGGAAGAGGCTAAGCATGGCTTCATGCTTTTTCACCTAAAGTGCCCATGCACACTAAATGTGCATGTGATGTTTTGTCATTTCCTAAATATAGGGCTCGTGCACGCTAGATGTGCATGAGTCACTTTTAATGTCACGTGTAAATAAAATATTCACACTCTAAAGAATACATGATTTTTACCTTTTAATAAAGGTATGTGTAAATAAAGGTCTTATACGTATTAAATCTATATTTATAACACTAAAGATAAGTTATTACAATGGTAAAGTTGGGGTTTATCTACGTGGAGGTGCATGGTTTGAATCTTGCCCTATGCACGTGATAAATTCTTTTGATATATTATTTATTTATTTATATGTATCTAAATTCGGATATATTATTTTATGGTTTTCACGTAGTGTGTGGAATACACTACGACAACGGTCGGCTTCTGCATGAACTGGCTCACCATGCCTACCAGATAGTTGATGTCGGGTCGGGTGATGGTTAAGTAGATCAGGCTTCCGACAACCTGTCGGAACCGTTTCTCATTGCAGGCCGGTCCGGAGTTGGGACGGAGCTTCTGGTTCCGGTCCAGGGGTGTGGAGACAGGTCGGCAATCCGTCATGCCGAACTTATACAGCATATTCAACACGTAATGTCGTTGTGAGAGCAATATGCCGTCGGGGGTCCGGATCACTTCGATCCCAAGAAAATAATGAAGGTCCCCCAGGTCCTTCATTTCGAATGCGTCCGACAACTGGGACTTGACGCGGTTGATTTCGGGAAGACCCGGTCCGGTGATGACTAAATCATCCACATACAAGAGTATACATACCGGACCGTCAGAGCCTTGCCGGATGAACAACGAAGAGTCCGACTTAGAGACAGCAAACCCCAACTGACGCAACCAGTGCGTGATCTTCGCGTTCCAAGCTCGGGGGGCTTGCTTCAAGCCGTAAAGCGACTTCTTCAGTCAGCATACCGCCGATTTGTTCATCTCCGATTGAAATCCGGGGGGCTGAGTCATAAAGACTTCTTCTTCAAGCTCTCCTTGAAGGAAGGCGTTCTTCACATCCATCTGGTGAAGATGCCACCCCCTTGCCGCAACAACCGCCAGTACCACATGAACCGTCGTCATCTTCGCCACAGGAGCGAAGGTCTCGTCGTAGTCGATTCCGTGGGTCTGCGCGTATCCCTTCGCCACTAACCGGGCTTTGTACCAGTTAATAGAACCTTCGGCGTTGTACTTGACCTTGTACACCCACTTGCATCCGATCGGTTTACAATGACGGGGAGGATCAACTAGGTCCCAAGTTTCGTTGGCATCGAGTGCCCGCATTTCTTCGTCCATAGCGGCACGCCAATTTGCGTCCTTTGCCGCTTCTGCGTAGCTCTCCGGCTCACGCACTTCTGTCACCTTAGTCATGTACGCATAATGATGCGCCATGTATTCATTGTACCCGTACCGCACGACAGGATCCTTTTGACGGGTTGATCGGCGCAACACACCGTCACCTGATTTGAGGCCCTTCTTGACCAGTTCGGTCTTCGTTGCCGAAGATCTGCCTTTCTCCTTTCCGGAGTCGGATACGCACCGATCCGACTCATCGTTGCCGGTTTCGAATTCCGGCATCTTCCTCTTCCCCTTCTCTTTGCGCGTGAACCGTTTCCTCGGTGCCTTGTGCGGGGAGAGTACGGCAGAGTCTCCACCACTTGCCGTCTCTTCATCCAACTGGTCCAACCGACTCAGTCGCTCGTTCGGTCCACTCAACCGTAACGATTCCGGACTCTCATCTTGAGTCCCGGCTTCATCATCCTTTCCCAGGGCTGATTCAGGCTCACTGGCCTGATCTTCCGGCATTGGGTTGGGATCGGAAGTCGGAGTCGGTACGGAGTACCAGGATGCCGATTCGTCGAACTCGACATCCCGGCTAACTCGGACTTCCTTCGTCCGGGGGTTATAGCACTTATACCCCTTTTGCTCTTGAGCATAGCCGACTAGGATGCATTTTTCCGATTTTGCATCCAGCTTTCTGCGCTTCTGATCCGGCACATGCACATACGCTATGCTGCCGAATATCCGAAGGTGTCTTAAGTTCGGCTTGCGCCCGAAATACAACTCATGAGCTGACGGCCGTCTGGACCGCCTCTGCCCAGTAGAACCGGGGCATGCGCTTCTCCTCCAGCATTGCCCTTGCCGCTTCGACGAGTGTCTGGTTCTTCCTTTCGGCCACACCGTTTTGCTCCGGTGTGTATCTGCAGCTGAACTCTCGCCGAATTCCCTTCTGCTGTAGATAACTAGTGAATTGGCCGGAAAAATATTCCTTTCCGCCATCCGACCGAAGGCATTTGATCTTCCTCTCCGATTCCCGTTCCACCATCTTCTGGAGGCTCCGAAAACAGTCGAAGACTTCGCTCTTCCGCTCAATGAGGTAGATCCAAGTATGTCGAGTATAGTCGTCGATGAAGGAGACGAAGTATCGGCTCCCGCCAAGGCTTACACTTTGTGCCGGTCCCCACACATCCGAATGGATGAGATCGAGCTTGTTACGGCTCCGGTTCCGTTCGGTGGGGAATGGAAGTCGGTGTTGCTTCCCAAGTTGGCAGGCTTCACAAATTTCGGCTCTCCGGCCGCTGAACTTCGGCAAACCGAAAACGACTTGTTTCGTTTGCAGGTATTGAAGCCTCCGGTAGTTGACGTGGCCTATCCGCTTGTGCCACAGGTCGATGTCCGACTCGACCTTCTGTCGTTCCGCGAACAGAGCGGTGCCAAAGTCATTGGTGTTGAGGATAAACATCCTCCCATCTCTGCGCCCTTGCGCAATGACTTCGCCCTCATCCTCAATGAAGCACCCGAGGTGCATAAGCCGCACCTGCATCCCCTGGTCGACAATCTGACCGACGGACACTAGGTTCTTCGTGATTGTCGGAATGTGTAATACGTTCATCAGCTTCCCTTTCTGTCCGACGTGGCTTAGAGGGACTTCTCCGACGTGCACGATTGGGTGAGGAGTGTCGTCTCCAGTTTCGACTACTCCTGGTTGATCCGGTTTCTCCAGAAAGGAGAACCACTCTTTGTGGCTCGTCATGTGGTTCGACGCGCCGGAATCAACATACCACACTTCCTCCGTTTTGGAAGTGGTCTTCTTCATTGAGTTTGCCTTGTGATTCATCACCAAGGCTGGCCCCTTACCGGCCTTTCCGGTTCCGGATCCTCCTAATCCGTTTGTGTAGTGCGAGTTTTGCCGGCCATCCTTACCGGTCTTGGCGGATCCGGATTTGTCCGAATCGGCACGCTTTCTCCAGCACTCGCTTTCCCTGTGGCCTTTTTTGCCACAATACCAGCATTCCGTAGCGGATCTGTCTTGCCGGCCTCCGGCACCGCCTTGACTCCCCCTGCTTGTGGAAGTCCCGGAACTACTGTCGGCATGCTCATAGTGCCTCCGTTCCGGCTCTTGCCGGCCGCCTCCATTGCGTGCCGACCCACCTCTTCCACCACGCCCACGGAGCCAATCCGTTCCCGTGTACAGCATTCGGTTGTCCGGGGATGCACTGTTAGATGCACCGGCGTGGTTCTCCTCTACAAGGAGCATCGACTGTAAGTCGAAGAATGAGGGGGTATTCTCCCTTGTACACACCGCAGTCCGGAACGCTCCGAACTTGGATGCCAGGCCTCCGAGACATACCTGCACCATCTCGTCTTCCTCTACGGTAACATTGATAGAGGCGAGCGAGTCGCAGATCTCCTTTATCCGGCCCGTGTAGTTTGCCACGGACATGTTCTTCTGTCGAACATTGCTCAACTCCTGTCTAAGTTGCAGCTTCCGGGCAGTGGTGCTTGCGGCGAAAACCTTTTTCAGGTTCCCCCAAGCATCCTTCGGTGTCTTGGCGTCACGGATGTGGCTGAGCCGAAGATCGCCAACACTGGACACGAAGCAGTACATCACCCTGCTTGCCGCCTGTTCCCATACCGGGAAGTCCTTGTGTGCCGATTCTGGCGCCACATCATTCGCTCCTTCAACATAACTCCAGTACCCGTGTCCAAGCAGGTACTGGTGCATCTTGTAAGACCAGGATGCGTAGTTGCTGTTGTCGAGCTTCTCCACCGGGAGCGACGTAGCCATGCCTCTATCCATGTCTTCTACTGTGTCTGTTTTCGACCTGTTAGGGTTTTCTTCTCAAGAGTAAATGTCTGCAGCAGAGGTTCTCAACCCTCGCGCTCTGATACCATGTAAACGTAAGTGTTTGCGGAAGCGTAAAACAGAGAACAACACAGAGAGAGAGAGAGAGACAGAGAGACAGAGAGACAGAGAGACAGAGAGAGCAGAACACAATTTAAAAATTATATCAAGACTCTGTACACACACTGTGCTAAGTAGCACTATTTATACAAGTCCTCTTGGGACTGACAGAAGTACCATGTACTTCAATGCTCACACGAGCATCTGACACTTACTATGAGACTATAGCTACCTAGTAGTCTATCCTATACTAGGCTTCCGATTGGACTTCCGGTTACGGATTGCACCCGGTCTCCACTGCTTGCCGGTTCGGTTGCTCACCGTCATACCGATCCGTCTCGCTTACCGGCTCCGGCTTATTCAGCCGATCCGGCTCCGGTTGAGCTTGCCGCTCAACAAAGTCCCCTTACGGACTAAAGCAAGCCCCGCATGCCTGGAACACGAAGATCACGCAACAACTGCGTCGGATGGGCTTCGTCACGTCAAAATCGAACTCTTCCCGGTTCATCCAGAAAGGTCGACTCGGACCGGTTAGTATTTTACTATATGTTGATGACTTGGTCATCACCGGCGCCGACCTAGGTGAAATCGACCGCGTGAAGCTCCAGCTTGCGGCATCGTTCGACATGAAGGATCTGGGAGACCTTCACTACTTCCTCGGGATCGAAGTGATCCGTACCCCCGAAGGCATATTGATCAGCCAACGTCATTACGTGCTGAGTATGCTCTTCAAATTCGGGATGGCCGACTGCAAGTCCGTCTCGACTCCTCTGGACAGAACCGTCAAGCTTCGTCCCGATACGGGAAAGGTATGCGACCCGACGAGGTTTCGACAAATTGTCGGAAGCCTCATATACTTGACCATCACCCGACCCGACCTCAATTATCCGGTCGGAGTGATCAGTCAGTTCATGGCGCAACCTACCGAGGAGCACCTTCAGTGTGCGCAACGCGTACTACGGTACGTAAGTGGCACTAAGGACCGCGGACTGCTATATCGGACCGGTGCAGCCGCGCAGTTAGTCGGCTACACCGATGTTGATTGGGCTGGGAACGCCGTCGATCGCCGATCCACATCCGGATACGCGTTTTCCCTCGGGAGTGCCGCGATCGCGTGGAGCAGTAAGAAGCAGCCGACAGTTGCACTGGCGAGCACCGAAGCTGAGTACCAAGGAGCGGTTGTCGCGACATGTGAAGCCATATGGTTGAAGCGGCTACTTAAGGACCTGCAGGTGGAGGTGTCAGATCCGACGACGATCTACTGCGACAACCTCAGCAGCATCCAGCTCGCGAAGAACCCCGTTTTCTACGCACGGACCAAGCACATTGAGGTGCACTACCATTTCGTCTGTGAGCGTGTCCTTTCCGGTGAAGTCGAACTTCAGTACGTGCCGACGGATCGGCAGACTGCCGACATCTTCACCAAGCCTCTTGGTCTGGACAAGTTGCGGCAATTCTCAGGTGCGCTCGGGTTGCGTCACCTCGACGTGCCAAACTTGAGGGGGAGAACAGTCTCGAACGACCAAGCAAGGCAGCAGGAAAGGAGCGGAGACTGCGACACCGAGTCCGATTCGGTTGACTCGGTTGTCGAGTTCGAGTTCGGATCGGCTGAAGAAGCCGAGGGCGCATCCACGGAGAAGTCCGAAAGCGGACAGAAGGGGAGCAGCCGAAGGAGAGAGCCGAAGCCAACCACGCATGGGGGAGATGACGCAATCAAGGGCGAGAAGACCGAAGACGAGTTGGAGACAGCCAACTCGGACGAGAGAGAAAACCGATCGGAAGTAGCCGAGTCGGTTCGGATGTTTGATTCAGACACGTTAAATCAACCGAGGCCCAAGCGGAAGAAAAGGCAGCAGAAGAAGTGTCGACACCGCAACAACAGAAGAGCTGATAAGGGTCAAATGAGCAGACAAGCCGACCGTAAGGGTCGAAGCGCGCAGAATCGAACAGATCGAGGAGCGTGAGCGAGGCGTGAAGCCAAAAGGAACCGGAGCTGTGAAGATCCCGAAGAGCCTCAAGTTGAGCTTGAGGGGGAGTGTTGAGAGACAAGCTCAACATCGGCCGGATCAGCTGAAGAAGCCGAGGACCGGATCGGCTGGGACCGATCGGTTAGGCCGTTAGGAAAGATATTCTGTGAGGAATATATTTGGGAGTTAGTGTAGGAGCTCTTAATGAGCATTGAAGTACTGTCAGTACTCCAGTCAGTCCTTCTAGGGCTTGTACAAAGTGTTCATTGAACACATATATGTATAGTTTTTTGTCTTTCATAATATATCCTCCCTTTGGTGTCTTCTCTAAAACTCTCTCGGTCTCTCCCGCGTATACTGTGTAAGCTCAAGCTCTCCATTAAACCTGAGTGTTCTCCCTTCTGTTTTGTCTTTATACTTGCTTCCGCACGCTACTTTTTACACCTTCCTTTCATTACAATCAATTGACTTTACAAATAGTAGAACTTTATTCACCCCTACCAATCTTCGATCCCGATCTGAGAGTTGAGCAAAGCGACACTCAAACTCAACAAACGCATCCATGGCACTCTGGTGGATCTTCATCGATGACACCCATTGGTCGAACTTGTACAAACTTTGTCCCTTCGGTCTCTCGTAGCCATATGCCTCCAATAGAGCCTCCTTGAAAGACACCCACGAATCATGAGCTTCTTGAAGCTCTTTTACCTCTTTGTAGTTTGGTTCAGCCACCACCCAACAAAAGTAGTACAACCTCATAGCCTCTTTTACACCTCTCGAATCCAACTTGGCATTGTAGGTGTCTAGAAAATTTTGGACTATGCCCCCGTCAAAATAGACGACTCTCTCAACCACGCTTTCGATGGCTTGTTGGGCCGCATCTCGTCTTTTACCTTCTCTCAAAAATTCCATCATCATCTTCAACATTGCCTTCATGAGATATTCCTAGTCCATCTTCATCCTCCCTTGCCGATCTTCACGTCGGGTTCACCAAGAGATGTCGCGAAGATGTGCGTACGTGCGTGCTTCGCTTGAACGGGACCATTGGGGTCTTGGACCAGGGAGTTATTGAGAAGAGGACGATGTAAATGTAAGATTTGGGGAAACAATGAGAACTACACTTGAGAAGATTGGAAAATTTTACACTCGAGAAGAAGATAAACAAGAATAAGAAGAAGAAGATTATTATATTGATGGTGATAGTGATGATGATAATATCACATATTGAGCCCCCCCTTTACACAAGCCTTACGAGGGTTTTTATAGGTCTATCCATGCTTCTAACATGCACAAAACCATGGGCTTGGACCCATGGTTTTTGGGCACACGGTTTTTCTTGTGGCATGCACAAAACCATGGGCTTGGAACATGGTTTTGTGCACACGGTTTTGTACGGTTATTTTCCTATACCTTTTGAATATGAAAAGAAATAGAAAACATTTAAAGTACTTGGTAGTAGCCCTTATGGTAAGATAAATGTCTCCTATCTTGGAGGTGCAAGGTTCAAATCTTGCTTGCACCCCTCTATATGCACTCAAATGCCACTAGGCCCTAGGATAATTTTCATATTTATAATCGTTTGTGTAATGTGCGTGGAATTACACTATTTCACAATTTCTCCCATTGGACGCGCAACATCACGACAACGTTCCATCGAATTTCACAAGAAGACCAATCTTGGGCTCTTTATGAAGTCCTTGGGGACTTGATCCTTGTTGTTGTAACGCTACCATGGTTGCTTTGAGTTGTTGTACACATAACGCTAACTCCCCATGTTGTTGTTGCGTTTGTTGTTTTTCTAAAGCAATTTGTTGAAGATTCCCTAAAAATCGTTGGTTTTCTTGTTCAAATGCAACGAATTTTTCTTTTAGACACTGTAGCTTGGAAAAAACGGATTGATATTCTTGGGTGCTAACAGTAGCCATAGTATTGGAAAAAGGGGTAAGAGGATGAGGGAAACCGAAAAGAAGACCAAAGGGAAATTTTGGTTCAAACTATCAAGAATAGTACTAAAACAAAGAGAGAATTAGTACTAGAGAAGGGAAGTACTATTAGTGCTAAGAGGACGGACTGCGTAAGACTAACGAGAGAGAGATAGTGAAGGCGAGAGAGAGAGAGAGAGAGAGGATGATGATAATAGATGATATATTATGTGATGAGTAAGTACAAAATAGCTATGAGGCTTAAGACTGGCGTTGAACCAATTTGGTTCGAAATAATGCCTTGTGCCTCTTTTTATAGTGTTCTTAAAAATAGTCTTGAAGCTTCTAGAATGTTCTAGAGAAATCTGGAATATACAATAATTTTCTACAGAAAACTTAAATGAAAATAATATTTTACGTATTACAATCGATAATGTAATGGTCAACAGCTCGACCCATATAACATAAGGTTATGGGTTCGAGTCTTTTTATATCATGATAGAATATACATCAATTTTCTATAGTAAAACTTAAATGAAAATAATATTCTTTGTATTACAACATATAGTCTAATGGTCAAGTGCTCGACCCATGTAATATAAGGTCATGGGTGTCTTTACACGTTGGGACACTACTAGTTCCTTTTCCAGTGCCTACTAGGCCTGTTAGAGTTCCAAGACATCTTCTCGGTTCGGTTTGGCGATGTCCTCCTCTTTGCCAGTTACATAAAGAGTAACTGCTTTTGCGACATCAATTTCAAATAGTGGTACTAGCATTAACGGGTAAGCACCGGGTGCGCTTAGTTGAAGTACTACTGTCGATATTTGAAAGGGGTGACTGCCCATAGCTATCTCCAAGTTTCGGATTACTCCCGTTCACCGGACGGAACTTGTATCCGCCATCCTTAGCCAAAATGGGCACAACTCCCATTCCCAAATGCCTAATCTATTACATGTACTTTCATTGATGACATTTACGCTAGATCCGCCATCGATTATTGTTCCAATAATTTGACCCCCTTAATGATCACCATTACTACCGGATCATGGCCATCCATAACGGTTGACCCCTCACTTGGATTTGCAAGATATGATGGTACAACTACCGGTTTTGGCGGCGCACGTGTCATTGTTAAGGTTTCCGTAAACCGGGGAACCAGCTTTAACAATCGACCTAGTTGTAGCGTGATCTAGCACTTGGTCAATGCCTGCCATGCCGGATCCTCCTCCGATGTGTGGGTTTCATCAACTGGTTGAGGGTTTGTTGTTTGCCTAGACTTCTCGTGCTTCATCTCTTCAAAGTTCTGTTGGTTAGCTTGCTCAACCCATTCCTTAACAACTTTCTACACTGCTTCTTGTGCTTCCCAATCAACGGTCTTGCCCTTTGATCGGAATGTGGCGAAGTCCCCTAGGTAGTGTTGAGAATACCACCCCACAGCTTATCCTTCCAACGATAACCCGAATTCGGCAATCTTTGATTTTTCCACTACCCATGATGTTCAAGTAAGTTGAGATGTTATCTTTAACGAATCAGCATCTGGGTATGAGTCTGATTCAACTCCATCCGAACTGACCCAAGAAGAGTTGGATGTCGACTCGGATGACGATATTCGGCCACAACATGTACCACCTAAAAATCCAAGCTCAATCGTGAGGAGCAGACAACAAGAGACTCCAAGCACCAAAAGCATATCTCGAGTAGGGGTCAGATCGAACAGGTAAAATGCGTGAATATGAAGTCGACTGCCCCAAGGAGTCGGCTCACTCGCTAGATAGTGAATTCAGAGTGCCCATTATGCGGACCCCTAGCGTAAAGAAGGCGATGACATCTATGAACGGATGTATTCACATTGTCCCATTTGTACACACTAGCTTTACGCTATCTTTGTAAATACTAAGAAGAGCAGTTGCCCTAAGTTAGCCAGTATATAAACTTACTTTGTAACCTAGTTTAAGTGGGTTTTCATTTTGTACATTGAGTCGTTGAGCTTGAGTAATAAAGTTCATTTTGTGCCTAACTTTCTGTTCTCTCCTTCTTGCATTAGTGTTGATCTTGTTACATGATTCAGTTGCTTCAAATCAATCCACTCTACTTGTACCTATGTTAATGATCTTTCACTAGAGGATGCTAAGATTCTTCCGCACTAGACGACCGCTATCACAACAGTATCCGATGGTTAGAAGAGGGTGGGAGCGGGTCCTAGTATGTCTTGGTATTTTCTCCTTATCTCAATGTAATATGAACACTTGCCTGTAAAGTAATATGCATCCTCTATTTCTAGGTAACGTAATCTATATATCCTTTCCTCTCATGGATTCCATTAGTACGATCATTCTCAATCTCAAGTTGGTGGTATGATACAGTAAGTTATTCAATGGGAAAACTTAAGCATTTGGTAAGAACGTATCTAGATATTTTGGTTGTATAGTAAAACCTAACTTAGAGAAGTGCATAAAGTGTTCCTTATAGTACAACATTTTAGATGATAGTGAATCTAGTGGGTTGATCCATTTATGTCAAGTGTAAATTGGACATTTTAACTCATCACCTATAGTCATTTTTTGGGCATGTAGTTAAGATCATAGTGCGTCAAAGTCATTCAAATGAGAGGCAACATTATTTGTGTCCTTCAAGCAAAGATCATAGAGTTTTCTCTCATTCGATCCTTCCACAAGGCGAAATTAGATCCGTCAAACTTGTGGATCTCAAGGTGGTCTTTTACAGTCATAGAATAATTTCCATTGGAACTAAAGGAACCACTACATAAGGTACTCGAAACCTTAGACATTTTAGAAGCCATTAGATGGTAATGAGGCTTAGTTAATTGTAGCCTTAAGCACGTAACACTAGTTGGGAGACTACTTGCTACCAGAGCTCAAGCACAACTATGACTGTCAGAAAAAACTATGTATACATAACTATCACAATGGACCAAAAAACTATGTATGTCCCCTAAAGAGAACACCTAGAAGGTTGAGCTCATATGTGTATGCCTTATTCGCACACTGAGACTTGGTGCTTCAAAGTATAAATATCCTTTCTTAGGAAGGAGACACACATCAAGATTATGTCTATACTTAGGTCCTATCACTATGGGTCAATATTGGCCTCTCTATGTCCGACGCTAAATAATATTTATCTATCTATCTACCTCACGCATATATCAACCAAGGATCAAAGAAAAGCCACTAATAGGCAACTTCCATTTCACAATTTCACATCAAGTGAACAAGCACTCCTGTGTCACAATCGAGTGTACATTGGCAAACACTCCTCTCTTTGTAATCTAGGAATAGGTAATGATGTATTTATTGTTTGACGATTGAGAGAATATACCTCTTGAGTGTGGAGAAATGTGGCTGAAAATGGTTCTTGCAGCAACAAGAATGTGGTAAAGGTTATATCACTTGGTTGAACACTATGACCCAACCTTCCTCCTTATCTGTCTATGCACCAAACAACATACACATAAGGAAAAAATAAGTCTATGAAGAGTTGGCCGACTCTCGACACTCTGATACCATTATTAGCTAATGAGGAAGAAGTGGCCAACAATTGTTTTTTTCACCTATAATAAAAAAATACATAGTAGAGAAAAAGAAACGAAACACACAGACAGAGCACATAGAAACTTTGGCAGCATAAAAGAAAAAACCCTTTTATGACTTTGGACCTATATTCATCCTATTATTTGTGGGAACTGCATTTTTGGCCTTTAACACTATGCGTCAATGACTAATAGTTTTGGTGTGTTGGTCATCACAAGCCTCCCATGAAGCTCATGATTCACTTTCGTGTGGAAGTTACTCTCAACGAAAGGTCAATCACGTATATGAAAAATAAATAATGAGCTCTCTCTCATTTGATTACTTTTAAATGAGCTCTCTAATTGAGTGGATCATTCTTTTGTCATTTGGATGCATCTCTACTTTCCTTTTAGCATGACCTCTCCTTTTTCTTTTTCAAAGTTTTGATCAACAGTTCACATTCTCATTTATCCTTACCACGTGCCCTCCTACTATCCTTGTACATGGTAACTTCATTTTTATATTATATCAGAACCCTTCGAAGATGAGATGTACAATGAAATCCAAAGAAACAAATTTCTGTGGACCTTCTAAAATCGACGATGATGACAACCCATACAAGCTATTTTGCTCCCTCTTTGATAGACATCATACATTGCAAATTGACTATAGTTCTCACAACAATTATGAATATGAGGCCATCAATAATTCCAAGTGATTGGCTCTAAAACTTGTGGACACCAAAATCTCCAATTGTGTGGGACATAGCAACATAGAATATTTTTTGAAAAATCAACCCATCATGTCAACTCAAGTTAACATAATCTATATAAGAATACTTGTATCTTGAGTACGAATTCATTATATGGAACAACACAATCTAAGATGTCCCAACTTCAAGCATTTGAACAAATATTTATAAGAATAGAGCCCAAAATGTTTAAATGTGCGGGTGCTTCAAAGGCATTAGCCATGAGCAACCTTAGGAAATTAGGATCTAATAGGACTTTCTCTCAATGTTCAACCTCTACAATAGTGGTTGAAATGGATCACAAACAATGAGGCAAGTTCACAGGGCTAGCACATTGAGTTGTAGAATTTAATCCCTAGTTCACCAAAATGGGTTTTCTTGAAAGAATCCCAAGAATTCTACCAACAACTCTACAAATGGGTTAGGCCTAATTGATATACCAACAATTAAAGCTCCACCATTGTTGAAGCTTTTGTTACCCCAACATTTAGTCATAATAGCTTGGTGATTATTTGCATTCCATATGCTTAGGAACATGGCAACTTGATACCAAACCTTTCATGTTGTTCAAGTTCTCAAGAAAACCAACAAATCCACCACATTGCTAGCCTTCTCAATGAGGGAGGCATTACTATTCGATGGAAAGAATGGATTAATGAAATTAAACAAAACTTCAATACTAATTAACGTATCATGCAAAGTGTCACTAAAGTACATTTAGTAGACCTTAACTTGCCATTTACAATTGCATGTTTCCTTTTACTCGTTCATGTCTTGTTCTATATTTGTTCGGATTTCTAAACAAGGATGACATTAGCTTTATATATTATGAGAAGGATTATGATGTTTTGTATAGGCTTTAGAGTCAGTCATGATTCAATGATCGTAAAGTGTTTTTACTTAGACATATTATTATAGTCAAGATACCTATTACGGTATGGATATAAAAAAATTGTGGATATTAGCCACAATACAATATATAACAAACTTATTTAGAGCTGAGAAACCATCATGGCAAGGTTGGTATGTCTTTAATTGTTCCAAAATCTTGTTGTTTGAAGCAAGGTTTTCGTTGTTTGAGGAAAATTACAGCTCATGTCTTGTGCTCTGGTTAAAACCATATACTTGCTTCAAGTATCAGAGTAGAGCACACAATGTGAATTGTATTTAGTCTTGTTCTTTCTAATGGTCTAGTCTAAGCTTTTTAATAGATGCATTCTTTTTATAGGATATCATTGTTTTTAAGCACCACATTGCATTCGCTCAAAACAAATTAATTAGCATTAAAAACAGTAGCACAATCATATACTTTGCCAAGGTTCCGAGAATAAAATTGCTGACAATCCCATATACATTTAAGACGGATATACACAAGTATTGCTACACAGAAACAAACAAAGAGATAGAAAGCGATCTCTGGACATGGGCTTTACTACTACATTCTCCTATTCAAGACCACTTAGTTTTTAATACATGTTCATAAGTAGCTGTAGTAGTAAACATGATGCAAGCAAGGGCAGAGAAGTTATTTATGGACTATCCATGCTTGCCAATGTCCTGCTTACAGAGGGGGCACGTCGCATTTATCTTCAACCATTTATCTACACACTTGGCATGAAAGAAGTGCGAACAATGCAGTTCCTTCAGATCCATGCCATCTTTGTACACTTCAAGGCAGATGCAGCAAACCTGAAAGCAACTGGTGATTTCAAATTAGTATTTTTGTCCATAGAAAAATAAAGAAGAGAGTCCCCCCAGAGGAAGGTAGTTCTTTAGATAAACATGAAGTCCTCCTATGTGTATGTCTAGCTAGACCACAGTTATCCAAACATGAAGTCCTCCTATGTGTATGTCTAGTGCCGAGGGACCAATATCTTAGGGTTCTTTAATTATGTATTCAAATAAAATATGAAAATCGACTGAAAGGGCACTATTACATTCATGTCACTCCGAAAACATAAAAAATATTCATGTCATTCCAACCACCGCGTAACGTCTAAAACAGCTTTAGAAAAAACCATATATGTACATCATCAACAGACATGTCATTGCAAACAACATACCGAGTCTTCCCCGGAGACCACACGCTCCTTGTTGGTTCCAGGTGCAAAGATGCCCCCTTCTCCTATACTTTCAGAGTCGGAATCATCTTCGTTGTTGCTTGCTTTCTCTGCTGAACCTTTCATCTTGAACTTATAGATAGGCATTGCTGCGATAACCTCAGGGGCCGCTCCTCCTTGTCTTTGTGCCTGCTCGTCCCGATAACTCAGAAGTGTAATGATACATGGAAGACAGCAACATACAGTTGCGCAGATGACAAATGGCGTGGCATAGCTGATGCAGCTGAATGTGAGGAAAACAATGCACAACCTGAATAAAGCCAAACACAGAAAACATTAACATCACTATGGCAGAGAAAATTTGCACAGCATCAGAATGAGACAACTTACAAGGGAGCCTTTACCTGTACAAATTGGGAGCATCATGGGAAGAAGAAGGCCATCCAAATACCCAGATATTGCCAATAACAAACCAGATAGCAATAAAGCAATCTAAAACAATCTTGAACCTTTCCACACGAATGGTAGTCCTGTAAACACGGAACCTCTATCATCATACTTCCCCGTTTATGCTTTTATGGTTGTACATAATCCTTTCGGAGACACAATAATTCGTTGTTACAAGAGAGTGTAAGTTATTTTCCTTAATTTCTTACAAGGAGACAGCCAAAAAAATAGGATAGGCATCCGTCTACATGTTATTGGGCCAAAACCATTTTGGTCATTGTAAAAACATTATTATTCTAAAAAAAGTAACTTGTCACCACATTTGGCTCTTGCTAGATCACTAGTTGGATTTCAAATCGTGTGATGGAACAAGAATGCCGAAGGTTGCTTCAAAAGATTAGCACATACCAAACCACACCCAGAAAGGAAGAGAGGCAGACTTAATGATTCTGATACATTTATTTTATCCAAAAAGGCCAGAATCAGAAACTTGCAAATTAAAGGAATACATATATAAGTGAGTTCTTGATATCCCTGTACCTTATAAAGGAGAAAAAAAAATAGCACTCCACATTAATGTTGCAGCTTTGATCCTCAAAACACTTGAAATGGAGAGAATATGCTGATTTCCTCTACCCAATTGGATATTTTAATGTGCAATCAGCTAATAAAAACCTTCTAAACCAAACTCTTTTCCAAAGCCCATATGAAATCTAGGAAATCCTCAAACCCACACGGAATAAACATGAAATTGTTTATTTTGGTCACTCTAAGAGGTAACCAACTATTCTTTTCTTAAGCTAATTATTTATTGCTTCTCATCAGTACTCGATTAACAATAGCTTTCCACATGAATTAATGTTTGGATTATTAATCTAATTGCTAAAAATAGGTAAATGAGATCCATTAGCAATTTCTCAGAACCAACATTTTACTAAATGTATAAAACAGGAAAACCAACATTCTCACTCAACGAGACAAAACATCTGCACAAAACGAGGCAGAGGAATCAGAGATCATCTGCACAAAACATGAACGTCAGAATCGAGTGTGTCACTTCAAAAACATTACACAAATGGTGCTTCGCTAGCTATGAGGCATGCCAACTCAGAACCTTCTGGCTAAGAGACTCCCATTAACGTGAAATTGTCAGCATCAGATCTGTAGCATTGGAATTGATAGATGGAAAGCGATTCACATCAGATGAAGATCGCCTCATCCCCAAGCTGACCAACAGCCAAACACCAGTCAGTCAATTAGATGAGATTGGATACCAGTTGTATTCACCAAGAGGGCATTCTAAAGGGAAATGTCAGCAACAAGCCTGCATTGTTTGCACTGATGGTTCATCACAGATTACATTATGCCATAGCTGATATGTATACCAGAAACCTCTATGAAGGTTCTGTCAGGTTCAAAACTATCTTCCCAGTCTTCCATATTCCAATTTTTCAGTTCTATGAGCACTGTAAGCTTGAGATGCAAACAAACAATATCAAACGTGCACGTGGAGTTCCTCGCAAACCTGCTCGAGGTAGTACACTCCTAGGTGTTTTTATGCCTGTCCACTTGGTGAGAGAGTGGTTCTTTCTTATCTTCATAGACACAGACTTTGTGCACCTAGTTACATCAATCCATTTAATGCTTCATCGGAGGAGTTCCATCGCTTTCAATGCCATTACTACAAATTCTACCATTACTAAACATTCGAAGAATCTATTCCAGATAGAACCAACTACATATCTGGATTGGGAATGGCAGATGATGACCTTGCTATAATACCATCATTTTATGGAATATTGGTAAAGGGACTGATTTTGACAAGATACGGGAAAGCCCTCTTGCTATAGAAAGAAAGAAAGAAAGATATATTAACATCTTTTAAGATGGAAAATGACCTGTAAGATCAAACAAGAGATTATATCTTAAAATGTTGTCTTGTTTTCGAGAAGAACAAAACTAAATAAATGTAACTACGTAAATTAGTAAATAAAAATAAAAGTGACAACAGAAATGTAAGATTCTGAAGTCAAATAGACTGCAATCTTTGTCTTCAAAACATCTGTAGCATTGGTCAATCTAGATTAGAGAGATCTCTGAAGCGAGGAAAACACTTGTGATGGCAGAAGATGATGGCCTATATTTATAGATGATGAGGGCAGTGAGATCATGGTCCACATGGCGAAGACCTGCATACATGACAAATTGTTATTGTCCAATCTATGTAACCCGTTTGCAATGTCTAGGTTGGGAGCCCACTTGTTGTAGCCCTTAAATGACTTATAGCATGAATAGGGCTAAGGAAAGTTGTAATTGTTTTTTGGGAATAAGCTTCCGTAGTTGTATTGTTTGCCCAACAACTTCTCCTTATGTGTCTTGAATTCTAGCAACAATAGCCCAATCACCGTTACTCCTCATACTCCATTACCTTTCCTTGTGGGCTAAAGCCTTTGTTAAAGAGGCTATGATGGTTGAAGACAACGCATACTAGATGTTGAAGGGTGTGACAACCCCAGAACTACTCTCTCCATTCTACCTACACTCTCTTATAAGTTTCTTTCTTCTCATCACTATTTAACTCATTATGTTCCCGAGGAGTATCTATCCCCTTTCATAAAGTTATCCCTTACAAACCCACTCTCATTTTGTGTTTAAAGGCTTTGAGCCTCATTAAGAAACACACTCATTGACTAATTTATTTTTTTCTGTTGCTGCTAGCCTCCCTGGCACCTTCTACTGCTCATAACAATTTTCTTGTAATGTAAACTTTCCACGAAGAGGGATATGGAGTGGATTTGGAAGAATCAGGTGCGGGATTCACACAAATACTGGAGACTAATCAGGCTCTTCAAGTGGAATTACCAGCTGAAGTACACAGCAAACAACTTAACTCTGAACTCAAAGCATGGCTCATAACCATGGAATTTGACCATTGGCACAAGATTGATTGTGATGAAATCTTCTCCCTAATCATGTAGATGAAAATATAGCACAAGATGGATATCACTTGTAGTCACGGTCAATGAAGAGAACTGTTTTGATCATCTATGGCATCATTTTTCCTCCCCTTTCAAACTGAAGTGACAGTGGCATTCACAAAAGGAGAAGGAGAACAAATTTGGTTAAATAATGTACGTTGTTTTCTGTGAAGATCATTTATTGTTTCAATTCTTCAAATATTTGAAAAAAAAGCTTGATATGAATAATCATGATTGTACATACCTTGAAGCTGTATCATCCAATGCTTGAGAAGTTGGAAAATTGCCCTCCAATTCTTGACCATAGTCCAATGTGTCCACCAGAACCCCATGAGATGTGGGTAAAGACCTCAGGGTACTGGAGGACGGTGATGGGTGGAGCGATCCATGCGGGCTCGTGTCTACTTCCTGTGTGCTGTAGTTATGTGTATATCTCCAGTATAAAACTGGAAGCGCTGCAGCACAACATCCTGCATAGCCCACAATCCACAATGCCAGGGGTGACTGTGGCTTCTCATCCCTTGATGTCAAGAGAACCACAACCGAAGCAATGATCTGGCAGACAGTGAAGGCTAGTTCAAGAAATGTCCATAGACTGTAATTTAAGGGATTTATTCGTAGCCGAGTGTTATCCCTAGGTGAATCATCTGAAGATCTCGACCTTGTGAAGGAGTCACCAGCTGGGATAAGTTGAGAATGGATCGATGTCGATGTCGATGATGATGATATCAGGCTTACTGAGCTGCCAACTGCAAAAGCAGTAGCATTTCCGTGGGTTAAACTTGAGCCCTGTGAAGAGATGAGAGGATGTATGCTAACAATTACACTTCCTTGAGAATGTGGGGAATTGCCTATCTTCACCTCATCAGAGCTTCCCGCTGGATGTGGATGTGGATGTGGATGTGGATGTGGATGTGGCGCCGTTATCGAAACAACATATTCATGCTCAGGCTCTGAATTTACAGCCACGTTTTGATCATCCATAAGCAAAGGAAATGTATCTGTTATACGGTGAAGCTCCGAAGAATCCATGGACCTTTAGAGCAGCCCCCTCCCCTCCTCTCATCCACAATTAAATGAATGCACAGAAATGTCCAAACAAATTCAACGTCATAATGTACATATCCTTTGAAAAATAAGACTTCTGTAACAGATAAACTCCATTTTCCACAGCCGCCATATGAGTGATAAAAATACCAACCTACAACGTGGTGGCAAACAAGAGAGGGGAGAAAAGTGAGAAGTAGAGACGCATCAAAGGACGTGAATTCTTCCAAAGGCGACAAACACAGAGAAGAAGAAACGATCGGTGGCTATTGAATCTTCACAGAAGCATAATTATTTTTGGAGTACACATAAAAATTTGAATCGTTGTCTCTGCGATGATGAGAGAAAGAGATTTCTGTCTGTCATAAGCTTTCAGACGGCAATTGTATCCATGATTGAAAGAAAGCAGGAATTCGTCTGCCTACGGCCATGGCTGAAAAGTCAAGCAAGGAGTACCGCTCTCTCTGTCTCTCTGTGAAAGCAATATGTACCATTTATGTATGTATCTAAGTACAATACATACACATATATTAAATTCTCTCTCACTCTCTCTTGTCTTGGGGGGCTGCCCTGGTTTGAAAAGGCACACACAATTACATTAATATTATATTATGTGTGTAGTATTGTGAAATGCTCTCAAAAATAGCTCCCTTTCCATTACGTTCCAAGTTACATTTTATAGACTACTCTTAGCGTGGAGGGTGTTCTCCCGCTCCAATTAGCTCTTCTAATTATGGGGGCTTGGTAGGGGCCTAATTTGGGTGTGGTCCATGTGACCGCCACAGTTCCCCCTTGTAAAAAAAAGTTATAGTGTGGTCGGATCACGACAGGGCGTGGTCGACGGTTCTAGGCAGGGGGATCACACGAGCGTGGGTGTGGGCATGGGTGTGGGCGCGGGCGGGGGTGATGGTAGATGATGGAAGGGCTTCATGTGAGACTAGTGGGCAAAGGTAGAGCGGTTGTTGGAGGCGCGGCGGAGTAGATATGTAGTGTTGCGTATCTGCTTTTGAACTTCGAAGGGACCGATCCATCGGTGCATGAGTTACTCGCTGAGGCCGCGACGACGGATGGGGAAATAGACGAGAACTTTGTCGTCGACGTGGTATTGATGGTCGGCGCGACCTGCATCGTGTTGTCGTTTTTGGCGTAACTGTGCTTGGTGCAGGTTGCTCGTGATGGCTTTACGGAGGAGGGGCTGGAGTTGTTGCAGGTGGGACCACCAGGACACTGCGTTAGAGTGGAGTCGTGTGATTGGTTGCAGGACTGCCACTTCTAGGGTAAGTGCAGGTCCCTTCCGTAAAGCGCCCGAAATGGGCTAATACGGGTGGAGGCTTGCACAGTTGTGTTGTAGGCATGCGTAACGAAGGGCAAGATCCGGTCCCAGGTCGAGTGTAGCGGATCGATGTAGGCCGAGATTTGTTGTTTTCAGGTTTGATTAAGGCGCGGATGGTAGGGTGACGTGAATAATTGTTGGATCCCTAATTGTGTAGAAACGAGGCGTAGGAGCTCGCTGTTGAACTGGGGTCCTCGATCGGACAAGATTTGGAGTGGGCAACAGTGGGGGAAGATGATTTTCTCCAATAGTTTGGAGGCGATGGTCATAGCCTTCGCATCTGGGATAGTGGCCGTCTCAGCCCAACGCGTCAAGTACTCGGTTATGACGAGGATGAATTTGTTCCCTTCTTGTGACTCGGGAAAGGGGCCCATAATGTCCCATCCGACGATTTCAAATGGAGCTTGAACTTGTATCGGATGTAAGAGGCCTTGAGCCAGTTGAGGTGATTTGATGGCCTGACATAAGTTGCATGCTTTGATGTAGGCGGCGACCTCGTGGTGTAGCCCCGGCCAATAGAATTTGCAACGGATTTTGTCTAGCACCTTATGAAAACCCAAGTGGCCGGACAATGGGTGATCATGGAAGAAACGAAGGTAAGACAGGCGCAGTTGCTCATGCACGTAGACTTTGCCTACTTGGCAAAATAGTAGGACATTATCCTGGATCATGAATTGCTTGGTGAGGGATGATGTGGGCTCGGCTTGTAGGCGGTGGCAGATGCTTCCGTCTTCTCTGGGCATTTATGGACTGCTTTCGTCTTCTCTGGGTCCATCTGTATTCCGTCGGAGGAGATGACGTACCCGAGGAAGCGGAGGCGCGTACTACCCCATCAACACTTCTTCCATTGCAGCTGCAATTGATAGCGTTGAACACAAGTTAGGACCTCCCGAAGGACTTGAAGGTGTTCCGCCCAAGTGCTTGTATGTATCAGAATATCGTCTAGATAGACGATGACGACGCGACGGGTGATGAGATCATCGAAGATGGCGTTAGCCATTCACTGGAATGTGCTCCTAGCATTGGATAGGCTGAAGGGCATCCATGTGAACTGAAAAATGCCTTTCCTAGTGCGGAATGCAGTTTTGTGGGCATCTTTAGGATTCATATGGATCTGCTATATCCCAAGGCCAGATCGAGGGAGGTGAAGTACTTTGATTTGTCGAGCTGGTCAAGGAGGTCGTCGATACGAGGGAGAGGATATCGGTCATGGGTGGGGTGACATGGTTTAGTTGTCGGAAGTTGACACAAAAACGGTAAGACCCATCCCCTTTCTTTACCATGTGCGGCTCAGAGATCCACTCGCTCTTGGAAGGTGTGATAATCCCCTGTTGTAGCATAGTTTTGACGGCGTTGTCGATGCGCTCGTGGTCAAGAGGTGAGCGACGTCGAGGAGATGCGCTGATGGGGCGGGCGTTGCCTGTAGGAATTGTGTGGTGGATCGAAAAACGGACCGAGGGAGGTTTTGCAGGTGGTGTAAACAGCGAGGGAAAGGTGGCTAGGAGCTGTCAGATGTCGTGGATGCGCTCTGTCGGTGATACCAGGTACTGTGTGTTGCTGATGTGGGTGGTATCTCGTGGAGTAGTGAAGAGCGCGATCGGAAGGTAATTGGGGAGGATGAGATGTTGTGAGGAGAAATCGAGACAAGCACGACTATGGAGGAACCAATCACAGTCTAGGGTGGTTGGGAACAACCGGCGCAGGAGGACATAGAAACGATGTTGGATCTGGGCGGAACTGATGGTGAGCATGCACATGACTTGCGTATGTGAGTGGTACAACCGTTGTTGGTCACCGAAGAGGATTTTAATGGGCGGTGCGTGGCTCGTGGGAAGTTGTAATTGGGTGACTAAATCTGCGCTGATGGAAGAGATGTTGTTGCCGGAGTCAAGGAGAACTTCTTGGGTCGTGTGCTGAAGGCGGGCGATTGTGGTACAAACGGGCGAAGTTGATGACGTGGAGGTGTGGACATGCGGGGTCGGATCAATCATGGTATAAACGGGAGAAGTTGATGACATGGATGCGTGGACGTGCAGGGGTGGCTCGATCGTGGGAGAAACGGGAGAAGTTGATGACGTGGAGGCGTGGACATGCGGGGGCCGCTCTCCCTGCGGCACCCTGTGCATTAGTTTTCCGGGAGCTCAGAGAGGTAGGCAGCGTCGGCTAATTGGACGTTCTGCTTCTGTTGGTGATTTTGCCACTTTCGGCAGTGACGCCGAATGTGGCCATAGTTGTTGTAGTAGAAACATTTGGGGCATCCCAGGCTTATCTCGTTCGGGCAATGCACGTTTGGTGTGTAATTGCGCGTTCTGGACGTCGATGTCCATGGGAGTGTTTGTGGCGGCTGGCATAGTGTTTATATGATCGTAACTGAGATTACCTGGTGTGTGCATGTCGTGCGCGTCTGCAGCTTCGATGCATTGGGCGGTGAGGATGGCTTCGTGTAGTGTCGTCGAGCCTTGATCACGTACACGGAGACGTAGGTCATGTCGGATACGCGACCAGAAAAAAAACAACTTCATGTCTTCCGACATGTTGGCGTCAGCCCGTCAGCCCGGTGTAGGATCTGCACAAACCGAACCACAAACTGGGTGATGGGTTCGCGTTGCTGTTGGGCAATTGACTCGAGTTGTTGTAGGGCCGTCTGGCGGGAGTCTTGATGAGCAAAATTCCGAATCATGGTTGCCTGTAACAGATCCCAGTCATTGCGTGTCTCTTCAGGTTGTTGGACGAGCCATGTTGCTGCGATATTCTCGACAAGTGTCTTCATTTCCATTGCCTTCCGAGGGTGTGGCCATTGGTGGTAACTGGCCACCATTTTGAAATGATCCAACCAAGAGAGAGGACTTCTTCTGATGGTAGGCTGGAGAATGGTTTTGGGCGAACTCGAGGGTCTGGGAGATTTTGTTGTGGCTTGGATCGTGCTAAAAGAAATGACAACATGGCTTGGTTAGTATGGTTAACTTGTAAAATAATATTGGACAAGGCTTGAACCAGTTGGTCGATTGGCGATGTGGGCTGATGTTCTTGAATTTGTTGTTGTAGGAATTCTGGATTCATTGAGTTTGCGTTGCCGCCGTTGTTGTCGTGTTGCATCGTGGCGTGTGTTGTTGGGGTCGTGAGTTGGGGTTGCTTTGCCTGTCTTCTCCACCAAGATGTGAAATGCTCTCAAGAATAGCTCCCTTTCCATTACGTTCCAACGTACATTTTATAGACTACTCTTAGCGTGGAGGGTGTTCTCCCGCTCCAATTAGCTCTTCTAATTATGGGGGCTTGGTAGGGGCCTAATTTGGGTGTGGTCCAAAATGTACATGTGTCTGACTAAAAACTACTACTATAGACTACACACTCTACTACTGTACTACAATGCAATGGTATATATACTATGGTAGTAATAATAGTAGTTGTCGTCGTCGTCATCACCACTCGACATGTTGGAATCGCCAACGAATCAACAATACATACTACACACACATACACACATATGTATCAATATGTATGACATTGTATGTATGTATGTAGCTCGTGTCTAACTACTACCAAATATTAAAGAGGGCAAGTGAGGGAATCGCGGGTGTGCACAGTGCAGGTTGCTTAGCTGAGGGCGTGTGTGATCTGCACCGTCCAATGTGGATAAAATGCTAACAACATTTGTTACTAGGACCCCGACTCAAAGCTTGACATCACCAACTTCAAAAACTTAAAACTAATAAAGAGTAAACAAATCAAAAGGTAATTAAATGTAAGTGGCTAAGTCGTTAAAGTTGTCCTTAGAGTTAGATAGGTGTGGTGTTCAAAATATTTATTTTCTTCTCCGCCTTCTTTCTTTTTTGGTTTTCTTCTTCTTTGACTTCTTTCTTTTTTAGGGTTTTGACATTTGGTTTAGGGTATGTAGTCACTTTACACTTCATTTTTACATTTAAGGGGCCCTAATAGTGGCATTGAATTCAACACCTTAATTATAAAATGAGTTGATGGTGTCGTAATAGTCTAAAGGTATAATATTGTCATCATCAAACACTTAGCCATATGTTGTTGACCTTACCTTTGTGCCCTTGTATATAACCAAACATTTGCAAACCTTGATAGATGCAAGTAAACTTTTTGCTTTAGTTGCCAGATTGAACAATTTTTCTATAACTCTGAAGGTGCTTCTTTTCATAATTCACAAACGACATTCCAAATAAGATTGTTCTCCATCTTAGATATCCTCTAACGTGCAATATTCCTGCCAAAGATCACGCAAGTTGAGAATTTAAAAAGATGAAACGTTGATGTATTGGAAATTTATAAAGTGGCGTATGCATGGATTGCTACGATTGTACAATCAAATTTTCTATCATTGATTTCTTAGCTAAGAATGCATGTGAGAATTTTAGGTGGAATGCCCTTGAACTATTTTGGCAACATGATACAACCAAATAGGTCTTTATAGAAAGTCAAATGAGTTATTTATTTAATGATTGTCTAGTTCAAAATAGCTTGAATACACATATCTATGACTTTGCTTGGAAAGTGATTTTGTAGCTCAAAACAATATTGAAAGCAAATATTAGTTGATTTGTGGAAATACAAGTAAAACAAATGGCCTCCTGATGACATTTTCCTATAACCAAATATTTGCAATTCCGAGGAAGAAAATATAGTTACCACTAGTTCCTAAGTGTTATAAGTTATACACATTCCAAATGATACCCTGAATGGGATAAACCACAGGAGCTCACAGACTCCAAACGGAATCACTATACGGATGGATATACAAGGGACTCAAAGGCAACAACCTCGAGCTCGTCATCGTCTTTGTCTTCAAATGGATACACACACTCACTCCCTGTTGACACAACAATGATTCCAACTATCACAATCTCTCATTTTACCTCTCTATATCAAAATTATAATTGCCCTAGGTGTATTTATACTTATACACAAATATGGGCTATTTACAAATGTAGCCTCTAATCGGCTACTACCTAATCGGCTTTCGGCTCTTAGTTGGCCTTCATCCGATTCGGCTCTCCAACTCATCCCATTCGGAGGGACCAGTTATCCCAACAAACTCCCCCTTCCCTCCGGGATGGGGTAATTCAACAAACTTACTCTTTACCGGCATGCATTAAGCTTGTGCATAAACAACACCTTGGTTAACATGTCTGATCCAATGTCATCCGTATGAATCTTTACTAGGGTGAAATCCCTTTCATCTACCATCTCTCTAGCCATGATATCTCCGTTTGATATGGTTAGTTCTAGAGTGGTAGGCGACATTCTTAGCAAGGTGGATGGCACTTTGATTGTTACAATACAATAGGAATTGTTTTTGCCTCGTTCCTAATTCACTGATGAAATATCAAAAATAACAAATCAATAATGGCTTGATGGTAAAGCCAAATAACTATGAATACATATGTTATGTGTTCAAGTCCTTCCAAGTACGAGCTTGACTTCTAACACTCCCCCTCAAGCTTGAGATGATATATCTCCTATATTCATTTGACGCATGAATGTCTTTAACTTTTCCGAATCCAAAAACTTTGTAATATATCTGCAACTTGATCACCTGTCTTAACATATAACAAAAGGATTTCTTTCGTTACCGCTTTTTCTCTTATGAAATGATAGTGAACTTCAATGTGTTTGCTCCTTGCATAAAATATTGGATTCTTCACTAAATACATTGTTGACATACTATTTGAACATAAAATAAAATCACCATAGCTTATCTATAAATCACCCAATATCTTCTTCAACCGCTGGATTCTTCGTTAAATAGATTGCTGACATACTATCTGAACATAAAATAAAATCACCGTAGCTTATATGTAAATCACCCAATAGCTTCTTCAACCACATCACTTCACAAGTAGCATTTGCTAAAGATCTGTACTCTTCTTCTGTCGATGACAACGACTGTTGGTTGTTTCGTCGAACTCCATGATATGGTTTTTGTACCTATCATAAACACATATCCAGATATGATTCTCCTATCATTTGGAGATACAGCCCACTCAGCATCACAATACCCTTTTGGGTCTAGATTAGCATCATAATCATAAATTAAACCATAATTAATTGTTCCTTTTATGTATCTCAAAATTCTTCTAGTAGCTTTTAAATGATTCATCATGGGCTCTTGCATAAATTGTGATAAAACACCAACAACACGAACAATGTCGGGCCCTGTGATTGTAGCATAAATCAATGACCCAATTATACTTCTATCTAGTTGAGAATCTTCAATCTTTTCACCATCATAATATGTAAACTTAACATTAACATCCAAAGATATTTGTAACAATTTACATGTTGACATTCCAAACTTCTTAAGCACATCAAGCAAGTATTTTCTTTGTGATAAACATACTTTATTTTCCTTTTTTACTATCTTAATACCTAAGAAGTATTTCAACTCACCAAGATCTGAAATTTTGAATTCAGATTTCAGGTTCCTTTTAACATCTTTGATGTTCTCATCATCATCACCTGTAACAATCAAGTCATCAACATAGATGCATATAGCAATGAGTTTTCCTTTTGTCACATTCACAAACAAAGAAAGATCGACATCTGATTCTCTAAAACCAACATCAAATATACGACCAATTTGTGGTACCATGCCCTTGGAGCTTGCTTTAACCCATATAAATATTTCTTAAGCTTACAAATATAAGTCAGAAATATAAGGTGAACATACCCTTCTCGCTATTCCATGTATATTTTTGTGAAGATTAGTGTGCGGAAGCTAAAACAAACACAACTGGCTCAGCCGGACAACAACAAAAAACTCAGAGAACAATGGAGAACACACAGAGTACTTGGGAGAGATAGAGAGAGTAGAACATAGAAAACTCAATTTCAAAATAACACTCTGCACATATAATGTGCTCAAAGAGCAATTTTATACAAGTCCTTCAAGGACTGACTGAAGTGCTGACAAGTACTTCAATGCTCATAATTGAGCTACTGACACTAACTTCTAGGAATATAACTTCCTAGTAATCTAGGATCGTAGGCCTCTAATGACCTACTGGCTCCGCATGGATCTGGCTCACCGGTCTGGTTTTAGATTCGATCCGAGCCTAGCCGATCGGTTTTCACCCGATCCGGCCGACGTTGAACTTGTTTGCTCAACACTCCCCCTCAAGCTCAACTTGAGGTCGATCTATCGTGTTAGCATTCGCTGGTCCTTGACTCCGGCTCCTCATGGTGTCTTCACACTTTGCTCGCGCTCCTCGACCTGTCCAGTCTTGTGCACCTCGAACTCCTTAGATGGCTTGTCTACTCATCAGACCCTTCTCAGCTCCCTCGTTGTCGTAGTATCGACGCCCCTTGACCCGTCTACGCCTTCGTTTTAGTGTCGACTTTGGCTACCTTCTTGCCCACTTGGCCATTAGGAAATTTGGCTCATCCGAATCAAACTCCTTGACCGAATCGGCTATCTCCGATTTGTCCTCATTCTTTAGGCCCTTAACCACATCTAACCATGTCTTGGACCTAGTCTTTTTCCTTCGGTCGGCTCTGTCCTTCTTGACTCTACTGCCTGCTTTGACTCTATCAAATATATCGACTTCTTCAATCGATTCAGCATCTTCTTTGACTTTCTTTTTCTCGGTCGACTCATTTCCACTCTCCTCTTTCCCGGCTACTCCATTTGTTCTCCCCCTCAAGTGCGGGACATCGAGATGTGGTAAACCAAACATCTCCGAAATGTGCTACAACTTGTCCGATCCAAGTGCCTTGGTGAAGACGTCGGCAACCTACCGATCGGTCTGAACATATCAGAGTTCAACTTCACCACTCAGGAGCCAATCATGCACAAAGTGATAATGCACTTCTATGTGCTTCATGCGAGCATGGAACACGGGGTTCTTTGCCACCTGCATGCTACTAATGTTGTCCCAGTAGATTGGAATCAGAGTGGGAACTTCGACTCGTAAGTCCTGCAGCAGCCGCCAGAGCCATATAGCCTCACAAGTTGCGACAGTGGTGCCTCTATAATGTAGGCTACAATCGCACTCCCAAGAGAAAACATGAAACCTGATGTTGACCGCCGAATTGTTGCATCTTCGGATCAGTCGGCATCAGTATAGCCAACTAGTTGTTCAACTATACCGTGTCAATACAACAGTTCTCGATCCTTCGTGCCGCTCACATATCGCAATAATCTATGCGCACACTGAAGATGCTTGACAGTCGGTCTCTACATGAACTGACTTATCACATTGATTGGATAATTGAGGTCAGGTCGGGTGATCGTTAGATATGTGAGGCTCCCGACAATTTTTCAAAGCCGTTTCTCATCGTAGGATGCTCCCGAGTCGGGAGGTAGTTTTAGGTTTTTGTCGAGTGGAGTGGAGACGGATTGACAATCCGTCATACCGAATTTGTATAGCATATTCAACACGTAATGTCATTGAGATAACAATATGTCATTGGGAGTGTGGCTCACTTCCATCCCGAAGAAGTAGTGAAGGTCCCCCAAGTCCTTCATCTCGAATGCGTCTGACGAATTGGACTTTACTCGACTGATTTCAGTAGGGTGAGGTCCGTGATCTCCAAGTCGTCTACATACAACAAAATGCAAACTGGATTGTTCGGACCTTTCCGAATGAATAGAGAAGAGTTGGATTTGGAGGCACAAATCCCATCTTACGCAATTGGTGCGTGATTTTTGAGTTCCAAGCACGGGGGCCTTGCTTGAGGCCATAAAGCGATTTCTTCAGTCGACATACCGTCGACTTATGCAACTCTGACTGAAATCTAGGGAGTTGGACCATAAATACCCGTTCTTCAAGGTCACCTTGAAGAAACACATTTTTTACGTCCATCTAGTGGAGATACCACCCCCTTGCCGCTGCAACCGTTAGTACCACACATACCGTCGTCATCTTCACTACTGGTGTAAAGGTCTCATCGTAGTTGATGCCATGGGTCTATGCATATCCTTTGGCCACCAATCGGGCCTTGTACCGGTTGACCAAACCGTCGGCATTGTATTTCACTTTGTATACCCACTTACATTTGATTGGTTTGTATCATTGAGCACACTTGTATGAGTAGACAGAGTATTATTTTTTGAAATAGAGTTCTCATTCTTCTGCTCTCTCTGTCTCTCCCACATACTCTCTCTCCATTGTTCTCTTTGTGTTGTTTATCTGTTGTTGTCTGGTTGAGTTGGTTCTGTTCCATTTTAGCTTCCACATTTTAATCTTCACAAAGATGAAGAAGAATAATGGATCTGGGATAGAAATGCCGCCATCACATACGACATTGGTGGAAGTATATAAGGAACAGTGACGGCCCAAGGTGCAACAAAAGATATTGCTTGGCTAAGCAAGAGGATGTAGAAAGGAGCCGAACATGTGGCCAATAAGTGCTTGGAAGTTGATGAAAGAATAACATTTCGAGACTGAAAATCTTTAGCTCAAAATTCTGAGATGGAAAGTAGCAATTATGAAAGATTAGAAGAATTAGAGGTGCAAATAGCCATAGCCAAAAATGCTAAAGCAATGAATAAAGTAGCCGAAGAAGAGATTGGCGCTGTCAACTATGGAAGCGTAGAATATGGCTGTAGTAGAAGTTGACAAGGAAATTATTTGGATGAAGGAGTTCATCGGAGAGTAAGGGATTCGGCGAGAAGAATTCTAACTCTACTCCAACAACCAAAGTGTCATCCACCTTGCGAAGAATGTTGCCTACCACTCGAGGACCAACCACATCCAGAGGAGATACCATTGGCTCCGGGAGAGGCTAGAAGAGAAGGATTTTGCTCTGATGAAGATCCACAGAGCAGAGAACGGATCCGACATGTTGACAAAGGTGTTGTCAACAGAGAAGTTGGATTCGTGTCCAAGATGAGTCGGATTGACGAAGCACCCCATGCCAGAGTGAAGGGGGAGTTTGTTAAGAAACAAGTCCCTCCCGATGGGAAGGAGAGCATGAACCGGACTAGAGTCTGAGGAACCAAACAGATGAAGAAGGAGCCACATCAGGTGGATCTGAGGAAGAAGACAGACCGGATCAGATCCGAAGAGGCATCCAAAAAAGGCCAGTTTTGTAAATAGGTTCTATCATGCCTATTTAGGCCATATTCGTAAATAACCCTAAAGTTGTATTAGTATAAATACAACTAGGGAAAATCATTATATGATCATATCTAAGAGTATGTACAACTAATGAGTAGGAGAGAGAGAGAGAGTGTGTGTGTGTGTGTGACCTCAATGTAAACGTCAGTCTGGCGAAGAAGAACTCAAGGCCGTCGCCTTGAAGTTTCTTATTGTATACCTTACTCATATAGTGATTTCTTTGGATTTTGTGAACTCCCGTGGTTTTTCCCTCTCAAGGTTTTCCACATTAAACTCTTGTTGCTCTGTACTTTGCTTTTCCGTTTTCTATGATTTCTATCATTTCGATTTTTGCACCCACGCTTGCATTCGTGACAACCGGTTGCGGCCGGTAGTATCCTCATCAAATAATTGATGAATATTCTATTGCATTTGGAGATACTATTGAAGAAACAGAACCAATGTGTGTAGTTCTCAGTAATTATCTTGTGTATAACATGTTCGCATTCACAAGTGAAAGGATTGCGCATTCCACTTGTAGATTCCTTTTATAATCTTGCAATTTAGGGCAATTTTTAGAAACTTGATACACCAATATCACATGCTTTAAATAGTATATAAAATTTTCTGATTTTTTTAGATTTAACAAGTGTCAAGTAGTATCTACTCCACATAGGCTAGCAATGATAGGGTCTCAAATATCTCGTCGACAAAATCAATAAGCTCCCTAGGTTCACCAGCTAATAGTCGAATAGGTTCATGAGATGCGGATTGAAAATGTTACTTGTTAATGAAACTCATTTGCTCATCATCCTTTTTTAGTGCAACAGTACTTTTGAATAGCTTCAATGCAAATGTAGATGTAGTACCTATTAACAATTTAAAATGAAGATTGCTTTAGCTAAACATAAACTATATTGATTTTTAAAGGCATAGCAAACAAAGTTATAATAATTTACCCAAGCCGAAGAACAAATCTAGTATCCAATCTTCTTCATTGGAGAACATTTCAAATGACAAATATCAATATTAAGTAGAATGTATAGATGGGCAAATCAAAATTCTCCATATAAGATAAATATTCCTTACCAAAGCTCAAGGTTTTCTATCCCATGGCAATGAGATCTCAAGGCCTGTGCAACAAAGTATCTTTGGTCCATGCTATGGAATATGGCAATTGTTACAGGCATGACCATATAATATCCCATGGTGAGAATTTACCGTAGTATTCTATACATGTGGATAAAGTGTGAGAGTTAAATGAGAGTGTAAAAAAGGGAAAGATTACTTTTAATCCTCGGGATTGAAACAACCCATTAGGCCAACTGTGAACTTGCTTGGGGGCCTTGGGTTTGGCTATAAATATGAGGCCTAGCTACCCTCATTTGATCATCTATTGACTACGTCGAGACTCCATTCTTGTGGTGGGTCAACCCTTGTAGCGAACGTGCCAGCACTAGGTACGACTCAACGCCACGGCGGTGGTATGGAACGCCAATCGAGGCTCGAGTTCGTCTCGATCCCTTCGCTCGGGGGTGGTTGGGTGGATCGGCACCCTTCTTTCTCTCTCTCCTTTCTTATTAATCTATCTTTATTATCCTTATCATGGGCTTACTTTAGAACATAACCCTAACAACAACTCTCCATAAGGATGTTGTCATCAACTGTGCGAAATCTTTCACCATCTTCACAAGTTGTTTGAACATAAATGGTTCATCATCATATGTTGATCCAACCATACAAAATCCATATGGTATGTCCACAATCAATAATATGTATTCCTTCATTGGGAATATGTGTATAATCTCAACCACATCACCACAATAGACAATATCGTATAAATCTTGGGTGATATCCATTTTGTGGCTAAATTTACTTAAAAGTGCCACCATCTTCTACACCATATGACTTCACTAAATGTCAATCCTTTTCTTTATGGTCTCATTCAAAATGTGCAAGAAATGATGTAGGAAAATCAAGAATATCTTTAATTTCTCTATTTTTCTTACTGTCACTATCTTGGTATGTCATTGTTGAACAATATTTCTTTGTTCTCTAACTATACATGGCTTCCTTACGTTGAGAGATTCTAAAGGCGAGCCTTGATATTTCAAACGTATTTCCTTGACTGTACGCTAATCCTTATTTTTAGTTGATCTTTTAAGGGCAAGATTGAAGAATACATAGAAACTCACTTATATGAACCAAAAAGTAATTTTTGACAACTTATATGTTTAAATATAGATTAATTCTAGAAAAGGCCTCTAAATGCCAAGAAGGAACATGTAGATGCGAAATATCCCAAAAATTAATGAATTTTTGTTAAATAATATCTTAAACAAACACGAAATAGTGTAGTAAAAACACTCCCATCAAGCAAATTTCTAATGGAAAATCAAGCAATTCATTACAAAAATAGGATTATTTGTGAAAATATAAAATTTATTCAACAACTCGATCATTGAATAGTAATTTTAATAATCAATTCGGTACAAATACTTTGTATCGAGATTCCTTTTAAAATAGAGTCTTCGCAGTACAATTCGATACATTGTATCGAGTTCATATAGAAAAATCAATTTTTTACATGAACTCGATACAATGTATCACGTTCAGATAGAAAACTCGGTTTTTTACATGAACTCGATACATGGTATCGAGTACATGTAAAAACTAGATTTTTCATCATAGTTCGATCCAAGTATTGAATTCATGTTTAAAACATTTTTTTCCCCGAAAAAAATAACACAAAAACCCCAAAAAATAAATAATAATAATAACAAAAAAAAAAACTTTAAATAGGAATTTGATACATTGTATCGAATTGTGATGAAAACTCCTTTTTTTACACCAACTCAAGTTCAAAGTTTTTTTCCGAAAAAAAATTAAAAATTTTCTTTCTTTTCCAAATAAAAAAACTTTTTTAAACATGAACTCGAATTGTACTGAAATCTCTGTTTTTACAAGAGAAAAAGAAGCATATCGATAATGTAGAGAAGTATGTTGCACAACAAGATACCTTATGGTGGACATGTTTTTCATTGATTAATAAAAAACCATTAACAATTGTGTTGATGGATCGGACTTTGCAAATTCCATTTGCATGGACTATAAAATATTCTTGTGGTTCTCAATCACCACTTGAAGCACTTAATGTTGATCTTCATAGTTTGGTCCATCCACAACAGAGAAACATTTATGTGAAACCAAGGATGACAACATGATCATAACTTAGGTGTCAAGGAAACTTGCAAGAACTCAAGATGGGGATATTAATAGCTACACATGTCGATGGACATGACCTAGGGCACTAATTCTGGATTGGTGGACGTGGTGATGCAATAAAGCTTTGTAATACATCTATCATTGACATTAGTGAGGTGGATATGATTGTGTATGACTTTACATTGATAAAAGTTGGATGTTTAAGGAAGACAACAATAGACATAATAAAAGAGAAATTACCAAGTCTAGAAGGTGTCTCAGATTGAAGGAGAACAAGATTTAGTGCACACAATTTGGAGACACCATTTGGTTTTAGATGAAGACAATGCTTTGATTGTTAAATTTGAAAATGAGGAGGTAGAGTCACAATTGTATATTAGCTATAGTAGAAATTCTCATGAAAGGAGTAATCACAATGATGCAAAAAAATCCTGAATGTATATTTTGTGCAACGATATGTAACAGATTTACGCAACATTTTATCGAATGATATAAAAAGGTTTATTGTTTTGAAATCTTTTGTGTCTGATTTCTTTAAGATCTAAAAACTTATTACTTGTCATTTTTCCTTAAACATACATAAAGTTACTTTTTTGTATTGCACCAAAATTTGACATTTTTCAATTTTACCAAATGGTGAAATTTTTAACTTTTTCATCAAGTTTTTGAGAACATGTGATACAAGTATCAAGGTGTTTTGTGAGATGGCAAAAAAAGCCCAAAATCAAATAGAATATTCCTTATCTTTCCACTTATGCATGATCCTTTCACTTGTGAATGCGAACATGTTGTATGTCTTTCAATATCATAAGCAATATCGAACATCCAATTGTTCTTGGGTTGCCTTGGTTCGAAGTTCATAATCCAAAGATTGATTAGAGGAAGCGTCAAGTTTTTGAGAACATGTGATACAAGTATCAAGGTGTTTTGTGAAATGGAAAAAAAATGGCCAAAGTCAAACAAAATATTCCTTATCTTTCCACTTATGCACGATCCTTTCACTTGTGAATGCGAACGTGTTGTATGTCTTTCAATATCATAAGCAATATCTAACATCCAATTGTTCTTGGGTTGCCTTGGTTCGAAGTTCATAATCCAAAGATTGATTAGAGGAATCGTCAAATCATAGAATCACAAGACAACAACAATTCAAGGCTCCTCACCGCATCAACCTCAAAGTTAAGGCCAAGACATATATAAACTAGCTCTCTACAAAGATTACGTAAAGAAGCTAGGGTAGAAGAGATGTTCATGTTTGCAGTGGTCATAACCCCGTTTTCAAACCCACAAGATTCTAAGGTTCAATTACCATCAAAGTATCAAGAATTCTCCGTTGTATTTGATAAGGTAAAGGCCAAGACACTTCCTAATCATCGGCCATATGTTTGTCCCATTGATTTGCATCCCGAAAAGGAACCACCATGGGGACCAATTTGAACTTATAGAAATCAATTATGAAATTCACAACAAAGAATTGTTAGCAATCGTTGACTCTTTTGAGCAATGATATCACTTCTTGGAAGGTTATCCTCACCAAATGTTTGTTTACATTGATCATAAGAACCTCACATACTTTCAAATTGTTGGAGTCCTAAATTGACAACAAGCTCGATTGGCACAGTTTCTGACACGGTTAAACTTTGTAATAACATATTGACCAAGAATACAACAAGTAAAACTGATGCCTTATTGTAACGCTCTTATTTTGCACCAAAACCAAGGAACCCAACTTATGATAATCAAGAACAAGTCCTTTTAAGCCCTAATCATCTATGATTAAT